>NC_141696.1:1062413920-1062836420 GCF_964263255.1 Lissotriton vulgaris | reverse complement strand
GCCCGCTTTATCGTCTTCTCCTTCAGGAATAAGGATCCTTAGGTTCCCTTTCCTTTGTCGGTCTTCGAAGTCTGCCGCTTGTTTTTGTAGATCTACTGTTGCTTTGGCAATATGCCCCATTGTCCTGCTGGCTAATTGAGATTTGTCCTCGATGTCGCTCACTCTGTTCGACTGTAGATAGTCTGTTGTTGGCCTTGTGGATGTCTGCTCTGCATGCCGCGAGTTCCAGTTGAATGGTGTTGGTGGTCTCTTTGGTTGATTTAGCCAGGTCGAGGACATCGGCTAGTTTAAGGATACTCTCTAGTGTGGTATTGATGTCCCCCTTTTGCTTGAACGGTGATTCTGGGGTGGTGTCCGCCTTTGGTTTCTTTTGTTGTTGGGGCCCTTTCCTGTCGCTCCATGCCATATTGCGCAGTCCTCTTTTGGTCTGCACAATCACAAACCTTTTTTCGTTGCCGCTTTTGGTCTTAAGTGCTGGGCTTTTGATTTGGTCGCCTTCACTTGTTTTTATTGTCCATTTGCCCGCTGTGGCCACTAGCGTCTTGTTTGATCTTGGGTCTTTGTCAGTTTTGATGGCAGTTTCTTGAGGCTGGAGACCCTGTCCCTTGCGTCCTCTTTCTTGTTCCGCAGGGTCGGTCGTGTTCTAGGCCTGCGTGTTGTTGGACCTGTTTGTGAGGGTGGTCCGTTCTTTTGATCACTTTTTTGCTTGTTGGCTTGGTTTGTGTACACCCGACAGATTCATGCGATCGAAAGTTATGAATAGGGCTATTGCAGTCTTGCTTGTGGCGCAGTTTGCGTCTGAGCCCCTGTGTGAGCCTCAGTGTGTTTTCCTTTTTTTGCTCTACTCAAGATGCACGCCGACCATATATCTTATGTCCGCTGTCAATGTGGTCGCTGTCGTTCTGCACAAGGCTGTTGGTCCCCTGACTTTAGTGTCTGGCTGTGTGTCAGCAGGTTTCTGCATTATCTACTTGTGTTTATGGCTGTTTTTCCGTGGTTTCATTGATATTGCTATTTTGCTCCACCTGAGATGGCCGCCGTCTAAATATTCTATTTCCGCTTCCTTATGGTTGTTGTTCTGCCCAACTTAAGATGGCCGACTATTTTCTCAGTGACTTGTTGTCTCTCTCTTTGTGGTGTCGATTGGTCTGCACCCAGCTTTTGATCTCCTGACTTTGGCACGGTATCTGTCAGAGACTGCGGGGAGTTGCTTTTTGTGTGCTGGTTTCTTGTGCGTGTTGCTGTTTCTCTGTGGCTGCCTTGATGCTGTTATTTTGCCCAACTTAAGATGGCCGCCGCCTGGGTATTTTATTTCCGCTCTCCTTCTGGTTTCAGTCTTTCTGCGCAATTGATCTACTGACTTTAGCGCGTTTTCTGTCTGTGTGTCAGCAGGTATTTGCGTCGTGTGTGTTGGTTTCTGGTGCGTATGACTGTTCTCCATGTGGCTGCCTCGATGTTGCTGTTTTGCCCAACTTAAGATGGGTGCCGTTTGCAGATATTGTGCGCGCTTTCTTTGTTTTAGCGAGCGGTCTTGGAGCGGTCCTGGTGCAGCACTTGTCTAAGTGCCTGCGAGGACTCCCTTTATGATCTTTTCCAGTGTAAGTTTTGCGCTCAACTCTTCTTGCTGCCTTGCTGACTGCACTCTACTTTCTAAGATGGCCGCCCCCTGTTACTCGCTTTCGTTGCTGTTCGATGTCGTAGTGCGAACGTCTGCTTATGGTAGCTTCACCCTTTGTTACGGACAGTTGGGGGCCAGCGGGGGTTATGTCTGCTTGCGGGGCTGTGCGCGGCACTAACCTTGTGATTCGTACGCTATCTCCCCTCACGGCTTGTCTTTGTCGTCTCCCCGCTGCCCTCGTTAGCTTCTCGTGTCAGCCATCTTTCTGGATTCAGTATCCCTCGTTTCATTATTTTCTTTTGGATGTTGCTTCCTTTAGGGTGGTCCGTTTAGTGCGGGCTCTTAACCGTTCTGTACCCAACGGTTTCCAGCAGCGTTACCTATGTATTAGCGTCTTCAGCGTTTCAATATTAGCACTTATTTGTCCCGGGGCGCTGAGGAGCTTCGGACTTACTCGCCTCCTCTCATTGCTGTCAAAAGCCACCCAAAATAACATTCTCAGATATATTGATTATTTTAGTAATCACTCGAAAGAGAATCTAAAATTGAAAATTCAAAAGAACGAGTGGACGTCAAAATACGTTTTGGATATTTACAAATGCTACGACCAGGACTTCCTACTAGTCATAATGCTCACCCATGATTTGTAGAGGTAATCGCCTCCCCAATGGTGGAATGGATGTGGAGACAAGTGTCCATCTCTCAAGCAGAATGTCAACAGACTTTAGCTTCCTTTAAAAATATGGCTCTTATGAAACGTTAACCAAACCGTGCTAATGTTTAAACATTGCAGTGCGATAATCTAAAATAGTTATAAAAGATGAAAGCGTGCCGTCTCCAATTTCAAGAATTTAATTAATGGTACATGCCAGAGGTCGCTTAAAAATTGCCACAGACCAAACCGTGATTCTACAACCCGATATTTAAATGTGCAGTGTTACATTTAGGCACTTGAAAAGGTCCGGATGTACCAGACTGTGATTATAAAGCAGAGTTTAGACTGTACTATATGCAAAGATAGGTGCAGGTAACTCTCACTCGTACAACGGCCTTAAAGGTTGAATAATGGCTGTCCCGGTTATTAAGAAACTGTGTAAAAGTAAATTACAATTAGAAGCCGCGCTTAACTAAAATCGGAGATCGGATGCTGCATATCCTATCCAGTGCGCTCGTTATACGCCATGTTTGCTCCGGAATGCTTTGAAAGCTGTGCCATTTAGTCAAAAAGAAAAAAAAGGCTAATTACTACAGAAGAGAATCAAACTATTCAATTGTCGCCCATCTTACAACTGACTCTCACAACGTAAACCTAAAGGTGCTCAATAAGGTCGGAGGAATATCCCAAATCAAATCCTTATAATCATAGAGAAATTACTCGCATCATCACGCTGGCAGGGTGCGATTGTGTAGGCTGGAAGCTGTGTATATCACCTATATCTTCTGTTAATAAAAACGATTGATTCCTAAAATATACTAAATGATGAAATCTACTTCTAAACTAATACACCAAAATTATTTGCTCTAGAATATAGTGTTAGACAAGTAAGTCAGAACACTCTGCTATATCCCATGTTATTGTGTTCTATGCCTGATGGAAACTTCAAATAAATAATAACTATATGTTTTCAAAAGTAAGTTATGCTTTTGATCAATTTTATAACTTTGGCACGTAGTATCAGTGCAATATTAAAAGTAAATTGTGACAACATATATTATTCAATATTTTTTAGATGTTGTGGTTAACTCCATATTGAATGATACCCCAAAGTTCTGAATGTAACTAAATCCATGTTGCTTGGTCTGTCATCACCATTGTATCCAGTCATGTTGTCAGTACACACGATTTGTTTTTACATAACCCTGTGTTACAGGTGTTTTGTTGGCGAAATCACTCAGCTGATGTTGTAAACATGATGAATATTCTTCTGAGTGTGCAACCTGGTTGCTTTTATTCATTTTTACAAAAACATGAGTATTACACCTTGCTATTCAATCCAGTGGGTATCAATGTGTTCAATCTTTTTATCCAGTATAATTCTCTCTTTAGTAAAATCCGTTATCGTTGCTATCTCCGACAGTCACCCCTTCTAGTACTGTAAATCTAAATTGGCTATTGATCAATTGAAAGGAGGAGCCACAGATGAGTTTTCATTCCTCATCCTTCTATTTCTTTTATGTTCGGCCATCTTAAAATTGATGGCAGAAGTTGTTTCTAAGAAAATTGATGGAAACTTGTGAAGTGAAATACATTGTTCCGGTCTGCAGATTTTACGAAAATTTCAGTTTTCAGTTTTCTGTTCTTGAAAATTACATTAACGTACAAAAAGGTAATCTAGGTATAATATATTTAATGTGTAAATTTTCATGCGGTCATTCACAGAGTTCAACTCTGTTATGGCATCCTCTAATTCTGTCCTGGTGCCTTTCCATGAAAGAAAAATATCAGTATACAGTCTTGGGTACATCTTCAAGTTGCTTTCCCACTTGTTGCTGGTATACATATGATCCTCCTCAGACATTTGCATAAACAGATTTGCGTAGCAGGGAGCTGCACAATTTCCCATGGATGTCCCTGTCAAACGTATGTAATATTTGTCTTCCCAATAAAAATAACTATGATAAAGTGTGAAATGTTGGAGCTCCAGTAGAAGTGTCTTCAGATCCTCAACAAAAAGTGGAAGTTGTCAAAGATCCTTCAAAGGTCGCCAAGCCAGAATTGTGAAGTATTGATGTGTAAAGTGATTTTACATCAATGGTACATAACAATAGGTTTTCTTGATCTTCAATCTTGATTCGTTCCAATTTGTTGAGAAAATCTGTCTTTCAGATATGATTTCAATTACTGTACACTTGATTTTAGGTATTGATCTATGTATTATCCTACAGGTTTGTGGATCGATCCCCTTAGCGACATGGTAGGTCTGATTTGTGGATTCTTTATATCTTTGTGAATCTTAGTGTTGTGTATTGAGAGAATAGGTGGGTAAGACTGTGTTAAAAATGTATCTCCCTCACTGATGGTTCCTTGATCAGCTGATATCATTCCAGACGGTTTCTAGCATTTTGACACATTCTTTGGCGGGTTTTCCTATATGTTGACGTATCAGATACGCAATTCCTCACGTTATCCATGTAAAACAGTTTATCCATGAATATCAAGGCTCCTCCCTTCTCTACCATGCAGAAATCTATGGATTCATCTCTTGCCATTTGTCTTATGACACCTAGTTACTTTTTGGTTACATTGGAATGACCTTGTTTATTCCTTCGAAGAACGCCCTTGTTTTCTGTCTTCACCATGATTTCAAAAGTATCTAATAGCTTGTGACTTATCGGAGCCTGAAATGTACTTTTGGTTTTCAAATTTTTCAAACTGACTTTAGCCTCCTTCTTGGTTTCTTGTTCACCTATGATATTTTCCAAAAAATTATGTAATGTCAAGGTTCTCATAAATGTATAGAAGTATACATCCATCTCCATTAATTTGAGTGATATGTTCGCACGAAAGAGGTGTCCTTTTGGGGAATGTCAAGTTGTAAGGGAGTCATTAATTTGTGCGATAGGTTTATCACTAAGATATGGTTAACTTTTCGTTTTGCTCCTGGTTATTCTGCTTGTCATTTATTTCTGTTGCATACCGTCCCAACTATTTGTGATATCTTTCATGATTTGATCAACATTTTCAGACTCAGTTTGCTTTTGTAAAAACTAATTAAAGAAACCAGGTTGCACACTCAGAATACTCAACATGTTTACAACACCAGCTGAGTGATTTCACCAACAAAACACTTAAAACACTGGATTATTTAAAAAAATCATGGGTACTAACAACACGCATGGATACAATGGTGATGACAGACAAAGCGATATGGATTTAGTTACATTCAGAACTTTGGGCTACAATACAATACTGGGTTAAACACATCGAAAAACATATTGAATAATGCAGATTGTGTCACAATTTTATTTGAATGTTCCACTAATAATAGGTGCCAAAGTGGTAACACAGTTCATGGGCTCCACTTACGTTTGAACAAATATTGTTTTTTTTTTTATTAAGTTTCGATCGGGCATACAACACAATAGCATAGGATATAACAGTGTTCTTAGTTGTCTAGCACTATGTTCTAGTGCAAATAATTTTGGAATATTAGTTTAGTAGTAAAGTTAATAATTTAGTATATTTTAGACTGAGCCATTTCTCTATGATGAGAAGGATTTGATTCAGGATATTGATCAGACATTCTTGAGCACCTTTAAATTTACGTTATGAGAGTCTGTTGTAAGATGGCCGACAACTGAATAGTTTGACTTGCTTCCATAGCAAATAGTCATATTTTCTTTTTGACTAAGCAGCATGGCTTTTAAAGCATTGCTGAGCAAAAGGCATACAATGAGCACGCCAAATAGGATATGCAGTATCTGATCTCAGACGTTAGGTAAGCACGTCTTCTTATCGTTATTCACTTTTACACAGTTTCTTTTTAAGGGAGATGCCATTATTCAACTTTTAAGGCTTCTATATGAGTAAGAATTACCTGCACCTATCTGTGCGTTTGGTTTAAACTCGGCTTTATGATCAGGGTCTGGTATGTTCAGATTATTTCAAGAGGTTAAATGTAAAACACACCACATTTATTAGTCGGGTTGCAGAATCAACGTTTGGTCTGTGGAAATAATTTGCACCATTAATCAAATACTTGAAATTGGAAACAGGCATACTTTCATCTTTTATAACTATTTAGACTATCACACAGCAATGTTTAAATACCAGCACAGTGTGGATAATGCTCCCTATGAGCACCAGTTTATTTTCATTCTCGTCACAAACGATTTCACATTGTTCTAAATTCTCAATCACATATATTCTTAGAGGAAGCCAATGTCGGTAAACATTCGGCTTGAGAGGGGGACACTTGTCTTCACATCTATTCCACACCTAGGGAGGCATTCAACTCTGCAAATCACGGATGAGTATTATGACTAACAGGAGGCCCTGGTCGTAGCATTTGCAAATAACCTACACTTATTTTGACGTCCACTAGTTCTTTTGAATTTTTTATTTCAGATGTTCTTTCGAGTGATTACTAAAATTACCAATATATAGGAGAACATAATTTTGATTTATCATGGAATTATGGATTATGTGGATTTTAGAGCACAGATAAGCAATCTACATTGCATATGACATTTCATTTACAACTACGTGTGAATGAAACGGTGGATAAATTGTTTGCACCATTCCCTTTATTTTCCCAGTGAAAATAACCTCCTGATGAAGGACCAGGCATCCGAAATGCATTGAGGGTGTACGCTTGAAATTATTATTTTAGTTTGAAAAGAATTCATCATTATATAAATATTTGAAAAATGATTAATTTAAGGAAATGAACAAATTCAATAAAAGCAGTGAATTATTTATCTACACAAAATGCTTTATCCAAGAATTTTTTTGAGCGAAGGATTCAATAACGTTTGTAACCCATCAGGGGATGACAACGGGTGCGAAAGAAGACAAAGTGTCAAATCTGGCACAGTGCATTCATTGTTATAGACAAAGGTAACAGGGTTAGAGTTGATGGGGGAGGAATCATTTGGCACTGCACTAAAGTGCGAGTAGGGAAGAGGGGGTTCTATGTTGTGCTGGGGGGTGGTATCGTTAGTCCATGGGTATTAATATGTTATTGTGAGATTATCACAGTATAGGCTGTAGGTGACACAAATAAAAGTGTGTCTCAAATGCCTTACGAAATTGGAAGCAATGTTATTCAGCAATACTGCACTTCCCATGTACAATCACGCTGGATGTATATGTATAAATGTCGAAACTGCTCATACATTTGAAATTACAATAAAAAGAATGTTTAACAAAAATGAAACATTCATAGGATGAGAATGGGACAGTATTGGATCAAGAATGTACGAGTAGCTAAGCTCTCAATCACAATGGATCACCTGGAAAGTAAAGTGGCAACATGTGTAAGAATTCGCTTTTACAATTGCCTGGATTTAGCTGTTTTATTTACTCTGTGAAAGGTTGATAATAAGCAATCAGTTGCTTTGCGCACAAAAGAGGCCCATTGGATAAGTGGCCTTGTGCAAATCAATTTAATTCAAAAAGTCTTAAGGTGAAAGTTAGGCTTTGCTTAAGGTGGCAATTTTTAGGCAACTAGAGGTATGGCTCTTCTGAGCATTCGGTCGGGTGGAGGTTTGGGGTTTGGACACATGCACGAGATAAAGCAAGCAGTATGGAGGTGATTTTAGGTCTCGCCTGAGACAGCACATGCGCTATCTCTTTGAGACATTTAGTAAGTGGCTATTAAAAGTGTCACCAGAGGCTTTTGATGGCCTCCAGCTTGCGTTCACGAGCTCGTGCACAGCTGCCATCTGTGTTTTTTTTTGCTGTAATCAGGCTCCTCTGCTTGCACTACCCCCTCCCTTTTCCCCCTCCCTCCTGGTCAGCTTCATTTGGGTCTTCTAGCTGTGAATCATGCTCCTCTGCTCGCACTCACCCCTCTCTTCTCCCCCTCTCTCCTCCCCCTCCCTCTTCGTCAGTTTCATTTGTGTCTTCTTTCACTGTGATTGCTCTGCTTCCACCAAGCACACACACCACCAGCCGTCAGTGCACGCCTACACCAGGAACACACAAAAAGCAGTCCGTGCACGCTTCCACCAGGCACACACCACCAGCCGTCAGTGCGCGCTTCCACCAGGCACACACACCACCAGCTGTCAGTGCATGCTTCCACCAAACACACACACCACCAGCCGTCTGTGCACGCTTCCACCAGGCACACACACCACCAACCGTCAGTGCAGCAGGCAGGCTCTTCTCAGAGTTTCTTGGCAAATATGTGTTAGATGCCTGGGAGGGAGTGGGTCAAGTTTCCTTAAACCATGCTGAGTAAGCAGGTGCAGTGCATGAACTCCTGTGTGAGTGAGTCATGCTGCCTGGGGCTCACTCACTCCACATTGCGCCTGCACCAGGCTTTTTCTCATTTGGAAAGTTTGGCGCATGCGCACAGCTAGGCAGCCCCCACACCCCCAGGAATGATTGCTTCCTACAACCAGAATGGAAACAACATTCAGAGCAATTAAAACAAGTTCATTTGATGCAAAGAACTGTTAACAAAAACGATGTCCAGCTATTATAGATCTGGCAACTTAAAAAAAAACAGCAACACAAAACAAACCAGCATTGGCATAGCCAATAGGTCTCACTTTTTGGACCCTATAAGTATTTAGTTATGCAGCAGAATATCCTTGGTTCAACACCACCAACTGTTGCATGGCTAAACACTTATAAGGTCCCAAATGCTAGACCAATTGGCTATACCAATGCTTGTTTACTGGGGTCTCAAGGAATGATCAAGCAAGCATCTCTGCTTAATGAGAAGATTGTGTTCATGTTTCCTTTATCCACACCCTTCTCAGATCGTTTTAGCAGTGTAGAAGGCGCGCAACAGCACTTACCAATCATTCCTCTCATAAAGCACGGGCGCACCCACACACACACACAACTAAAACCCTCACCTCACCCCCTCAGCTCAAGCACTCTTTTTTTAAGAAGTAAAATAGCACCAGCCCCAACTAACAGCCAGTAAAAGAATATACCAAAGTGGCTCATATTTATGCAGCGGAAGTTTGTACACATTTTATTTTCTATTGTATTTTGCCTAGATGTTTTGTGCAATTTGTGTTTTTTGAGTCTGCGTCCGCAACTAGTGGCTTGTTGGGACATGAGAGCAGTAAAGGGAACCTCAAATGACAGCTAAGAACGCCATATTAAGCAACGACTTTCGTTTTTCCCCCCCACTATTTCCTAAAACTTCAAACTCTTTCAACCCAACATCTGCAATAAGAAAGGTCTGCACGTGGTCTAAACTCCAAAAATAAAATGTAAAATCATTTCTGGAGGGTCTGGATGTGAAGATGGGATGTGAAAAAGAGCTCTTCGTGGCAGCTTTAGGAGTAGGTTCGTAGGTTCAGTGCCATACATGAGAGTGGCCACTTCACATTGATTGCGTGAACATGGGGGTATATTCGACGGGAAGAACTGATACACGCGACCAGCGAATGGCCTGGGAAGTGATCCAACTTAAGCATTCCGGTGTAAATGCACAACCGTTCAGTATTAATATTTAAATGTGATAAATATATTAAACTATAAGCTGACACGATCTGTCCACCTCACTCGTCCCACCCCACCCCCTCCAGTGACATTCCACAGCCCAGGTTTCTTCTGGAAGCTAATCCGAATACAAGATCCCTATCTAAAATGTCAATGTCGCACAGCTTGCTTTATTTTTATCTGTCTCTCTCCTCTTTATCAACATACCGTAAAGTCCGGCAAAAGACTGATCTTTAATGGCAAAACCCAGCAGAACGCTGCGCGGTATGGATTTAGTGCGCCGGGTGACTAGGAACAGCTGCAAGAAATTATCCCTGCAGTACAGGTGCGTCTCCCAGAGTAACACAGGCCAGGGCAGGGCAAACGTGCGCATTGCATTGGATGTGGTCGATAAAGAATTACAGGTCTTCTCAAAGAGGCCAACACAGTTTCAAAAACATAAAATAATGAGCCAGCAAAAAATGTGCAGGATACGTTTACATTTCATGAGTTGAACTAAATAATCACATTATTCCAGCAAGGGCCACGACCAAATATAATGCATCCATGTAACCCTGCGAAGAGCTGTTTCGGTGACAGAATTCCCGCCTAAGGGGAAGCACTCAATGACATTTTGGAAACGTTGCACTCTATTTCAAAGTCGGTCGAATTATGCTAATTTCGTTAGAAACATCCAAATGCGACCATATTTGCTCTGCTGTTGACCACCGTTTATGTACAGGAGTGTGCTTCCCAACGTTGGATGCTTCCCAGAATAATCTTTTTTCCAATGCCCAACCTCAGACGTAGAAAAGAGGCATAGCAATGTGCTCAAATAGTTACAGGCAGGATGTTTTTCTTGTCTAACTCAGATATTTAGAAACATTGTTTTTTCCCAGTGTCAATGTATGTGAGGAATTGGGCTGAAGGGGGTGTGGTGTGAGCCCTTCTCAAGCAAAGCAGTTCTACCCAGGGTGAACCACAAAAGTCACTAACTGCTTAACCCTCAAGTAGCTTGGCACAAAAGCAGTCAGGCTTAACTTAGAAGCAATGTGTAAAGTATTTATCAAGCAGACAAAAGTAATGAAAACACAAGAAAAATCCCACATCAATTTAGAAATACAGAGTAAAATTCAATACATTATTGGTCACTAAAATAACAAAAACCCAATCAATAAAACTGGAGATATGCAAATTCAAAGAATTAAGAAAAGTATAGCACCTAAAAGCACAAAGCACCACTCACAGTCATCTGGTCATGCAAGACCGGGTTAAAGTCACAAGTTCAGGCTGATCTCAATTGACCTTGATACAGGGACCAGGTTAGTCCTGCTGAAAAAGTTACCTTCTACAGACTAACGTAAAAAGTCCAGTTTGCGGTGGAAGAGGTCGAGAGGTGCAAGGAAAGCAAAACGGATGGTTGTCTCTGGAGCACGAGTAGTAGGTCAGTCGTCTCAGACAGTCACTGCTGTATCATGAAGATTTTGTGAGGCACTGTGAACGGTTCTTGCTGAAGATTTGCGTTAGCAGTCCTGGCGGGCTGTCGATGATGTAGTGCGAAGTGCAGATCTCACGTTGCTGGTCATCACCGGCAGCTGGTATAGAGTGAAGAGTCAGGTCCACCAGAGCAGCTAGATCTTGGCGTAAATGGGCCCATTCACAGTCGCAAAGAGACCAAAACTTAAGGATTTCTCCATTTATTTTAGTAGGACATCTACTGATGCGCCACCAAGGGTCCAGGACCCGATGGCCACCTCTTGGGATCAGGAACTCAGTCCAGGAGAGGCCAAAAGGGCTCAGACCGGTCCAAGACAGTAAGTTATGCTGGGCAGCTACATGGAGGCTCTGGAGCTTGTTGTATAGCTCAAAACACTGGGTCAGTCAGCTGAAACTTGGAGTCACTTCAACCTGTGATGAAGGGTGCATATTGAGTCTTCCTTCTAAGCAAGCAGGGCAGGCCCCAAGCAGTCCTCCTTCTGTAGTATCCACAGGCCCAGGAGTTTACTTAAAAGTGTGCCTGAGAACCCTATTTTTATACACAATGCCCCTTTGAAGTGGGAGAAGCTTCTGGACTTTTACCCTCACAGAGATGTCTGGCATTTCCTGCCTTTCTGCCCCAGTCGCAGTCTGTCTGGGAGCACAATAGACTAATGTGCAGCCCTTTGTGTGTGAGCTGAGCCAGTGCCTTAGAAGTACAAGCGTGGAAGGTGACCGCTCCGCCCACCCCATGCTGCCAACACCCAAACCCTATATTGTGATACTGTCAGGGAGGACTACACAAAAGGTCAACTTGCCAACTACACCTAGTCATGTGAACCAGGATACAGACTGCAGGCACCAAATGGTTAGGACAAGAAAATGCCAAATTTCTAAAAGTTTCAAAAGAAGTGGGAAACCCAATATACCCTTGGAGGCTTGGGTGATAAAGATATGGAAAAATAAAGATTTGCCTACAAGGGATTTTTTGCTAGAGCATATGTATCGCAGATTTAGTTCAATCGTGCCCCCTTTTTAAGTTTCAAATTGGCCACACAGATTCTTTCCTTTGAACCCAGAGAATTCAAACCGGTTGGCTTAAGTTATTTGAAAGAACTCACTTAGAGATTTTCTTGGATTTTCATCAACCTCTTGTCCTGAAGATGGTCTGACGGTCTCATCGCCATCACAGACCGAAACGTCGACTACAGCATCTTTTTCTTTGTACATTGATTGTTTTGAAGGAACTGTTTATTGATATATCTGATCATACCCTTCTAGTAATTTGTGAAAAGATGTTAACATAGTTGTTGTGTAGGTTGACTCACGCCACCTCATGAGCTATGTTTGGTTGTTTCAAATCCTTCTATTCGCTGATTTATACATTTATCATAAATTAGATATATGTTTATTTTGAAGTAGATTTTCTCCCTATGTGTTACATTTTCAAGTGTTTTCTTAGATTGCGTGTTTCTTTGAAACAGTATCCTTGAAAGTATAATTCATTGATTGCTCTATTAAATCTATTGTTCACCACTGATAAGGGTGTAACCTTGACAAATACCTTTTGAAATCTATACTACTATTATAAAGAGAGAACACACACCTTTGAGCCAGGTAAACTCGGGAACCACAGCGCCAATCCACACACCCGATACATTGTAGAAATTGTCAGGGTGTGCAGATGGACATAGGCGATAAAAAATAAAAAATAAACGTAAATTTAAAAATATAACTTAAAAAAAAAAAGTAGTGCCCTGAAAGTAGCGCCGGCCGCGACGCTGTGCTGGCCGTGACGTAGTGCTGGCCGCGACGTGCGCGATGACTAGCGGCGGACATGGAGCGGCGGTGAAGTGAGGAGCGCAGGGAGAAGCGGCGGCTCAGGTGCGTTATGACGAGCGGCCGACATGGAGCTGCGGTGAAGTGAGGAGCGCAGGAAGGAAGCGGCAGCTCAGGTAAGGTAAATGCACATTGGAGTCAGGGCGGGAGGGAGTCAGGGCGGGAGGGAGTCGGGGCGGGCGGGAGGGGAGGGAGTCGGGGCGGGAGGGAGTCGGGCGGGCGGGAGGGGAGGGAGTCTGGAGGGAGTCGGGGCGGGAGGGAGTCGGGGCGGGCGGGAGGGGAGGGAGTCGGGGCGGGCGGGAGGGGAGGGAGTCGGGAGGGAGTCGGGGCGGGAGGGAGTCGGGGCGGGCGGGAGGGGAGGGAGTCGGGGCGGGCAGGAGGGGAGGGAGTCGGGCGGGCAGGAGGGGAGGGAGTCGGGGCGGGAGGGAGTCGGGGCGGGAGGGAGTCGGGGCGGGAGGGAGTCGGGGCGGGAGGGAGTCGGGGCGGGAGGGAGTCGGGGCGGGAGGGAGTCGGGGCGGGAGGGAGTCGGGGCGGGAGGGAGTCGGGGCGGGAGGGAGTCGGGGCGGGAGGGAGTCGGGGCGGGAGGGAGTCGGGCGGGAGGGAGTCGGGGCGGGAGGGAGTCGGGGCGGGAGGGAGTCGGGGCGGGCGGGAGTCGGGGCGGGCGGGAGTCGGGGCGGGAGGGATTCGGGGCGGGCGGGAGTCGGGGCGGGCGGGAGGGGAGGGAGTCGGGGCGGGCGGGAGGGGAGGGAGTCGGGGCGGGCGGGAGGGGAGGGAGTCGGGAGGGGAGGGAGTCGGGGCGGGAGGAGAGGGAGTCGGGAGGGGAGGGAGTCGGGGCGGGAGGGGAGGGAGTCGGGGCGGGAGGGGAGGGAGTCGGGGCGGGAGGGGAGGGAGTCGGGGCGGGAGGGGAGGGAGTCGGGGCGGGAGGGGAGGGAGTCGGGGCGGGAGGGGAGGGAGTCGGGGCGGGAGGGGAGGGAGTCGGGTGGGAGGGGAGGGAGTCGGGTGGGAGGGGAGGGAGTCGGGGCGGGAGGGAGTCGGGGCGGGAGGGAGTCGGGGCGGGAGGGAGTCGGGGCGGGAGGGAGTCGGGGCGGGAGGGAGTCGGGGCGGGAGGGAGTCGGGGCGGGAGGGAGTCGGGGCGGGAGGGAGTCGGGGCGGGAGGGAGTCGGGGCGGGAGGGAGTCGGGGCGGGAGGGAGTCGGGGCGGGCGGGAGGGGAGGGAGTCGGGGCGGGCGGGAGGGAGTCGGGGCGGGAGGGGAGGGAGTCGGGAGGGGAGGGAGTCGGGCGGGAGGGGAGGGAGTCGGGGCGGGAGGGGAGGGAGTCGGGCGGGAGGGGAGGGAGTCGGGGCGGGAGGGAGTCGGGGCGGGAGGGAGTCGGGGCGGGAGGGAGTCGGGGCGGGAGGGAGTCGGGGCGGGAGGGAGTCGGGGCGGGAGGGAGTCGGGGCGGGAGGGAGTCGGGGCGGGAGGGAGTCGGGCGGGAGGGAGTCGGGGCGGGAGGGAGTCGGGGCGGGAGGGAGTCGGGCGGGAGGGAGTCGGGCGGGAGGGAGTCGGGCGGGAGGGAGTCGGGGCGGGAGGGAGTCGGGGCGGGAGGGAGTCGGGGCGGGAGGGAGTCGGGGCGGGAGGGAGTCGGGGCGGGAGGGAGTCGGGGCGGGAGGGAGTCGGGGCGGGAGGGAGTCGGGGCGGGAGGGAGTCGGGGCAGGAGGGAGTCGGGGCAGGAGGGAGTCGGGGCAGGAGGGAGTCGGGGCAGGAGGGAGTCGGGGCAGGAGGGAGTCGGGGCAGGAGGGAGTCGGGGCAGGAGGGAGTCAGGGCAGGAGGGAGTCGGGGCAGGAGGGAGTCAGGGCAGGAGGGAGTCGGGGCAGGTGGGGTGGGAGGGAGTCGGGGCAGGAGGGGGGCGGGAGGGGGCGGGAGGGAGTCGGAGCGGGTGTGCACAGAGGGACGGGCGGGAGGAGTCGGGACGGGAGGGAGTCGAGGAGGGAGGGGGTCGGGAGCGGGTGTGCACAGAGGGACGGGCACGCAAGCATCAAATGCTGCCCCCAGCCCCTTTCTGCCCCAGGCAACGCTGGGGCGGGCTGCTAGTTAATAGATAAACAAAATCCCTTGTAGGCAAATCTTTATTTTTTCATAACTTTCTAAAAGTGGCATTTTCAGAATTGCGGCTTAAAATCTGACTTTAAAAGGGGTTTAAATTACAGTTCCTCAGACACCAAACATGATTTCCTACCTGCTCTCACATCACTTTTTAAATGTAACAGGGTAACCTAATGGTATCCTATGGGAGAGGTAGGCCTTACGATAGTGAAAAACACATTTGAGAATTTTTCACTACCAGGACATGGAAAACTTAAAACTGTCCACCTTTCAATATACAACACACCCTGCCCTAAGGGCATTCTAGGGCCTACCTTAGGGGTGGCACTGTATTAAAAAGTAATGTTTAGGCCTGGTAAAAGGTTTATTTTACCACATACAAATGTCAATTTAAAACTGCGTACACAGGCTGCAATGGCAGGCCGGGCCATGTTTTAAAAGGCTACCTAAGAGGGTGGCACAGTCAGTGCTGCAGGTCCCCTGGTAGCATTTAATTCACAGGCCGTGGGTACCTGTAGAACCACTTTACTAGAGACTTCCAAGTAAATTAAATGTGTTAATTGGGTGTAAGCCAATGTCACCATGTTTAAGGTACAGCATTAGCACTCTAGCAAGTGTGCAGAGTCCTAAAAGTGAACAAAGACAGGTTGGAAAAACAGGAAGGGTGAAGGCAAAATGTTTGGTGGTGACCCTGCAGAGAGGGTCAAGTCAACAATGTTGTAGCCTTGGCCTGCATTGAGTAAAATTACAGGCATGGTATTAATGTGCACAACTGTGGTGCATCAGCATGCTCAGTAAAGGCAATAAGTCATTGAATGCAGCTAGCTCTGGCCTGCAAAGTTTAAGCGCTAGTAATGCAACCACTGTAGACAAAGAAAGTAGATATTTTGTTTGCAAGGAGATCCCTCACCTACCAGTGCTCAATGGAATTTTAAAGCATGATAGATTCCTTGCATAAGATAACACCAGGACAAATCAAGGAGGAGAGCTGAAAAAGTATGGCTGAATGAGTTCCGGAATGTGAGGACATTGAGCAACACAATGAGAGAGATACTGGTGTTGCAAATAATTCTGTTTAGATAGAGACTGGAGAAAACGCCTGGGTGAAGACGCAATTCCATTAGATGCCAATGGGAGAAACATATTGAGAGGCCCCAAGAGGTACTCCCAGCAAGCACATTGCAAGTGATGACCGGCAAAAGTACTGGCGGAGGAGTTAGAGAAGCAGGTTTCATCCTGTCTCTCCCTCCTAACCCCCCATGCTCCAGCAGTTGACCAGAGGATCCCTGCAGGGCTACTGTCTGAATCTTGAAAGTTGAGGAGGTGTTGAGTGAGTCCTAAGGTGAGGGCAATACCTAAGGAGATGAAGGCAGTGTCAGATCCTTTGGCTTCTTTCAACTTAGAGCCATGGATTGGTTGAGACTGCAGGACACACGCAGCCTTGAGGTCTTCTGAGGCAGAGCATCACGCCTAGGAAGGGAAATTCGGATTAACACAGTTGTAGGTCCCTGCCATCAACAAGCACATCAGGGTGGTCACAACTGTCTGGAACAAAAAAAACTAGCCAACAGCCACAATCCTTTAGCAGTAATATCTACTCTGGACAAGGCTGGTAGTGGGATTCTTGGGGACATGGTCAGAAAGGGAATATGTGAAGCCCCTCTAAATTACATACAGCGGGCTGGGCCTATCAGGAGGATTAAATTGAGTTTGTTCCAGATCCTTGGTGCATAGATGGGGAATGTATTTTGTCTTGTATGTTTTTTTCTTCTTTGTACTTCTTTGTTCTGATACATTTACCTTTTTATTTTAAAGCTTATAAAATAGAAGTACTGTGCAAACAATTAATTATTATGTACCTTTGTTCCATGACAGTGATTAGTAAACTAGGAATTTTCATCCTAAACTTACACTGTTAAATGTGAAACCACCAGAATTCAATGATACGTAGGATGAAATAGTTCAATGACATTTGCCGCGAGCCATGACTAAAAGGCCCTATCAACCCAGCGGGAACCTTTAAAATTTCTAATACTAATTAGTAGCATGCAAGTAGGCAGTCCCAGAGTAAATGTCCTTATATAAATTAGAATGATATAGATTCAATTATCAGTTTTGATCCTTTTACCTTCATAAAATTATTTTACCAGTTTTGCAGCAAACCTGGAAAGCATGCAATTAAATGATGCTGCAAGCCTATCTCTCATTGGACTCACAGTGCTGGGCTATGGTTGTAAAACCCACAGGAGGAATGCCAGCATTAGGGCTGCACCAGGGCCCTTATTCTGCCTGCATAAACATTACTTTCATGCTTAAACCAGAAGAATATTTTTATAAAAGAGCAAACGCTGTTATTTTTCGTTTCTACAGGAAGACCAAGGCTGGTTTGCATATGGCTGGTTCTTGTATGTAGCACACTAACTGAGCAAAACAAGGATGGCCTGGAATGCCAACTATCATAATTACCAGGGGCTGAAATAAATTCAAGTATTCCACTCTTCACCTGTTTCTTCTCACTGAAACTGCCGAAATGCACTGGGTATGCCCAGATGTGGGCCTTTTAAATCTCTTGGCCTTAAGGTGCAATCTGCATCTCATTGAAGAGGTCTAAGAAGGCTGAAACAAGTCTGGGATTGCTTGCATTACTGTTGAGAAATGACATGACATCGCAAAGCTGACTGTTCCCATCATAGCAAAACCAAGACTTATTTCCATTAGGTTGATCCCTATCAGTAGTAACACAGTGACCAAAACACAATGGTCTGGAATTTCACTCAAATAATGACCAGTGTAAGATTAATTCAAGGATTCCTCCTGGCAATTTTTTATTTTCTCAGCAGAACGAAAGAGCAACAATCTAAATTAACTTCTTAGGCTAGAACTATATAGAATAAATAATTGGTTCTCCAACAAATTAAAATCTCAAATTTGAAGTGTGTGTATAATAAAGACATTGACAGATACTATGATATAAACAAAAGAACGGAATTTATCAAACCATGTATTTAAATTAAATGAAGTAAAAAACAGCCATCTCTCATGCTTCTACACTTCCAAAGTATTATTCCATTATTTGTCAGAGCTACAACATCCATCTTCCTCAGCTACCTCACAAAACTCCAAACAACTTTGGGTGTATCTTGCTCAATTCTTATTCAATAAGATTAAACTAATACGTGGCAACAGCTATTCAGACAAACATCCTGCACATGACAAACTTCCTATACGAGCTCAACTTCCAAACTATTAGTACTTCAAACTCTGTCATACCAATTTACGGGGCCAGTCTTGATGCCACTATTCCAATCTGTAATTCGATAGACTTATACCCAGCTAAATACATGAAACTTCTGTTACCTTTTCTCAAAACCTAACTGCTGGGTTTGTTTAATTTCTCTTTAGAACAACGCATTTCCCCCAACATGTGGCAAACTTCCATTGTGAAATCCATTTTTAAAAAGGTCCACCCTGACCCACAAAATCTTAACTTTAAGCAAATCTCCCTGTTAAATCATAAAAAAAAGAAGACACCATACACGCGTGAGAGTCCTTTATTCCAGTCACCGGCTCTCCCCATGCAGCGATAACGCCACAACACCAACATTCTAAACTGCTTCAGGTGGAACCTTCTTATTAGGAGGGAAACGGGGACGAAAGGAATATTTAATCTAACATAATAACACATTTCCATCCCAATAATGGATGGTAAGGTACCAAAAAGAAAAAGAAAAAAAAGCAAGATATAGCGTAGAGACCATATTGATGGAGTTCTTCAAAGGAAGATATAGTTCAATATGTTCTAACTGGTAATTTACATGTCAGCTCGAGTGTTTAGATATACATATAAATCAGGCTATTAGGCATGAACCCTGATAAGTCTATCCATACTCCAAACTTGCCCATTACTTCATCTCACTACATTGCAATTTACTTCTGTTATTTGTTGTGGCGGATAATATTTACTCTGTTTGGAATTGACATTGGTTGCTTTTCCTACTAGTACCCAATCACCAATTTTCCATTCCTGTTCTTTTGTCCCATGTTTTTATCATACCATTACTTGTACTTCAGTTGATGCCGGAATATATTCTTGTTGGAACTTGTTTGATCAACGAAAAAAAAACCCTCTCGTTCACCAATTAGGGAATAGTTTAGTGCTAGGTTCTATATCTTTAGACGAAACAGACACCCAGTGATTAAATTAAGTGAGGTGTGATAGGACTGTATGCAACCACAAAGGAAATTTCTACATTCTGACCATAGCTAACTGGATGTGTTCTTTTATCCTGTGGTTTGCTCTTTCCACAAGGCCATTAGCTTTTGGACAATACAGTGCTGTTTTCTCGTGTAATATTTAAAGATTGTAAAAATTCCATTATTTCATGGAAGGTAAATTGGACTTCATTATCTGTAACTAAAGTAGACAGTATTCTTTCGCTACTGAAAATGTCTTTCAAAAATATAATTAGTATTTTAGTCGTGGTACGATACACCATTTTGTGCGGTTATCCAATGTGAATTATAATTAAGGCTCCCTGTTTTCCGTTTATACTGATTTTTACAGATAAATACAGACAGAAAACGTTAATTTTCTTGTCTGTATTTACTTTAAATGTGGATAAAACTGAAATGGAGTTGCTTTTGAGTAATTCGAAATGCTGTCTGTCGCGACTGCCAGGCCAATAGATGTTTGGATTGATAGATAAGGAGCTTAAAAAAGACACTAGTTTGAGTAAAAAGGCTTTAACAGCCATATATATGCATGAGGTTGATACTGAGAACAAACAAATCTTTTATATATTCATGTTCTATTGCCAAATTTTCCAATGATTTAAGTGGTACTGCAAACAGAGACAGATGCTTTCTGTGAATTTTTGTTCTGGTCACTTATTGAACAACTGACACAATCTTTTACCTTCTGTTCAATAAGAGTCTATTTTTTGGGATCTAAAATTTACTTCTAACTTTACTGTTTGTTAAGCTTCTGACTACATGTACCTCAATAGCTACATGTACAATATTCTCCTTCAATTTTTCAGGGAGAACAACCTTATCCTATTGGAAGATTTTACCCCCTTGGATGTTGAGTTCATGTCTAACCTCCCAGAAGCCTCTTTGCTCTTCTCTGAGTTACCCACGGCCAGTTCTTCTGCCTCCACTGCGGCTAGACCCTCACCGCCACCCCGGCCTCCAACACTGCCAACGCCAGCACCGGCGACACCCTAAAATGCATCCTCCTCAATGTACGCTCCGTACACTAACATGCCATGGAAATCTGGAACCTAGAGACCTGGATCAACGCATGCACCGCCATCCCAGAGAGATATAAGATCCAGAGGAAAGACCGCCCCAACCACCCTCGAGGGGGCCACGTCATCGCCCACAAGAGCACCCTCCGCCTCACCACCTCCAGTGAAACCTTCCCCTCTGCCAAACACCTGCACTTCCAGATCTAGACCACCCCCAAAAGCCACACTCCAAGGAACCCTCGTCTACAGACCCCCCGGCCCCGAACTCCCTTCGCCACCACTATCACCGACATCATCGCACCCCACGCCATTGCCTCAACAAACTACATACTCATCGGAGACCTGAACTTCCACCTCGACAACCCCAGCCACCCCAACTCCACTATCCGTCGAGACAACCTCGACAGCATCGGACTTAAACAACTCGTCAACACACCGACCCACAGAGCAGGACACATCCTCGACCCATCTTCGCGGCAGGAAACAGCGTCCAATTCAGCCACACAACACAGCCACCATGGACCGACCCCCACTGCATACACTTTGCCATCAACAAACCCAAGGCAGCCAAACCAGCCCCACGCCCATCATGAAGAAACTGGAGCAAAGTTACAGACTAGCAACTTAACACCACCCTCACCGAGACAACCACACTTGGGCACCCAAAGCAAATGACGAAGGCAGAGAACTCCACACCTGGATCTCATTAGCGCAGACTAGCTTGCCCCGCTACGCAACCCCGACAGACAACGCCCCAGGAAAGCCGCCTGGTTCACCACCGCTCTCCAAGAAGACAGGCGCACCTGCAGATGCCTGGAGAAACACCAAGACAACCGAAAACCACACCACCTACAAGGACGCCATGACTGACTACCACGACTATATCAAAGCCACCAAGAGGAACTTCATCCACAACAAAATCCTAGCCAACTCCAAGGAACTTTTCAGTGTCATTCAAGAATTTACCAACCCACGCAGCGAAGCCACGGACCTCACCCCATCCCAAGACCTCTGCAACAAGCTTGGAACCTATCTCTACCTCAAGATCAAAAAACTCTATGATAACTTCATCAACATCCACCAGGTGCCACAGATGCCCCCCGCCCACCAGAAACACCAGCCAGCCCACCATCTTCAACTGGACACCGATCACGGCCGAAGATACCGCCACAACCATGAAAAGCATCCACTTGGGGCGTCCCCACCGACCCCTGCCCCCCTCACATCTACCACATAGCCACGGCCACCATCGCACACTAACTACAATGCACCATCAACACCACCTTCAAAACAGGCACCTTCCCAGACAACTGAAAGCGTGCAGAAGTCAGGACCCTGCTCAAGAAGCCGCCAGCTGACCCCACCGACCTCTTATCAGCCCATCTTGCTCCTCCCTTTCACAGCCAAAGTTGCAGAGAAAACAGCCAACAGGAAACGGACACGATTCACTGAAGAGAACGCCGTCCTCGACTCGTCCCAATCCGGATTCAGAAGCAACCACAGCACAGAGACCGCCCTACTCGCCGCCACAGACGACATCCACACCCTACTGGTCCAAGGCCACTCCACAGCCCTCATCCTACTCGACCTATCAGCGGCCTTCAACACCATCTCCCACCGCACACTAGTCGCCAGACTACACGACACAGGCATACAAGGAACAGCCCTGGCTGGATCCGATCATTCCTCACCGGAAGAAGCCAAAGGATCAGACTCCCACTCTTCCTCTCCGACCCCATGAAAATCACCTCCGGAGTCCCACAGGGTTCATCCCTGAGCCCCACCCTCTTCAACATCTACATGGCCCCCCTCGCAGCCATCGCCCCGACAACACGGCCTCAACAACGAATCCTACGCCGACGACACCCAGCTCATCCTTTTACTCACCTAAGACCCCACCACTGCCAAACTCAACTTCCAGAAAGCAATGCAAGAAGTCGTAGTCTGGATGGCCAACAGCTACCTGAAGCTCCACGCCAAGAAGACAGAAGACCTCGTCCTCAGGACCACCCCTTCTGCATGGGAGAGCACCTGGTGGCCGACTGTCCTCGGAAGCCCACCTACCCCTCAGACCACGCCAAGAACCTCAGCATCATACTCGACTCATCACTCACCATGAACCGACAGGTCAATGGAGTCACCTCCAGCTGCTTCAACACCCTCCGCATCCTCCGCAAGACCTTCAAGTGGATTCCCCTGAGTCAAGTAAGACAGTCACCCACGCACTCATCACAAGCAGACTGGACTATGGAATCGCACTCTATGCCAGCATCAACAAGTCCCTACTAAAAAAACTCCAGACAATACAGAACACTGACGCCAGACTCGTTCTCGCAATCCCCCGACACAAACACATCAGCCAACTCCTACAAAGTCTCCACTGGCTCCCCGTGGATGAGTCACTTTCAAAATCCTCACTCACGCCTACAAATGCCTACAAAACAACGGACCCAAATATCTCAACGACAATCAACTTCCACGTACCCAAAAGAAACCTCTGATCTTCCAACCTCGCACTGGCCGAAACTCGGCGCATCCACAGAGCCAGAGCAGACGGAAGATCCTTCTCTCACATTGCAGCCAAGACCTGGAACGAGCTACCGGCAGACATAAGAAGCGCCCTCTCCCTGAACATCTTCAGGAAGACCCTCAAGACCTGGCTCTTTGGCTAAACAGATCTGCGGACCCCCCCACCCCAGCACCTTGAGACCCTCACGGGTGAGTAGCGTTCTTTTAATTCCCTGATTGATTCATTGATTTGAGTTTGCTACATTTTGGAGACCAACCATTCACAACTAACTCATTACTGAATTAGTACGGAGTCCTTTTTCCATGCACTCATTCCAGTCACACTCGGACATAGCTGCACTTCTGGTTATAGAGGGGCTCTTGAAAGATAATCGGTTGCCTTAGTCTGCTCCCCTAGCACATATTCTAAATTCAATCAATAGTTCTCTAGTACCATATCTGTTAGACGATACGTGGTGAACTGCGTTTCAGGTTCTTGATTGAAAACATGTATGTAAAGGGTTTGTGATCAGTGTGAACGGTAAATCTTATGCCCCTCACAAAAAGAATGTAGATCGTTTTACCGCCCAATAAAATGCCAAAGCCTCTCTTTCTATTATTGAATAGTTGTTTTCCTCATTGGATAAACATGTTGAGGCAACAGCTGTTATCTCTTCTCCTTCCATCCTCTGGGATAAGATTACCCCCAAATCCCTGTTACCAGCATAATTTGTAAGAACAGTCTTTCTAACAGGGTCAAATGTACCCTGAGGAGGTGACGTAGTTTCATCCTTTAGTATGTCAAACGGTTCCGGCCTTTTCTCCTCGCATACAAATTGTTTTTTTGTTTAATAGCCGACGTAGGCAATCACATTTGTCAGCAAAGATTTTTAACATATATTCAATCAGTCCAAAAAGGGATCTCAGTTCATCATTGTTTCTGGGGCAGGGAGCCCCTCTCACAGCTTGAATCAGACTTTTGGCCTGAACCCTTCTTTAGATATTATGTGTCCAAGGTAATTTACTGATCTGACCCTTAACTGACATGTATTCTTTTTGATAGTAAGGCCAGCCTCCGCCAATCATAAAACATAAGGTGTTCCCTATCACTTTCAGAATCTGGTGCATAATTTTTTTAAAGACTGCGGCCGCAGAGGCTAGCCCGAATGGCATTCTGGAAAACATGTAAACTCTCATTGGGGTTATGAAAGCTGTTGGAGGTCTGGAATCAGGGTGTAGCTCCACTAGGTGACAAGAGATTGAAATATCAATTACAATTACATATTTTGCTTTCTCCAAGGTGCTTATAATTTCATTGCTATGCGGCAGGTGGTGTCTTTTGATCCTGATATTGTTGTTCAGACTGTGCAGGTCTACACAAAGGCATATTCTCTCCTCATTGGCTTTTGATGCAATGACTATAGGAGACAACCACTCTGAGCATTCTAAAGCTTGGATAACTTCCATATCACACAGTTTGTTTGAATCTTGTTAAAGAGGCTTTCTCATCATGGTAGGGGCTGAGTGCAGTACATTCATCAGTGGTTAGGCCCTAACCCTCAACTTGATTTAATGTTGGTACTTATGTAAATCTCCAAGGCGGTCAGAAAATAATTCTGGGAATTTGTCACAAATATCTTTGTGATCCAGAGTTCTTCCCAGTTCTTTTAGGTGTTGCCAACCTAATAGGTTGAAACCCTTCTCAAACATTTATATTGTACCTACGGAAGCCCTATTTTTGAATTCTACAAGCATCTTTACCATGCCAACTTGAGGGATAAAGTCTTTATTATACCTTTTTGGTGATATGTTTGGTCATTTCCATTCTAATCTGTTGTGCCGAAATCTTCACAGTTTAGTAATGTGAATGGGTAACATGAATCTGCATACATGTCACCTCGTTTCCATCTAAGTACACCTTACATTTGGAATTATTCAGGCATGACTTTTATTTGGTATTTTTTACCTGAAATACATTTTTATTTTCTTGATCACTAGGTTTTATCTTCTTTACTTGGTTGTTTTCGGAGTCATTTTGTCACATCTTCGGCCATTGGGAGGGGGCGTGGCTAAGATGGCCACCATGGCGGACGTGTTGAGCTGAGGCTCTGTGAGAGGGCTTCCACCTCGCCCCTTAACATGTAGCCTGGCTAGCTGTTGAAGGCATCCACCGGCTCCAGATCATGTCTGGCCATAGACGCGATGCCTGGGTAAGGCGGGAATCCGGCGGCGAGAGGAAGGAGTGGAGTGGACTGTGAAATGGTGGCCGTCCTGCCGGTTGCTCCCCGCCTCGGAGCCTGAGCTGCGGGGGGCTTGCGTTGCCTCCGAGACCCTGGGAAGGACTTTGCAAACAAAGCGGCACCTCCACTGACGCAGCAACAAGTGAGGGGCTGGATTGCTATGTACCTGAGCATATAATGAGCGCTCACAACACGCCACCGTTGGAGGCCTGCAGTGACCGCCACCTACTTCCTGACTGTCTCCCGCCTCAGAAGCTGTTGAGACCCCCGGCTCACATGCGGTTTAGGGGGCATCCTGGGCGGCGCGGCAGGAGGGCTCGGGAGCGCCCGTGAGCGCCGTGGTCGTCCTGGTTAGCTGCCGCTGTGGGGTCAGGTTGAGGATTCCTGTGGCCATTTTTTTTTCTGCCCCCGGATTCGAAGTGGTGCCCAGGAGGGAGCGCTCGAGAGATTGGCGGGCCGGCGGGAGGCCCGGTGCATCCAGCATACTCTGAGGCAGGCCGCGACCATTGGGCGGCCTGCCTGACTTTAAGATGGCGGCCCTGTGGGACACACGTTATTACAGCGCATAGGGGCACGGTGTCACAGGTCCACAGTCTGCACCCGCAGCAGCGTCTGATGGGAGTAGGAACCAGCTAGAGTGGACAGCCATGTTGACAAGGAGGAGAGGCCCAGCCTGACTGCAGCAAGGGAATTTACCCACCAGCTCCCTGGGGGCACAGGGACTAGGGAGAAGGCCTGCCTGGCCTCAATCTGACATTGCGACCTGCCGGGGGAGATCTATGGACAGCCAGGGACTCCGGTGACTTCGGAGCGGGTGCAGGAGTCTGTACCAGCACCTCCTGTCACCCAGAGGGGTTGCCCATCACGTTGAAGCACAGGCGAAGAGGTGCTGTGGGAGCGTGCCGCGAGTGGCTCCACTGTTAGGGTGGTGGCAGCCCGGAGTCCAGCGACGAGAAGAATCGGGTGAGTTACACATGATCACACGACATGGCCTAATTCTGAGGTCCACCCCAGTTTCCTGCTGCGTGTTCACTCTGGATATCTCGTAGCATCCGCGGGCGTCCACACACCTTGGCTCTTACATGAAATATTTCTGCTGACAAGGGATACCAGCTAGTTACGATAACAGGAGACGTAGGTCCGGCCACACAGACACTTCACCTGGAGGTCACCACCAGACGCACTTGTGCGACCCCCGGGGCGAGAATGGGCAAATCAAGGGCAACAGCAGCAGCCCAGGGGGCTACATCAGAAGCTGCCGGCGGTCACTCTGCGGGGCCCCCTAAGGATGATACTGCGACAACAGATGTTTCCCTATCGGCCACATTGGACAGGGTTTTACTGGCAATAGAGCAATCCAGACAATCTATGGAGAAGCAACTGGGCACCCTGACAACGGACATCAGCCTCCTCCGTGATGACCACCGTAAATTGTCAGACAAGGTCTCGGATACTGAAAAAACTGTCACTACTATCCAGCCCATGGTACAGGCTCTTCAAGATACCATACAAACGATGGTGGGCAGCATGGCTGCCATGGAAGGACGAATTGATGACTTAGAAGGGCGGTCGAGACGCTGCAATATACGTGTCCTTGGCCCGCGGAAGGAATCGAAAAGGTGGATGCTGTGGAGTACATGGAGACATGGACTAAATCATTCACGCCAGCTGAAGCGGGGTCAGCGTTCTTCTCCATCGAGCGGGCTCATCGTGTCCCGGCGCATCGCCCCCAGCTGGCTCCACCGCGCTCCCTGCTGGCAAAGTTCTTGCACTTCAGAGACCGGGATCCGGTGTTAAGGGCGGCTCGTCCGGCGGGACCGCTCCAAGTGGATAACAGAACCATCATGCTTTTTCCTGACTATTCTCGAGCGGTCCAGCGCCAAAGGTCATCCTTCCTGGAAGTGAAAAGGCGGCTCAGGACAGAAAAGATGCAATATTCCCTGCTATTTCCCGCCCGCCTTAAAGTCATACAAGACGGTATCACTCACTTCTTCGTGACTCCGGAGGAGGCGCATGACTGGTTGGATCAGCGCGGTGCCTCAGGCCCCCGTACGGAGTGTACCCACGAGCAGCACGCCGGAGCGTCAGGATCCAGACGACAGCGCTCAAGACAACGCAACTGACAGGGCACCTCCAACTCGCTCCCGCACACCCTGGGGTCACCAGACCTGGAACAAATCGTCCAAGAACGACGGAAAGCACAGAAGGCGGTGGCAGCTCTCCATCCTGCATCCTGCATCTCCAGCAATGGACATTGAGCGGGAGATGATGAAGGCGAGAGCAAAGCAACGCAATCCGGAGTGGACTCAGTGGCCTTGCCCGTGGTCACCCTGAGATCAGCTGATGACCTGATATGAATGGACAATCGTCAATGGAAGAAAGTACAAGGGGAAAGAGATGTCTATTCGGCGCCGCCAAGGGCGACCTGGGCGATGTGGGCGCGTGCCCACATATCAGCTTAGGTCTGGTTAGCCAATTCACCACTTAAGCAAGCCAGAGAGCAGCCATTACCGTGCATGCATAGCCCACAAGCTGAGGTACCTCACAGGCACAGGCCGCCACCCCCAAAATTATGTTGATGCTCTCGTGCCAGTTGAGAGCTAGTTTGGACGTATCCCCTTGTCGATGGGTCCCCGCGTTGGGGTTGCGTTCTGCCCCACCCCCATTTCCCCCCCCACTGAGCACGTCCACACCACACTGTGTCCCCGTTAACATGCCGAGAAGCACCAGCACTGACGCCATAGCAGAACGGACATTGGAGGGACAGCTTAGAGCTCGAGGTCCTCTGGAGGATCCTGCTGCCCCCGCAGCCCTGCACACCATGCACGCATACAGATGAGAAAAAATGGCACTGTCACCATCCTTACACTGAACGTGCGTGGGATGCACACTGCACGTAAACGGTACTCAGTCTATGCCTACATCAAGCGTCATCATGCGCAAATCGCGCTCTTGCAGGAAACACACCTAACGGCAAAGCTGCATAGCTGTTGAAGGGGAATCATATGCGCTAACGTATTCAGCCTTTGCTCGAGGTGCCCCAATATGGGTACGCCCGGGCGTTCCTTTTCAGGAGCAGTCCCACACTGTCGACCCAGATGGCCGATACGTTCTTGCAGGGACGGCCAAGCAGTTTTATTGGGGAGCGTACAGGGGCCCAATGATGACCAAAGTAAATTTTGGGACACACACTACCCCGTTGATCACACACACAGGTCCCCTGGATCTTAGGAGGTGACTACAATTGTTTACATAAAACATAACAATGGATAGAGCCCATCCCCCCACTCCGACATCCCCCATACTGGCGCAGGCAAAGCGATTTGCGACATGGGCGCACCATTGGTCCCTCCACGATGCCTGGCGCACTCGCAACCCCACTGCTAGGCTTTACTCATTCCACTCAGTGCCCCGTGACCTAAGAGTGCGCTTGGACAGTTTACTGTGCTCCACCGCTATTTTACCTCTCATTTCTGATGCAGACTACCTGGGCAGGACCATATCAGACCACGATGCACACACACTCACGCTGCAATGGCGCCCGCCGCACGCCCCTATCCCTACATGGCGTCTCCCCAGGTTTTCAAACAAACACAGGCAGACCACATCAGCCAATACTTCCAGGAAAACACTGGTACTGCAACTATGCGAGCAGCGGAATGGGACGCCTTTGAAGTTCTTATCCGGGGCACGTGTATTCGACAAATCGTAGGAGTTCGCCATGTCCTGGAGCGAGACATAAAAAGAACAGAGCAAGCCTTGGCCTCTCTTACAAAGGAGACTAACCCAGACAGAGACACGACAACCCGAACTGCCGCTACAAAAACAGCATACGAAGAGGCTTTAGTAAGCTTGCGTAGGTATAATTTCGCGGCATACGCTCACAGGGAAGCGAAAGGGCGGGAAAGCTACTGGCGTGGATTGCCAAGCAGGGATCGACCCTTCCACCAATTACGGCTGTTCGCAATGCTCGAGGTATCTTATTATATTCCCAAGATTCTATATTGACTGCCTTTCAGGAGCACTATACATCATTGTATGCCTGCCCGGCTCGGTTACATGAGGAGGCCATTTCCCAATTCCTGGCTCATCATCAGTTGCCCCAGATTGCTCGTGACACTCGTCAAGACCTCAATGGCCCCATCAGAGCGACAGAAATCAGACATGCTATGAAGGCATTAGCTACCCACAAGGCCCCCAGATTAAACAGCTACCCGTTGGAGTTCTACCATGCCTTTGCATCCCAGCTGGCCCCCCCAGCTGGAGAGGCAATTCCAAGAAGCCTTAGATGGAGACGCCCTGCCTCAATCCATGTGCGAATCAGTCATAGTGCCTCTCCTTAAACTGGATAGGGATCCCCAGCAGTTGGGTTCTTACCGGCCTATAGCCCTCTTGCCCGCGGACTATAAAATCTACAGGAAGGTTCTGGGGGATAGGTACGCCACTATCCTTCCACAGCGGATCCATCCGGATCAGAATGGATTTGTGCCGGGCAGGAATACTTCCTATAATATCCGGCGGCTGTTCCACGTGCAGGACCAGATCTGTGATTGTTTTCCTCGTGCGGCGTGTCTGGTCCTGGATCTGGAAAAAGCCTTTGATTCTCTATCATGGGTGTACTTATTTCGGGTCTTGCAGCATGTGGGGATAGGTCCTCGCCTTCAAGCATACACTAGGCTCATATACACCGCGCCCACTTCCAGAGTCAGAATGGACCCCCTTATCTCCGCCTCCTTTTCTGTCCAACGTGGCACCCGTCAGGGCTGTCCGCTACCCCCCCCCCTTTTCACCATGGAGATGGAGCCCCTGGCAGCCTGTTTTCAGGCCGAGGGGGAGGAGTTGGGAATTCCTATTGCCAATTCTGTACATACAGTGTCATTACACGCTGTGGATGTTCTCATATACATTCGAGATATTGCCGCAGACCCCATCTCTATAACACGTATCTTGCAAGACTTTGAGGAAGTGGGTGGACTACGAGTTAATTGGGCCAAGTCCACAGTTTATTTCCCGATACAGGCAATGACTCAATGCCAGCTGAGGCTGGGGAATGTTAACCTTTCGTGGAGTCCTCAGGCAGTACTGTACCTGGGAGTCCCACTGTATCACATGCCACAGGACATCTACGAAGGCAACTATCGAAGGCTGATGGCGGGCATTAGGTCATCCATACACTTTTGGAAAGGTCTTTCCCTCGCAGTCACGGGTAAGATAGCGATCGCCAAAATGATCCTGGTCCCAAGACGCGTATATCTCTTTTCTAACCTCCCGGTGGTTCTCCCCCGCTCGTTTTTTGGTGAGTTGGATGCCTTGCTGGGGACCCTTATCTGGGGCTCTGGCCGCAGGCCCATCGCCCTGGCAAAGTTGCAGTTGCCTCTCGACCAAGGAGGGCTAGCTGCGCCACACTTTGAGGCTTATTTCTTGGCCGCCCAATTACAATGGGTGTCCCGCTGGACGGCGGGTCGGGCGCAACGAGAACTGACCACGGCAGCTGGTCAAGTGCAGACTCCCACCGTTCACTGTATGCTACTACCGAGAGCTGCGCCCCCCTGACCAGGCCGCTCCAGCTGAGGACAGTGCGCACCTGTCTCGCACATATCTACAGAATGAATCGTGCAGCGCCCCCATATTCCCCCCTTCTCCCGTTGGTAGAGCTACCAAAAGGTCGCGCACACTACATAGAGAGAATGCTGCATATATATGGACGGAGCACGCCCTGACAGAAGTTGGGGCTCTTTATTTTGATGAACAACTGCAGACGTTTGAGGAGCTCGTAAATGACTTTGAGCTTCCAAGGGGACAATTCTTGCTGCATAGACAGCTTCTAAATGAATGTTGTAAACATTGGCACACGTTAGAGGACGAGCCCCCTACACATCTGGTCCTCCAGGCGATCCTACAGATGGGCCCAGAGAGGCATCTAGTTACTTGGATATACAAAGCTATACGTTCCCTTAGGCAACCCTCACTTGCAAAACTCAGGGAGCAATAGGAAGAAGACTTTCGCAGGCCTTTACATGATAGAGAATGGGTCAAAGCACTAGCATACACCAAGAAGGTATCCCGCAACTACCGCTTCAAAAACATACAATTACATATCCTGCATCGGGCATATCTTACTCCTGCAAAGCTCCAGAAGTACTTCCATGAGGGCACCTTCATATGCCCAAGATGTCAGGAGCCCGTTGCCTCCTTTTTCCACATGCTCTGGGAGTGCCTGTTCCTCCACAGCTATTGGTGCACCGTCCATACTACTCTTGGAATGGTCACTGGCCTCCGGGATCTATACACGTGGGAAGCCAGGGCCTTGGTATCGGTAAGCGTTGCAAGCATATGAAATTTGAAATGCGCTTTGCCTCCCTAGTACTCCTCCTGGCCAAACAGTGTGTGCATAACAATGCACTGGAAGGCACCTAACGGTCCCCCCCCTGGCGGCGTGGGTGGGTGCAGTCAAGGAATGGGGTGCAGCGAAAGAAGGAATACTGCGAGAGGAAGAAGCCCAAGGAATTCGCAAACATCCAATCTCCATGCCCTGGGCCATGTTACTTGACTCCTTTACACATGAAACTACGACAGTGGCGGATGCGCTGGGAGGTGTTTCCCCCAGGCCCTCTATAGCCCCGGGGAGTGCTCGAGGGGGAACGCAACGGGCCCATACACCCGATGAGGCAGTCCAAATGGAAGTCATTGACTCCCCACCACAATCCCACGCAGATAGCTCCTAGCGCTGTCCCTCCCCCTCCTCCAGTCCGATTCGGCGCAAGTCCATCATGGTATCCCGCAATAGTGCAGCTCTCAGGCGTCCCTGCGTGCGTAAAACCAGGATACAACAGTGCAGCCCAGTTTTTTTTTGTTAACCCAAGTTTATTTACGGTTTACATAAGGCAGAACTTCTGAATCCCCCACGAGCTTGAGTATGGAGAGACAATGCATCACACACCCCTAGCATGACCTGACAAGTAACATCTGCGTAAATAACCTGCATATGGACACAGACTTGTGAGGGTCACTGCCACTTACTGAACGATAAGGCAAGATAGTCTTCAACCCAAATACTGAGGTGTCATAGTAATCAGTCCCCACACGGGACCAACTGAATGTCCAAATCATCAACAATGAACAATCTGATGTATGCATAATGGAAGAAAATGTTTTACAAAAAAAAACGTGGTTGTTTTCCCCGTCCCTATACATTCTGACAAAATGCCCTCTCCTTCTACCTTTCCTGGACGTTTAATTTTGGCTTTGCATTGTAAATTATTTGTTAAACTGTTACTGCTACTACATCATAAACACATAAACCTATTCCCTTCCTTATTCATTGTTGCTTTACATGCACCCATTTTCAAAACTTTACATACTTCATTCGCTTGTTTCTCTGTATGAATGTCTGCAACTAGTTCAGTAGATTTGATTTCTTTGATACAATTAGCTGTATATTCTACAGATATGGCAATGTCTATAGCTTCCTTTTATGTCGGGTTTTTGTGTTAATGTTTCTTAAATACATGGATTATTTGTACATTTTACTAATTGAACTCCTATTTAGGAGTCTGTGAGATTGCCAAAATCACATAATTTTGTTAAGCCTTGTAATACTGCCATGTAATTGGTGAAACTCCCCTGCTTTCCTTGGACTCTTAAATAATAACTTCCAGGGCTACATTAACTTTGTCTCCAAAGTGTATTTCTAATTTCATAAATGTTATTGTATAAACTTCCAATTCCTCTTGCTCTCCTTCTCCCTCCAATTCTGGGTCAGGCAAGGTTTCATAATTTCTACATCCTTGGATGTCTAGGTTATGCAATAGTACATGTTTCCTCACTGCACTAAATCTTTCACCGCCTATTCCTAATAAAATAGGACTCAAATAATGTCACCCATTCTTTACAGGATAACTCCAGTTCCCCCATTTAATTTTAAAAAGAGGGAGGTTGGTTCATGCTTTCTGCTGCCATATTGTAAATTAATTAAAATGTTATATTCAACACTGAAGGTTAGAATTGATACGTAAATGCTAATACATTTTAGACTATCAAACCTTAACATTCATTACATATAGTACTAATGCTGGATGCATTAACTTTTATTCATGCAGACTATATACCAAAATGTACCCTTTTCATATGTCTACACCAATTTAATACCTCAGAGACTGCCCAGCATTTGCAATGCCCACATAATGTTCGTGGTTTTTATTTTTGTAGATGTTTCACCGATATGCAGATTGACTTGAAATTTTATTTGGTAACACACAATGTTAAAATAGGTCTACGGTGTGTGTGTCATCGTAAGAATGCGAAATAGGATTGGTATGCAGTCTGATGTAGAAGTTTTATATACAAATGCACACATTTTTCAAAATTGATGTCCACAAGAAGAGTAGCCCTGTCGTCTGTATTTTCAGATCTAGTCATACTGAGACCAGTGAATTATGTGGTAACCTGGGTCGAGTTTTAGTTTTTGGGCCTGATGCTCTGCAGGCTAGTTTGATGCTTAAAAACAATTGGTACTTGCTAATCCGAATTGTCTTTGTAAAGTATGTTTTGGGCTACAACCACCAAGTGCCTTGGAAACTCAAACAAATGTGTTGTGAAAATAAAAATTGATGTCCACCTTCAATCAGTTCCTTGTGGACTGCCCAGCAATGTACTTCGCACCACAGAGTTCACAGTAATTAAGGTGTGTGTCACCGATATGCAGCTTGACACAGAAAGGTTAATTGGTAACCTACGTCTTTAAAATATGTTTACGGTATATGCGTCACCATACACATAATTAATTTGACTTTGCAATAAGGATATGCCCGTTGTAACAAAGGTTAGATGTGCAATGAACATGTGCAATTTCAGTGGTTCCAGTCAGCCGGCCCGGTGTAAACAGCATTATAGAGCACAGAATAAAAACGCTTCCCAACCTACAGGATGCAAGTTATTATGGAATGGAGGATAACCGGCACCGAGACTACTTCCGATGGTGCTTCCTAGTTTCTTGTTTGGAGGAGTAGTGTCTACACATCTTATCAGCACGTTACTAAAAGGCCGACCCCCTCGCTGCTGATGTGTACGGAAAGCATTTCCTTCGAGTGAATGGATTAGTGTTTATGTTTATCAGGGGCGGCTCTAGGCTCATGGTGGCCCTGGGCAGGGAGCTAAGATAGGGGGTCCCCGGAGGAACGAAGGCGCGGAGGCCAGTGAAGAGGGGGGCAGGGGGGGTGGGTGGGATCAGGGTGTTTGGAAGTGGAATAGAGCCGGAAGCCGCCAAATCCCTGCCAGGGGCCGCCATGTAAATATGTATCCATCCTCAGAGGATTATTATATTAAGGATATATATTGGCGTCACGGCCTCTGGGTTTGGCGGCCCTGTGCAGGTGCACAGTTGTACATGCCTAAGGCCCTGTGTTTATCCACTCACTGCGTGCAGGGTGGAGTTTATTTATTCTGACAACGTCTATATTTTTCTGTAATGTGTAACACCTTTTGTGCAGGCGTGTTCTTCCACAGGTCATGTGGAAAGATCATTCAAGAAGAGTTGAATGGAGCTGTACCCATAGATTCCATCCGCATTGCCAGTTTTAAATCGTAGAAAAGAAGACACCACATACAGGTGAGAGTCAACTTTATTCCAGTCACCAGCTCTCCTCATGCAGCAATAACACCACAACACTAACATTCTAAACGGCCTCCAGCTGTAACCATCATATAAGGACTGATTAACAGGAGGGAAGGAACATTCCATTATAAGGGGACAAATAAACAATGAATTTCTGTTTCTTACTAATTGACCAAAAATAACATTAACTTTCACTTAACATTACAAGACTTCCTTCATTTATTGGCAAAAGCTGCTTTTAAACAGCTCCAGCAATTTGCTGAAGACAATAATCTTCTGGATGCCTTCCAAGTCAGATTCTGGCCATGACACGGTCTGGAACTAGTAATCATCTTTGTTTTGGAAGACATTCGACACAAACCTCCTCTATCACCACCTAATGTCAAAGGTAATCTCTGCATCCATCTAAAAAAAACGTATCACTCAAAACATAAGTGACAACAGTGTCTGGTATGTTGGCCAACTCAAGATTTTGAAGAAAGTTTTCTTATTGACAGCACTTAGCAGCTGATTAAATCTAGGCTGGAGTACACCAAGGGCAATTTATTTAGTCATCAGTGAAAAACACCCAATCAACTTCACATCCTGCAAAATGCTGCTGACTGTCATATATAGGCATCTCAAGACAACAGAATATCTCCACTTTAAAGAACACATCACTGGCTACCAGTTGATCTAGAGTTGCCTTCAAAGCTATTATTATTTTACATCAAATCTTTCAACACCACTGTCTCAACTTTCTAGGCTTCTTATTTTTAAATTTAGCAGCCAAACAAAGCTTTACGCTCCGACAACCAGTTTGGAAGCTAACTTTATATTATCACTTCAAAGGATACTACATGCACTTGCAGTTTCAACAAGAGGATGTCTATATAGGAGATGGCCAAAAGCACAGAGTTCATTTTTGGGTTTACATCACATAGCATCCTATTGTAAATAAGACATCTAACCTCTTTAACAGATCAAACTTGTGTCATAGTGGGAAGGTTATGTATCTTGAAACAAACAGTTTAGTATTGCATTCTTGGTTCTCCTACTTGATCACATTATTTGATCTAGGGCAAATGATGTTTTCCCCTGGCCTCTGTTGTCTTATCTGCCATTTGCTTGTGAGCCTACTAGGAAATAATATTACGATTTTACAGTGAGTGTCTGCTCATTTTATGGCGGTTTCATCTCAATGTTTACACACTTCTATTTAGCACCTCAAAATCTACATATTTTCATAAAGTGGCCTGTGTCTATCACCTCCTATGCAGGAAGTCCTCCCTACTAGCTACCATATTAACAAATGCAGACCCCCGCACCTCTGAAGTGTCCGGGCTGGAACATATCACTGCACTCTGCTGCTCCAGGCTTCCCAGCTGTCCTGTTTGGATCAGATCCCTTTTAGCCCATATGTCTGCATCAGTTCCCTGGGAAGTAAAAGAAGTTGGACATTTGATGTTCCGCAGGAGCTCACTGCATGATGCATGACAAACGTTTAAAATGAGGGACGATTCTGTGTCCTGCCACCCTTCTTTGCTGAGCCTCATGGTTCGGGACCAATGGCTGCATGCCCATCAAGGAGGGGCCAGTGCCATAGCAATAGTGTCATTTGATATTGCACAAGTTGGGTAAATGGGTCACCACCCTCCACTATACACTTGCTGAACAGTAAAATACAGTCATATTTTAGGTACACTAGGCCCCTATTGCCCTTGGGCTTCGGTGCAGCTGCTCCACTATTCAAACCTACACCCCTAAAAAGGAACCCATTCCCAAAGCCTCGCAGCCATGGTTGTGTGTTGTCCTTCCGTAAGCCTCACAGGACCATGGCCGAGAGGTCCAGGGGAGTAGTACCAGAAGTGTAGCCATGGGCCCTGGTGCAAGTAAGGTATGTTTCGCTTCATCCACTGGCTAGACTGTAAAATACAGCCTGAATTTGAGTGCACTGGGCCCATATACCTAGATTCCACCATGCCACTGTACTTGCTACCTTATTTATTGCTACGTCTCTCAAAGAAATCTCTTCTCCTGGCCCTTGCATCTATGGTCCAATGCTGCGAGGTCTAGGGGAGTATAGGCCATGCTGCACTGGAACATAGGTATGAGGGCCATGAGTGAGTGGGTACTCATGGGGCAATGGTACTCTGGTTTATGATGCAAGCAAAGGAAATGCTTCCTGTTCGTCCACTTGGTGGTCATTAAAACAGCCATAATTTGGATGAATTGGCTTTTAAATCTCCCTGAATTCTAATGCCACTGCACCTGCTTTGCTATTGATAGATGCACTTCTCTGCGGGCCCCGTCCCGTAGGCCTTGCAGCCATGATCTAGTGCAGTGATGTTCATGGGGGGAGGACACCTCCTCTATCCTGGGCTCGCAGCCCTCAATTATGGCTGTGTGTCACACGGGTGGCAGGGCCTCTCCTGAACCTCACAGCACTGCAACATGGCTGTGAGGCGCATGGAAAAAAGGCAAGTAGAATAGCACAGCAATGATCCCATGTGCCCTGGTGAAAAGTAAAAGCACACCCTGCCCACTCCATCCACTGTAAAGACCGTAAAATAGAGCCATATTATAAGTGTATTGGAGGCCTAGGATATCTGATGCCTCTGCACCTACTGTGCTGCACAATTTGCGGCTATGCTGCGGACATGGGCTCAAGCATGTAGCCATGGTACAGCTCTGTGAGGCACAGAGAGGACCCCCCCTCATCCTCCTGGACCTCTCAGCCGCATTCAACACCTTCTCACACCGGACTCTAGCCACTAGACTCCACAATGCCGGCATCCGCAGCAAGGCCTCTGGATTGGATATGCTCCTTCCTCATCAGCAGAACTCAGCGGGTCAGACTCCCTCCCTCACTCACTCACTCTCAGAACAGACAGACCTAAATTGGAGTGCCCCAGGGCTCCTGCCTCAGCCCCACCCTTTGCAACATCTACATGGCCCCTCTCGCAACCATTGTCGGGAATAACAGGCTCCGATTCGCCTCCTACTCCGACAACCAGCTTATCCTCTCCCTCACCAATGAACCCAACATCAAACCCAGCTTCCAAGGGATGAAAGCCGTTGCCACCTGGATGAAGAACAGCTGCCTGAAACTCAACTCAGAGAAAACAGACGCCCTCATCCTTGGCTCCACCCCCACAGCATGGGACAGCTCCTGGTGTACCCCGCCCTCGGAAAACCCCCCCACCCCACCCTGACAGACCCCACACGAAACATCTGCATCCTACTAGACTCATCGCTCACAATGAACCGCCAGATCAACACCATACCCTCAACCTGCTTCAACAGCTGTATTCTTCAAAAGACATTCAGATGAATCCCTTCTGAATCCAGGAAAACCCAAGGGGCCACAGGCACTGCATGCTGAGCTGACAGATCCGCACCAGTAGAGCCCAAAGTTATGTCGCCATAGACAAGGGCTTTGCTCTGAGCTCTGCAGGAACTCAGAGTGGCAAACTGAGGCCAACTGACCTGAAAGAAGGAGAAGAGAGGAGGAGGCCTGGATAAGAGCAGACATCGAGCAGACATCAAGGAGCAAGGTTCCAGATCAGGTAAGGAGCCTGGGAGAAATGTTACACAGTAAGGCGCAGTGACATCACTAGGAAGGTGCGGACCGCAAGTCACCATGAGTTACCGCACTGGGGGACACCAACCCTAGGGACGCCGCTGCACCCACACCTCTGCAATCTCCAATGGTTCCCAGATGAAAGAATAATAACCTTCAAACTTATACAAGCATACAAGGCCCTTCACAACACCGGACCCACATACCTGAACAACAGCCTCTCCTCCCACGCACCCAAAAGACACCTCAGATCAGCCGACCTCTCGCTGGCCACTGTCCCATGCATCTCCAAGACGAAAATAGGAGTAAAGCCCTTCTCCTACCTTGCAGCCAAGGCCTGGAATGACCTCCCCCTCCAACTCTGGCAAGTTCCCACATTGTCCTAGTTCAGGAAGGACCTTAAGACCTTGCTCTTCGGATGACCCCAGAACTCACCAAAGCCACCCAACCCTCCCTTCTAGCGCCTTGAGACCCTCACTGGTGAGTAGCTGCGCTTTACCAACCTTGATTGATTGAGCCACTTAAGCATCCTCAAAACAGATGTGGTACACGCAAGTTTTGTACCACAAAATTCTTCAACACATCAAGTGGACAGGGTGTGGCACAGTGGCACAAAACGGCGACTATGGACTGGGAAAACCAGGTTCGAGTCCCAACTTCCTGTAACTCTGGGAAAACACGTAAAATATTTGTGCTGTTAAAAAATTAATGTGCCCCTTTGTATATTAAATGGGGCTCATGTAAAGTGCTCCAACGCACTGGGATCGAGTTACAGGCAACAAAGGAAAATACCATTAGCTTTGGAGGTGCCTGCTTACAGAGATCTACCTAATTATAGTGTGGCTCCTGTGATTACCATAGCAATGGTAACATGATTCGGTCTCTCTAGCAGATGATGCATTTCACACAACAACAAGTGAAAGACTGAACTGCAGCATTCACCTGGAAGTTCATGGACACTATCATCTAATTCATTCAGGTATAGCAAGCAAAATATGTGCTATGGTGCTAAGCTTTTTAAGTCGAGGTAATATCCGGTCTGCCGAAGGCAGACCGGAAGTCCGAGATTTAATGTTGCTTAGTGTGGACTATTTGTCCCGCCTCTTTTTTGCCTCTCTCCCATTGGCTGGCTTCCTAAACGGAGGCCAGCCATTGAAGGAGAGAGCCGTCCCTCTGAATAGGCTCCGTCTTTTTGGGATTTAGGGGCGTAAGTTTTGCTGTTCTTTAGACAGTGACGTCGTCCGTCACTCAGGACAGCAAAACCACGCCCCCAATCCGAAAATTTTGTAAGCTTTGTGCCCGCCATTGTTGCCCAGCCGGCGCCGAGTACGGTGATGCAGGTCGCACATGCTCCGGCACAAACGGCGGATGGGGCTTCCGCCCAGCGCCTCGGAGCCCAGCTGCAGTCTTTTCCGCCCACACGCAATGCAAGGAGAAGCAAATTGCTCCTGCAGCTTCCTTGCACACATGCTGTGCTGATTCAGAGGCTATCAGCTCATGCCGCTTTTCCACCCACAAGCGGTGCACACACGCTGTGTTGACCACAAGGCCCATAGCTCACGCCACTCGCCCTAACAACCTTGCTGACGAATCAATCACTAGCACTTAACCACACCTTGGGTATCCAAGCAATATTGCTCACATACATTTCTTTATACAGTAACTATTACCCAGAAGAAATTGGTACTCCAATCACCTTCCTCAGAAGAATGACGGTATTCAAAATTGTACTGCAACTGATCACAGAAAAATGTCGACAACAAACACCTAATGTACTGAGCTATATTAAAGGAAATATATATAAAAACGGGAAGTAAACTTCCCAAAGATGCTTTCTGCATCACTGGTTCTTAACACATAGCCACATAAAATGGAGAACTAGCTCTCTCCGAAGAAGTGCAGGTAAAAGCAGTGGAACGAAAACTGCGCATCTAGAAGGCGGAGGTCCTTATTGGCGAAGACAAGGTTAGAAGCAGCAGATACTTCATTGCTAGCCGTCCCCTGCCTGGAATCAAGTTTATTCCAGTGTTTTGTTAACATTCAGACAGGAGCTAGCACAATGCGTGGTAAATAGATGAATACGCTTCTGGTAAGTCTTGCGACCCCCACTGCCGACACTTCAAGTTATTGCACTTCTGCTCCAGTCTATAATTCATGCTTTCAATTACTGCAGCTATTCCAGGCATTTCAGACAGTAGGAAGCAGGTTTTCACTCATGCCACCCGCCAGTGCCGAAGGGTCCCAGCACAGGAAAACCGCCGACGGACACGGGCAGTCAGGTAAGTTTTCTTGTTTTTTTTAAAATGTATTTTTAACCCCTCGCACGAGTCACCCCCTGCGCGAGTCGCCCCCCCTCCCGAGTCGCCCCCCCCTCCCGAGTCGCCCCCCCCGTGAGTCGCCACCCCCGTGAGCCGTCCCCCCCCCCGTGAGTCGTCGTTCCCCCCGCGAGTATTGTGAGGTGCGACTGGGTCTGTGGGGGTACTGGGTGGACTCGTACAACACCATGGAAGGGGTTCTCTGTGGTTTCGTGGGGGGAGGGGGAGCGTTATGGCTATCTCTAAAACTTTATTTAGTTTTGTTAAACTACAGTGGGGGTGGGAAGGGGAGCTCCATTCCCGTAAGAGCGTTTCAAGTGCTGAGACTGCTACAGTTGGTTTCTGTCTTTACAATTTAGAAAGCTTGCGATCATAGGGTGGGGAGGGGCACCCGGCAGAGGCTTCTGCAAGAGCATCCTTTATGACAAAAAAGAGAGCTTGTACATAGGTAATATTTTAGAGACCCATTGTTCCAGGAATCTTTCCGAGTGGGCTCCTTCGCAGCATTCTGGAACCAGCCAAGCGCAGATTATTTCTATGAACTTGCTCCTTAGTGTCATTCGCCCTCACATTCACACCCTCTAACATCATTGGAAGGTTTGATACGATTTGCCACAATTTTTGAACGATGCCTTACGCAGCTTGAATATTCAGCCTTTAGTTTCAGTGGTTCTGTTCATGTCATTGCTTAGGTCTTGTTGCAGCAGAGAAAAGTTATTTCTTAGCTCTTCTATCTTAGACTTTAACGCATCTTTAGAGAATGTAATCACCTGTACTATTTTGGTCACCTCGTATGCCACATCAGGAAGCCGACACCACTGCAAGGGTGACATAGCAGTTGCACTTAGCTGCTGGTCAAATCATATTTGTCTATGGTACCCTGTTTGCAGCAGCGCTTATCTTACACTCTGGAGACTACCAAAGGACCGCTCTAAACTCACGTCAAGATGAATGGGATGCAACAGATCAGAGTGGAGAGCAACACTACCTATGTCAATGCAGGTGCGCACAACTCCTCAGCATTCCGCCTGTCCCCAAAATCACTGGGTTGTCCCGTGAAAAAACATGTTGGTTTTGAGTTGAATAGGCAGGTGAATACAGCTGTGAAAAGTAAAGGTGGAAGGGTTAGTAAAGAGAACTTATTTTTGAGTTTTATATCCCAGTCCTGGGCATCAGCCATAGAGCATGAATAAGGGCTGTCTTAATCTTTGCATCTTCATGATATTTTGGTAGTCATTTGCAGAGGAAGTGTGGTAGGTAATAGTCATGCAGTTAATATTGTGATTCCCCTTTCATCCTGCATTCCTCCCTGACCTCTCAGCTAATGCAATTTGTCTGTTCACTATGTACTCCTGTTGGTAGGTACACTGTAACTGAATGCTTATGCTGTAGAACTCAAAATATTTTCTTCTGTTTCCAATAGTCGATTCTGTTTCAACCTAATTTCGTTATGGAGTATTTCAACCTCTGGAAATTCAACAGAATTGAGGTTGATTGTCCTAGCCGTTAGGCCACATCCTCTCCCCAAGAGCAGCCTTGTTGCTGCACTAAGCGGTCTTAAATCAATGATAATATTTAACTTCTTGAAACATTAGACAGATGGTACTCATATCACTCCAATTGCTGTGATCTGTGATATGCCAGAAGCATGGGTATTTGTCTGACACTCTGAGCTTCTGAAGAAACATCGCATTCAAAGTAGTAGTTTTTCAACTTTATAGTAGATATTGTGCACTCGAGAATGAGCTCCACTGACCTCAAATCTCTAGCAGAACACAAATAGTTCTTTTATTTTTTCCCTCAGCTAAAAAAAAAGTATTTCTAACTGAAATGCTGTTTGATCAACTGAGCCCAGTTGTCTGCTTTTTAGTTGTTTCACTGAACATATTTTTTTCATTTCTGTTGCTCCCCTCTCCATGTTAGAGGCATAGTTAAAAACGTGCTCAGGGGTTGCATTCATTCTGTCTGTGTGTGCGCGGCTCTGTCTGTCTGTGTGTGCGTGGCTCTGTCTGTCTGTGTGTGCGTGCGTGGCTCGGTCTGTCTGTGTGCGTGCGTGGCTCGGTCTGTCTGTGTGTGCGTGCGTGGCTCGGTCTGTCTGTGTGTGCGTGCGTGGCTCGGTCTGTCTGTGTGTGCGTGCGTGGCTCGGTCTGTCTGTGTGTGCGTGCGTGGCTCGGTCTGTCTGTGTGTGCGTGCGTGGCTCGGTCTGTCTGTGTGTGCGTGGCTCTGTCTGTCTGTGTGTGCGTGGGTCTGTCTGTCTGTGTGTGTGTGTGCGTGGCTCTGTGTGTGTGTGTGCGTGGCTCTGTCTGTGTGTGCGTGGCTCTGTCTGTGTGTGTGTGGCTCTGTCTGTGTGTGTGTGTGCGCGCGGCTCTGTGTGCCTGTGTGTGTGCGCGGCTCTGTGTGTGCTCTGTGTCGCGAATACTCTCTAATGCTCACCTATTGCCATTGTAAATGACAATACCATTTATTTATGTTTAAAAAAAAATAAGAAAAAAATGTCATGAGCAATGCCAATAGCTCTACCTTTAATAATGCCGAGACCGGAGGAGGAGCCAAGATGGCGACCTGAACAGACGTCTGATTCCCGGCTCCGCGAGCCTGTGCATCCAGCACCGACATCCTGCCTTCTATCCTGATTTCTAACTGCTGCAGAGTGATGCCGTGATCGTTCTGACTCTACCCGTGTTCATCCGAGGTCCCTGCGTGCTGTATTGGGGGAGCTATCGTCGTGCTACTGACCGACCGCCACAGTCCTGACTCTGAGACCCGTTCAGCCCTCTCCGCTGACCGATGCTGGATCGGCAACAGTCTGGGTGCCCGATACGATCGTCTGCCTGGCGGTGGAGCGGCAGCGCCATCCCCCGTGTGGCGCTCTGAGACATTGTGCGGTGCCTGCGACGGCGGTCTGGTATTGCGGTCACTCGATCTCGCACTCGCCCCCCTCTTCGTACAACCGCCCGAGGAGGAAGAAATGGCGGCTGTTTACCCCGTGATAGCGAGAACTACCCCGCATGATGATTATACCGCCCAGCCTGATTGCGAGCTGGGGGATGCACCCAGTGCCTCAACACCTAATGTGGACCTAGAGAGCATACGGCCGGAGCCAACGTACAAGTCTGTTCTGGCGGCGCTTGCCGAGCTCCGCCATGACTGGGGTTCCCTCCTCGGTGCGCTGAGTGTGCGACTGGACGGAGTCCTCAACTCGGGTCGGGGGAGACCGACCAAACTTCAGCACTGCACTGACTCGTCTTTGTCTGTCCCTGTGAGGGACACATGGAAACGGAGCGAATGTGGAGAGGTGTTGAATTGCCCTACTTGCCGTGGTGATTGTGGACGGCCGCCTAGCAGCTTCAAGGGCGCTACAATGTTTCCCCTTTTGCCGATGCCTGAGACTTTGTCTACACAGAGGTTAGTGTTTCCAACTTTGCCTTTGATGCCATCGGTCCCCTTCGAACCGGCAGCCTCACAAGCGTTCTTTGCTAGACGATGGCTTGAATATCGCCTCCTATGTTTGAGGGTAACTATCCTGGGTGCCTGCGGCTCGACAACTGACGGACGACGCCCATTTTGTTTTTGCCTTCTTCCTCATCGTTGGTGGTGGCCATTTTGCCCTCCGGCTTTGTCTGGGTCCTCTTTCCTCCGGAGGCCATGTTCACAGAGACGTTTGCGATCTGGCCAGGGCTGAGGGAATCTTCATTGATAATCTGTCTGACGGAGACTCGATTCGCACTGTACTCACGATATATTCATTTGAACTGTATGTGCCCGACGTGTCAACCTGCCTGAGACATGCTGGTTCTCTCTCCTCTTGTTCATACTCCCCTGAACTGCCTAACTTTGCACTGCTCTATTTACTTGGCTAGCGGAGACCTGCACTGGGACGCTTTCCTGGAACTTCTGTATGTGCTACTTGCGATGGTCTCTCTTCGTTTCAGGTTGCCATTGCTGTGCCTGGTTTTCGATCCTTATTTGCAGGGTGCATCTGTTTTTGCGGGCTGGGGGTCCGGGGGTAAATGTCGCTACTGTGGGTCTCGGTATTCTGTCTGATCTGCTGTGGGGGACCCGGATTGAAACGCTGCGTTGTTCTACCTAGGGGCTTAATTTGTGCTATCCCGTCGTTTGTGGCTGCAACTGATGTCCCTCTTTGTCCCTGTGGATGGGGTGGGGGTTTTGTGCGGGCGGTGGAGTCCGGGATTCAGTGATTGTGGCCCTCCTCCGGGGGTTAGGTGTTTATGGGAGTTTTAGATTAGGTTACTCTTCTCTTGCTCCCTATTCTTCTGTGATATATATTTTCCTTTTTCTTCTCTCACTTTCTTCTTCTATATTTCGGGTTTATTGGGCGACAGACACACTGCTGGGGGGGGGGGGGGGGTAGGCCATAGCCTCTGCATGCGTGTAGGGTGGGGGATTTAGTTCTCTTCTTTGTTTCTATGGTGCCTCGTTTTTCCTCTTATTTTATTTCTTCTTTCTTTATGTCTTGGGTCCGTGTCGATGTTACTGGTGGGCGGATGGCGACTGACAAATGTTAGGATGCTACCTCTGATACTTTGCTACACACACTATGGGCCGCCACTCCGCCTGGGGAGATTGCCGTTTGGGTTGTTGGTCTATGTGTGACTCTGTCGCAACTGATATATCACGTCTACATGGACCCTGCTTTCTTAGTTAAATTTTCTCTTTTCAATTCAAACGTAACAGTTGGACTCTAATAGTTGCTAACAAAATCTTAAAAATGAACCTTCAATGCTCCTGAGGCGAGGTAGCACGGGACTTGCAGTGTAACTGCTGAATGCTTGCTTATTGGTACTGGTGTGCTACTGCGTCACTATATTGCATGCACTGGTGCTCAAACTGTATTCGTGGCCGGCCTGAGGGTTGTAGGCCCGTATTTGTCCTTTTGTGATTGCACAAATAAAGGTTTTCAAAAACTTAAAAAAAAATAATAATAATGCCGAGACCATTGCATTGTAAATGCTTGTTAGATTTTGTAATCATACCATTAAGAAGTGCTGAACAAAGGAGTGCGTGTAACCAGTTGGTATTGCTGGCAGTAATTAACGGTATTGTTAACTTATGTGCAGAGGACTAGCCAGCCCTCATGCGGCAGGAGTAATGGCTTCTGCGTTAGCTACTCTTTCATAATCATTTGTTAAATGTTTACTATATTAGTTACTATTTAATGTTTTATTTATATTTCATGACACTTTGGGTTGTAACCTAAAAGGGAAATAAAAAGAACTTGAGTAGGCTTACCACTCAAAGGATTCTCATTTGTCATTGCTTTTGTAGCGGAAGTACTTTGTGTACAGTAATAGATTTTGCCATCAAACTATTTCGTATATTTATATTATTTATATTGCAAATTATCCAACCTTTAGTTTGTTTCAGAAAGGTCTCACTAGCTGCCAGACTACATTCGGAGGAGAAGAGGGCAAATACGGGATACTTGGCCACAACAGTGGTGTTTGGGGGCGGTTTGCCTCTGGTGTCCTGGGTTTTAACCTGCTATGGTTCTGCAAACTAGGTCAAGTACTCTCCTTCTGCACTTGACTCTCAGGGTAGTGAGGACAAGCAATTTAAGGCTTCTCGGAGTGAGGCGGGTGTTTCAGACAAGTTTCACACCATCTACAATGACCCAACCCAGCTCCTACGGTACCAACCCCCCCACACCCCAGCTGTCTAAGGTGTCTTATTTTAGCAGAGATAAGTAGTCATTGGCAATAATCAGGTCCTAGAGTGCGTTCATCATCAAGATGTGCAAACAACTGCCATGTTGCGTAACTCACAGGTCAGTCTGTTCAGCTCTTGAGAGAAAGAGTTCACACTGGCAATCATTCTCCTAATGGCACACTTATCTTTGCAAGTTCAAAATGAGGTATCTCAGTCTTTTTATCTCAGGCCCACGGTTACCTGTCTGCTGGGATGTGACTTGGTGTGGAGATTGGTTATGTGCTCTTTACAAGCACACCATATTTGTAGTACAGGTTGGCTGGTGCTGGACTTCAGCAATGGAGTACACCAGGACATGGGACAGGTCAACTGATACTATAGAGTAATTGATTTTTGAGATTCCACTGTCAGTCGAGGCAGCTGCTGCACAAGTCCCTGCAGCCATACTGCAGGGATGCCAGATGGCATGCTGTTGCTTGGGTTGCAAGGTACTTCACGCAGTGCAACACAAACCACATAGAGAATCTGACTGACCCCTCACAGCTGGGGCTTGGTACGCTTTTGCTCATGGTGCAATTCTACTTCTTTTGCATGGGTCATACACTAGTAACATGGCTGGGCTTCCCCACCTGGGCAGTTAGTCCTCCTGCAGGTCAGTAATGCTTCTTCCCGCTATTTCAGCTGGCTTGCAAGCTTCCAGGTACCAGGCAGACCCACAGCTTCTCCAGCAGAAAGTGCAGATTTCAAGCGACAGACTGGCTGTCATGCAGACACCAGCGCTCGATCACATTAGTTCTACGAGTATTTACATTTGAAACTAAAACCAAGTGATGGTTTGGATCCAACCTTTATACTAACTTTGCAAACAGGGAATGCTGGTCCACTGTTTAAAGACCTGCAAACGATTTGACGTGGTTGCCTTTCAAATGGCATTTACTGGCTGGAGTGCAGGCACAATCTTTGTGGAGGTAACAGGTAGTGATGATGCTTGCTCCAAGCAACAATATCCGACATCATAGGTCAATGAAGAGGGAAGACTCTTCTCAGGGTTGCCATCAGTCTTAATGAAGTAGTAATCAGGGATCGACCAAATAGCAAGCCCTCCCTAAAAACGTCCTCACTGTTAGCAACAGTATCGGCTAACACTCGCTCTACCCTACCTCCCACCAACTGGCAATGACCAGGGAGGAGCAATCAACAATCCCCTCCAAAAAGGTCCTCAGACATTCTAAAGATAGCCCTCTCTCATCCTCCCTCAATTCAATGTCCATGTCAGACAATCAGCTTCCACAGTCTGAGGAAGCTGTAACCATTCTCCAACTTGTGTGCTATGTCAAGCCAGAGACTATTCTAAATGGATCACTTTCGCCAGCAATCAGACACTGAAAGCAAAATGGAGTCTTGCTACAATCCACACCAAAAATATATGCACTCAACACGCCGACAGAATGTCAGAGTAATGGTCTGGATGTCACATATAGGCGGAATTATACACAAGTAGAGCCTGTAGACCGCAATCCCCTAAAAAAAAATGTATTCAGAACTAACCAACCCACCAAAATTGTCATGCAATCATCACCGATTCAAATCAACAACGTAAGACATGGCCAGTATTCTTAAGTCAGATAAGGGGGCACCATTGTGCACCCTCCAAGTCACAGAACAGGGTCTCGGCCTTGGTAACCATGACTAGGTTTAAAGAGTCCCAGGATCACCTGCTAGGTTAATGTGCTGGCTAGGCCATCAAAAAGGTCTGTTTACCAGTTTCATATGCAGTAGGGTCTCTTTCGGGGGGTTACACATCTGGTTACCATTGCTGTCCCAACACAGGCCAACTAATAATAAAATGCACACAAGTCAATACTGTCTCGAACACTAGTAGAAAACAAAATCGCATGCTACAGGCATCTGCATCAGTCATCAAAATCATAACAACATACGCATACACTTAACAGTATTTGAGTAAGCATCTAAGGAAAACAGGATAAAGAGTAGCACTGAAAAAGCTCTAAATAAAAAAAATATTTCATATAGGGCTGTGATTTACAAGGGAGGCCAGGTGCCCAGCAACAGTAATCCTCTTGAACAAAATAACAACGGTGTCAAATAACCAAAAGAAATTGGCCCATTTTTCAAACAGATCACACATTGTGAACCTTCATAAACTCTCTAAGGAAACACACGTGCATATAATGTATTGAAAGTGTATTAGCGCCGAGCAGCATAGCAGCTATGAGTGAACTTACAATATTTTCCCAGAGCTGGTTAGAGCGGTTTGTGTTTTTTTAAAAAGGTAAAATTAGGTTCTCAGAAGGAAAAATGTACACAATTGTCCATGTGACAATATAACAAATTCGATGGCTTAAACCTGAAGGTCAGCTTTAATATAATATCAAAAAGCAATTTCCACTTGTCTGTCAGTGCCATTTATCACTACCAGTTAATACAATTATGGTACATGTCAGGCTTTCATTTGCACCTACTCGTGGCTGCAGTGATTAGGCACACCAAATGTTAGAGCCGGTCCACAGGGACAGACAACCACTAAGGTAATGTGCAATAAATCGCAAAACTGAGAAATTCCCACATTCATAAATGACAACAAAATATAATGTCAGCAATAGAAATGTCCCCTCTGCGCTATAAACGGACGGTTTTCATCATAGCACTGGATATTTTTCTGTCCAGTGGACACCACCAGAAACCGATTCTTGGGGGAAACGAAATTCTATGTCATGAAAACTAAAAATGTGGACCGAGGTCACTTGTACGTACCAAGGTTCCCAAGAGTTACGTTTTATGGAGATATCTCATTGAGCGAGTATAGAGTTCCACAACTTTTAATTTACTATTATATTATACCATTACCTCGTAGGACCAGTTTACTATTCTTGTTCTTTCTTTGAGCAGTTTAAGCATACTTCTTATTTTACAATTGTATTTGATGTTACGGAAAGCGATGTTGTCAACACCGTTCCAGGAGAGTAGGAAAGCTCCAATTCCCTGCATCCATCACTTTCGAATTCCCAACAAGCCAGTAAAATGTGTACTATTTATTTACCGCCTTGACCTTCGAGTATATGCAAGTTAACATTAATTTAGTTTCTCGGGTGTATAAATGGCACCCGCTGGCTACAAATCAGCACATTTACCTGAATGTCCCTCATGGACTCCTTCCCCCTTTCCCTCCTGGCCAGAGGCAGAAGCAGCAGGTTCTGCTCCAGAATGCCCAGTAGATGACCTCATTCATCAGGGACTTTATTTGGGCTGATCAGAGTGCCTTCTTGTGTCTTAGATAGAATCCTTACCAAAACTTCCATGTGTCTGGAGCAGATAGCACTTGTTGGTAATCAGTGGTAATCAGTGGATACTCCCCACTCTCTCTGGATCCCTTTACCTACCTTCTTACTCTTCACACCAGTTGTATGCTGAGGGACAGATACCGTGGCAGCAGTTTACATGGTTAGCCTTGAAGGAGAGGTCAACCACCTTCCCCTCGGCCTCTGGAGGTATCTCAGCACTCCAGTGACTGTAAGCATGAGAGCAACTGTCACAAGAACTGGGAAGGCCTTCTGTCAACTTCAAAGTGGTGCTTACGTGAATTTGGGATGCTTTTGCTGGCTACGGATTGGTGCAGATGCTAAGTGTCTGTTTTGGGGGTTTTTTTGTCCAATAAACTGCTGATAACAAGCCTGATTGGATCAAGGTACATGCCTACTTCTGAGCAGAAAAGCCATGGTTTGTGCAGCTTTTCTTTCCTCTTTGTACTCCTACGAACTCACTTGATCCAGCACAAATCACTCCGCTCCCCCTTGGTCTCACAGCTATGAGTGAATAGGAAGGAGAGCCCAAAAGACAGACTTACTTGCCTTTGGCAACGTTCTTTCTGGTGGATGCTCTTTATGAATGCAGATTCCTCACCTTAAGAACACTGTCAGGCATCAGACTGAATCTAAGCACTTTTTAAGCAGTATGCCTACCGCCTGCCATTAGATGTCACTATGAAGCTCCGTGATGACTTCATACCACACCTGAAGGGACAGATTAGAGCTGCATTTAAGCGCCACCCTGGTGTACTGATATAAATTTCTCATCAATCTCCTTCCATGACCCAAGACACGGAGCTCTACGAAAAATTACAGGTGGCAGTGTGGCAAAATTTAACTTAGCCCTATTAGTATGTTCAGGAGACCACCGACAGAACAGTGGGGTGGTAGAACCATGAAGTAAGTAACGTGTCCTTCTGATGGATACTTATAACCGTGAATTCCTCACCTAAAGAATAAATAACCTATAGCGAGATGCCGATTTCCGGAGCATCTGGATGTGGCCACCATTGTGGTCCTGATAAGGAGGGGCGACAACCCAGGGTGTGCCCCCCCCCCCCCCCCAACTGACCCATCCCCCTGATCAAAAATGGCCTGATTAATGCTAAGAAGCTCGCAACAGGCATCTTAAAGTACTGCTAGACCTGGTTCACCGATACCAATGAGGGTTCATACCCCAGCGTAGTACCAGGCACTGTGTATGTAGAGTGCATTAGATTTGGCATACCGGCAACACATGCCAGGCTCATCAGTGTATTTCTCCTTATTGATTTTGAGAAGGTCTATGATTATCTTGATTGGTGTTTCCTATGGGACATGCTTTGACGAATGGGCTTTGAACCTCGATTTATAACATATGTGCGGGTGCTGTCCCACATCACTGGTCTGTCGGAATAGAGTGCTGTCCTTGATTTCCTGATTCAAGAGGGCACCAGGCAGGGATGACCGCTCTCGCCCCGCTGCTTGCTCTAGTGATGGAGCTGCTGACGTGTCGTAAGCGATGTGCAGGTCTGGGGTACTTGGATGGGGTGACAGGCAGGAAGACTGTATTGCCTTATGTAATTAATGTGTACTACTCTTCCTATCTCGTCATGAGTTTACCAGCCCAAGACTCTTCCAAATACAGGATTTCTATGAACATGCATCGGGTGCACCTGGTGAATTGGTCAAAGTCCCTGTTGTTTCCAATCAATGGTGGTGTCAAGGTGGGGTGTTGGCATTGTTGGTTTGAAGGCTGAGTCTTCAATATCTGGGAATCCATATATCCTTACTCCTGGCCCTTGAACTTAACGCCTCCATTTGCTAACATGAAAGACTTGGATAGGTGGACCTATCAGCTACTCAGTGTTCTAGGAAGGTTAGCACCATTTAAAATGAAGGTAGTGAAGAAATCTCTCTATACTCACCAAACATTTCCACATAATTCCACAAAAATGGTTTGTGGACGTACAGGCTGAAGTGCAGTCCTTCCTCTGGGCAGGTAAATTGACACCTTACTGTTTTTGACAAGTGCTCTTAGTCTACCTATGCTTGGGGAATGGCTCACATTACTGGGCATTCCAACTAATGGTCCTAAATGACTGGATGTATGGGTGGTGGGAGAAATGGCAGTCTAGACCGATGTAGTGACTATGGTGTGGGACTCTAACAGGGATATGATGTATGGTGTGCCTATTCCACATTCCCTTCCCGACCTGTCGTCAATGGTCTTACAGGTCGTTAGATCAGTGTTGACAGAAATGGGATGGAAAGATAACTTTGGAGACTCCCCGCCCCCTTAAGGGTCCGTTGCTTGGGACAGGTATCTCGCATGGAGGGCTTTAGCAAATGGGACTTAATTGGCATTTCTAAATTAGGGGATGTCTGGCGAGGGTCTCAAATGAAGTCCTTTCAACATATGCAGGCAGAATTTAAGCTTCAACATTCACGGTTTTATAGGTTTCTTAAACTCCAGCATGAACTCTGGTCCTACAGGAGTCTCTTTCGGGGACCACTTAATTTAGCCTCCGACCTCCAAAGGTTGGAAGCAAACACTCCAATAACCTTTGTGAACATCCAAGGGGGCGAGCTGAAGCAGAACACATTAAATTATAATTTCTCTGATCCTAACGTGAACCACAAAGAACACCTGACAGACTGCAGGACATGCATATAGAAAACACCCCCCCTGCAAGCCCAGGGACAGCATCCAGTCTCCTGAGTCCACAGCCAAAAGAATCTGGGACAGGGTAAACATCTTGAATTTGTCTTTCGGCATAAAGGCATTCAGTGGGCTGAGGTCCAATATAGGCCTCATGATTCAGAAACTCTTAATACAAGAAAGTACTGCAAATAGCAAACCTCTTTCCAAAGCGGATACATGCTCAATAGCTTCTTCGGAAAGACAAGGGTCGACTTAAGTCCAAACACTGATGTGGGTCTTAGGGAAAGGGGGAATTTCATGCATCTATGAATCCCAATTAATTAGTTTGCCAGACCTCTTTGCCCCTTTGAAGAATAAAATAAAGAATGGGTGGGCACGCAGGAGGACTGTGAATGGATAGGCATTAATGGCTCCATTGGAGTTGGTGATCCAGACTGGGTTTGGTTCAAATGAAATATTTACACATCACTCACCTGGCGCAGTTGCCTATGTGGAGGGCTCATCTGAGCCCAACCTCCACGTGCAATAGGTGTGCCATGCAGGGTATGGATTACTTTCATATGGACTTGTCCGGTGATTGTGTGGTACTAGGGTGGCTGTATTCCACTCTCTGGAGTGGGTCCTGGAGCAACCTATAGATCTCTTTCCCGTGTAGCTCTCTTGGATCTTCTAGAGGATATGGGGAGAGTCGGGGTGGGGGGGGGGGGAATCACTGGTAGGCTTAGGCACCCTCATTGCTAAACAAGATGTTGCCCAGGCCTAGAAATCGCACGACCCGCCTTCGAAAATGGCCTGCATAAGGAAATGGATTGGAGTGTTAAATTTGAGGAACCGATAAATGTTGCCAGGGATGCCCCCATAAGCATAAGAAGATTTGGGGTAAACAGTGGACAATTCATGGACTGTAATAGTTGCTATGCAATCAAGCACTGTTTTGCTTCTATCAATGCTACTCCTGACCCACTGCATTATTTGGTTCTTGGATTTGTTACGCAAAAACGAAACAAAAAACTGTGTCTATCAAAAGAATAGATAACATTTCAGTATTGCCTCCACAGGTAATAATGACCTTCCATCTGACGTGGCTGTCCAGGCAGAAAGTTTCATACATGTGTCCGATGCAGCCCATCTCACAGCATGGGAGACGCCCAGCACTGTGCCTATCAACCCCCTCCTTTGCAGCCTTTGTTCTGGTGGAATGAACCTACAGGCCTTCAGAAGGTTGCTTCTCGGCCAAATTTGAATACAGAGGAGTACCCATGTAGAAAATGTCCCTTTCTCCTCCGCCTTCCCTTGCTTTGCTCCAGAAACTCCTACAAAGAGACGGTCATCTGCAAAATGGTTCCTTGTACGGTCAGTGTATAAGCTCAACACCCTTTTAAGGTCGAGCCAATGAAATCTCTCCTTCAAAGGAGGCGGAGCAAAAAACATTGTCAGGGCAATGCATTCGCCAACCTGGAAAGAAATCATAACTTTAGCAAGATAGCTGCCCCCTCCTCTTCAGCACTAGCTTGTCCAGAAAGATGCTGGTGTAGGGTGGCTGCACCAAGAGCACCTGCAGCATACTTCTGTTGCGTAGAGAGGTGATGGCAATTAGGAAGACTGCTTTGAGCAGTACTAATCACAGTGAGCAGCTGTGCACTGCCTGCAAAGGTGTGCATATAAGAAAAGTTAACACTATCTTCAACTTCCATGGCAGCATGATGAACAGCTCCAGGCAAAACATGTGAATCACACATTTGGTAAAACGTATCAAAAGAGATGATTAGATAGCAATGGTCAGTAAAGCACAGAAAGATGTAAAGGGCTGACAGATAGCCCTCAACTGTGTCCACTGCAAGGCCTTGCTGGGTCAACAATAAAGCAGCAATGCATCCTAAAAGTTTGCCCTGCAGAGTATCAGTATGAGGAGTGCCACACCAGGCAACAAACTTCGGCCAGTATAGATAAGTTTTATTGGAGAGTGTCAGGCTGCAAAAAAAAAACGAATACTGTGGCCAGCATACTGACATATTTAACTGTCACCGCTCATCCGCCGTGCATGAAACTTTACGTTATGGAATCTCAGGTGTAGTACCCTTCATTAAAGCGGAGATTGGAGGTCCTCCTAAAGTGGGACAGCACAGATGTTGGCAGTTTCACAGTTGTTTGGAGGTGTTCTAGAGCTGCCTGCAGCATGCGCACATTGAGCAGCCAATGACCAAGGCACGGGAACACTTTTATTCCCAACCGCCAGAGGTGGGAAGCAACCACTCCAATCCCTTTTGTGAACATCCAGGAAGACAAAATTAAGACGAAGTGGAGCACAACAAATGAGAACTGTTCTGACCCCACCGTGAACTGGAAATATCACTTCTGAGACTGCAGGACTGATATATAAAAACATTCATCCTGCAACTCCAGTGACACCATCCAGTCTCTTGGGTCCACAGTAGAAAGAATCTGGGACAGGGTAAGCATCTTGAATTTGTCTTTTCACAGAAAGGCATTCAGTGGGGTCCAGTATAGGCCTCAGGCTTCAGAATTTCTTTAGAACAAGAAAGTGCTACAACCATCCCGTCTGGTACAATTCTTCCCGCATCCTCCCCCCTGGAGGATAGACTCCTTACTGACCACTTGGATAAGAAGGCGATCTCCCTTACATATCGGAAGCTCGTCAATAATCTTCCTGACCCCACGGTAATCCTGCGCAGTCGTTGGGAGGTGGATCTGGGAGACATAGCGGATGAGGACTGGTTACATGCATTGGCATCGCCCAGAGAGACCACCATACCTTCGCGACTGAAACTGGTACAATTAAAAATACTACATAGAGTGTATTACTCACGTACTCTACTACACAAGCTGGGGCGCACCCTGGAACCTACTTGCCTCAGAGGTTGTGGATCCCCAGGGACCTTCTTTCATACACTATGGGATTGCCCCAAAATACAATCATATTGGGAGGAGGTTTTGTTTGAGATATCGGAGGCGACGGGGGTTGTGTTGCAGAATGAACCTAAGTGTTGTATACTGAATATCTGGTCACCTACTGATATGAACAGGGGATTACAACTCTGGGCGACATTGGGTATGGCCATTGCAAAGCGTAACATTGCTAGGAGATGGGGATCTGGTGTGAAACCATCATGTAATCGGTGGTGTAACGATATGGATTCTGCAATGGTGGCAGAAAAGGCAGTATATGTACGTAGAGGGTGCCCTAAGAAATGGTCGAGAATATGGAATAATTGGAACGAATATCGAGGGAACTTATGTGAACCCCCGGAGGAACTGCTGGAACCTGATGATGACCCGTAGAGGGGATGATACAGTGACTTTGCTCTGTTATGGCCTTCTATGTGTTTTGGGGCACGGAGGGGAGGTTCTTTGGGAATGCGTATGCTGAGAAGTGGTTAAGGAAAATGCGATATAGCGTATGTGACTTGGAATGCACCTAGGGGGGGGTCGTGGTTGGAATTATGAGGTATGTCGTGCTGAACAGGGGAGGCTCAGAGAAGGCCAATTAAGGCGGGTGGTATAGATTGGGATAGGAAATGTTTCCATAGTATGATAGATGTACTTGGGACCCATTTGAAAATGCTTGTGATGTATGACCCTTTAGGATGGTGACATTGAATGCTTTAATCCTACTTTTGATAGAGACAAAGTTATGGCTGTTTATTATAAAATAAGACGGACTAGGTCTGTGAATATTACTGTCCGAATGTATCCAGATGATGTATCAACGATCTACGACTTGGCGGGGATGGTCGTTAACATTGTATTACTGTCGTGATAATTACATATGATTAATAGCGGCCAGCCTCAGGGTTGTGTGCAAGACGCTGTGTACAACTGGAATCTCTAATAAACGTCTTAAAAAAAAAAAAAAAAAAAAAAGAAAGTGCTACAAAAGCACCCTTTCTCTATCCAAAGCTAATACAAGTTCAATGACACCCTTGGAAAGCTTAAGGTTGCCTTCTGGCAACAAGACTGCAGAATGATCCGCTGACAGTTGCTCTAATGAAGGGGTGAGGGGAAGAAATGAAAGACAGGACATATAATCTTTGAATAATCTGTAAGGCCAATCAGTCTGCCCTGATTGTTCTCCAGCTGGGTAGGAAATGTTGTACCTTGCCTCCTTCTGGTTGAGCATGGGCCTGTAAGGCCAAGTTAAAATGGCTAACAGCAGGAGGGAAAGGAGAGCTGTTTCTGCTGGTATGAACTGCCTTCGTCGACGCCACAACCTCTACTCCAAATGGATTAAGTCTGCTCCTGATGCACTAGCCCCTAGAATAGTCCCAAAACTTCTTGTACTATTGATGTAACTGTTGGAATGAGACGAGAGTTCCAAGGATGTGCTGTGGCTCGGCTGTCCTTAAATAGCTTGAGCACTGAATAAGCCTTCTCCACCAAACAATCTAGAGCCGTTAAATGGCATGTCCACCTGGGCATCACTTAAAAATCTGGTTTACCACCTCCAGATTCTACAATGGTGTCAACAGCTCTGCCCACATTTCCTGTGGTGTCACATGCAACAACAGCAAGGTGATGGATCAAATGTTTGAAATAATCTCAGCCACTGGTAATCGCTGAAACTGTATCCCAATCCATCGTTTTTCACCCACCATGCCAACTTAGATTGGTCCCAGACATATGCAAATCACCCTTGAACCTGCTCCTCATGGGAACAATCCAGGCCAAACTGACAAGTGAACCTGAATACAAGCAACCTAGAACACATTTGGCCTGATAAGGGTTCATCAGCCAGGTATAGCCTGATTCTAGTGGCACAGTAAGCACAGGACACACGTCTGGGCATACCCATCAAACGTAAGGAGTCAACTGCAACAAAAAGGTGATGCATGGAATGCTTGAATTGATCTCAGTGACTGACAATAGCTCAGTGCTGCATCCCAATCCATTGTTTCTCGCCCACCATGCCATCTCAGTTTGGAGCCAGGCAATGGCTACTATTAATTCAAGCAATCCATCCATCACTTAGTTTTTTTATCCCCATAGCCCGTGGTGTTCAAACCAGCATGAAAGTTATACTTTGCTGCTTTCTAGCCATCCTGTATTGTGTTTGCCCCCGAGGCCCTGAGGTCTTCCAGGACAACCAGTAACATTTCGCTGTCTATGCCCCATAAAGCATGGACGTACCTGGCAAGGATACCATGCTCAAGGATTTCTTTTTTTGTAAGAGAGCCTTTTCCTTGAGTTTCATAGAGATCCTTATTATTATTGAGTTTCATAAGCAGAAGGAAAAATAATCAAACACAACGCCGTTGTGACACCATAGGCATATATTGTTTAGCTATACATTAGTCTCAAGCTACCCAAAATATAAGGCAGCATCAGTAAATAAAACATATCAATAATGCTCTCCCCAGTTTGTATTCTACTCATCCCCAGAAGTGTCCTCATCTCGATCACTCCCTCCGCTTCTTTGTGTTCTCCAAGCAGACTATACATTGTCCCATTTTTTTGGGCATTCCTACTTTTGTATATTGTTTTTTCTGTGACCATATACCAGTCCATATCAGTTTGCAAACCCTGTGGTTGTGGCGGGTCTTAAACCCCACTTTTGTAGAATAATTCTCTTTGTCACTCCCAGACCAAGGGAGAGCCATATTCGACTACATCGAGGAGGTGGAGAATCACCACAAATATTTAGAACACAGCATTTGATTGTGCCTGGTATTTGGTATCCTGTGGTTGTGTGCATGGGTTTCTCTAATAGCAGACCAATAAAGTTTGATTCGAGGGCTGTCCCAAATAATGTGTGAAAGTCCCTTCCACTCCACAGCCTCGTAAGGCTTTCTGCCTATAATGTGCTTGAATAATATGATCGATACAATATGGGCAACTGGACCAGCCGAAATCCCTGTTTGATCGTAATCTCTCTGGGTCTCCCAGTGCCTCCTCCCACTCACCCTCCTCAAATTATCCAACCTCTATTTTTATTTCACCTTAAGGGCCAGAACAGGATCTGTAAAGTTAAATATCTTTCTGCATATCGGGGAAATATCTTTTTTTTTTACCATTGTTTCATCAAAACAAGGTCTTTAAGTGGGGAGACTCCTCAATGGGTGTGACAGCAGGTATATGTACAGCAATTGTTTCAGTTGGATATATTTATAAGCTTGTGTAATTGCTAGTTGGTATTTGTTAATTCAGTCAAAGTAAGCAAAGCATTTCCCCACCAAACGTCACCCAGTGTAAATGTAAATGTGTGTGTCTTGTAAAGCGAACTGCTACCCGGAGGCGTCCTGGCGCTATAGACCGCTGGGGAACCCGTCCTGGCTTTCCCTGTGAGATGTTCCCTCCTGGGTATCTCCAAGGTGAAACCAGGCATCCCCGGCGTTTGTGGGGGGCAATTGTGGAGATGAGGTAAGCTAATGGCCAGAGTTGCCGAGTGTGATCGCTGGTTAGAGTAGGCACCGAGGCGAGAATTATCGAGTTCGCTGACCCTGGGTCACGACCCTGCCGCGTCGGGGATTGAACCCTGGTCCCGGGCCGTCCTCTGCTGCTGGGTCTGCCGTCTCTAACCAGTGAGCCCCACCACTCCAGTGACTCCTATTATTTTCCATTTGACAAAACCCTGTAGTTTACCCACCTCAGACCTGAAATCACTGGACCAGAGAGGGGTCATCTCAGACAATCTCCCCTTCCATCCCAAATATGTGGTGGTCTCTCTCCAAATGTGGGTTACTGTTCTCGTATGTGCGGGTAATGTGCGCATGAGCTTGCCCCAGTATAGGGCCCCTTCATAACCCTCTCTACCCCATGCAAACCTGCCCAGACACATCACCGGATCATCCAGTGGTGAGAAGACCCAATCAGTGATTACCCTCAATCTTGCCACCCATTAATATTTATGGATATCCGGTAGTCCAATCCCTCCATCAAATAGTGAGCTTCTGGAGGGCGATTCAGGGCGGGCAAGTTCCTCAAAGTAAAAGCAGGAGGGTTGCCTCTGTTCTAAGAAAGAATTCCTTGGGCACTTAGTACAGGATACTTTGTAATGCATAGAGCATGCATGTGAGGGTCATCATTTTTAACATGAACGCTCTCCCTAAAAGGGAAAGCGGCAAGATATTCCAGGGCTGTACGTCTCTCAAAACGTTCCAGCTGAGTCCTGAGATTTCGCTTGTAAAAAACAAGCAGATTTCTTGCAACATATATACCTAAATATTTAATCCCTCATCGACCATGGGCATCAGAATCTCCCCCAACAGAGCAGGCAGTGGACTAGTTATGAGATGCATATGTGATGTTTGCCAATTAATCATATATCTTGAGTAAGTGTCAAAAATGTTGAGTATCTGCACGAGTCTAGGAATAGCAAGGGTTGGTTTTGTAACATAAAACACAATGTAGTTGGCATATAAAAGTATGCATTAATTTATATATGACCTGCAGCAGTCCAATCAATCGATCAAGGAATTTGTAGAGCGCGCTACTCACCCGTAAGGGTCTCAAGGCGCTGGGGAAGGGGGGGGTCTACTGCTCGTACAGCCAGGTCTTGAGTTGTTTCCTGAAGGCGAGATGGTCCTGGGTCAGCCGGAGGTGGGTGGGGAGGGAGTTCCATGTCTTGGCTGCCAGACAGGAGAAGAATCTTCCACCGGCGCGGCTTTGCGAATTCGTGGGATGGTGGCGAGGGCGTGGCAGGCAGGGCGGGGCTGGCGGGTTGGTGTGTAGAGTGCGAGGCGGTTGTTGAGGTAGCTGGGGCCCGCGTCGTGGAGAGCCTTGTGTGCGTGGGTGAGGAGTCGGAATGTGATTCTCTTGCTGACGGGGAGCCAGTGCAGATCTTTCAGATGGGCAGAGATGTGGCTGTGGCGGGGGAGGTCCAGGATGAGTCTTGCCGAGGCGTTCTGTATGCGCTGTAGTCTTTTCTGGAGCTTGGCTGTGGTTCTGGCTTAGAGGGTGTTTCCGTAGTCCAGGCAGCTGGTGACGAGGGCTTGGGTGACCGTCTTCCTGGTTGCGGTGGGGATCCATCTGAAGATTTTTCGGAGCATGCGCAGGGTGTTGAAGCAGGATGCTGAGACGGCGTTGACTTGCTTGGTCATCGTGAGGGAGGAGTTGAGGATGAAGCTCAGGTTGCGTGCGTGGTCTGTGGGTTTGGGGGCGGTGCCCAGGGCAGGTGGCCACCAGGAGTCGTCCCAGGCAGAGGGGGATGGTCCCAGGATGAGGACTTCCGTCTTGTCTGAGTTAAGTTTCAGACGGCTGAGCTTCATCCATTCCGCGACGTCGCTCATCCCTTCCTGGAGGCTGGCTCTGGCGGTGTCCGTGTCGTTGGTGAGGGAGAGGATCAGCTGTGTGTCGTCGGCGTAGGAGATGATGTTGAGGTTGTGTTTGCGTGCGATGGCTGCGAGGGGGCTCATGTAAATGTTGAAGAGGGTGGGGCTGAGCGAGGAACCTTGTGGGACCCCGCAGATGACTTCGGTAGCCGCGGACCGGAACGGGGGGAGGCGGACTCTCTGGGTTCTTCCGGCGAGGAACGAGATGATCCACTCCAGGGCCGCGCCTTGGATTCCGGTGTCGCTGAGGCGTTGTATCAGGGTGTGATGGCATACAGTGTCGAAGGCTGCTGAGAGGTCCAGGATGATGAGGGCGGTGGTTTCCCTGTTGTCTAGCATTGACCTGACATCATCGGTAGCTGCGATGAGGGCGGTCTCGGTGCTGTGGTTTGCTCGGAAACCGGACTGTGACGGGTCGAGGGATCCGTTTGTCTCGAGGAAGGCGGAGAGTTGCTTGTTGACCGTCTTCTCGATGACTTTGGCAGGAAGAGGGAGGAGCGAGATGGGTCGGAAGTTCTTGAGGTCCGCGGTGGGTTTTTTCAGGAGGGCGCTGATCTTGGCGTGTTCGCAGCTCTCCGGGAAGGTGGCGGATGTGAAGGAGCTGTTGATGACGTCCCGGAGCTGGGGTGCGATGATGGAGTCCGCTTTGTTGAAGATGTGGTGTGGGCATGGGTCGGTAGGGGAGCCGGAGTGGATGGTGCTCATTGTTCTCTTTGTGAATTACCACAATTGTGGCCTGTCGTGGTTTCTGAGGCAATCGTCCTACAGTTTTAGTCTCAGTCCACATATTCAGGAGATGGGGGAGGCCAGCTTGTTCAACAGTCCCTTCTATAGTTTAATTGAGATACGGTTAGGTCCCATTGCTTTCCCCAATGACACGGAGCGGATAGCCTGCTCAAACTAGCTAAGGGATAAGTCACCATCCATCTGCACTGTCGAGAACATTCTTCAGATCCAATCTGGAAATGTTTAAATATACTCTGGAACCAGGTATTGCATGCTATTGTTTTGAACTGCGTAAATTATCCTAATCTGCTTTCCTCACTATGAAAGCTCTGATGCATCTTCTCCCATATAGGATTCCATCACAGTGTTTAGGCACCATGTCATTCTATCAAAACTGAACAATGCCAGTGGCTTATACTACAGATAACTTCTGTCAACCATACCAAATCTGCAGCTCATCCAGAACGCTGCTGCTAGCCCATTCCCATGTGTGAAATTGCGATCCATCATCTCCTTTATCTTGAGTTGTACACTGGTTCCGTTTACCTGCAGCTAGAAGATATTCCTTATAGCTGCTCTGTATCCCTCACATGACAACAAGTAGTAATGGGCTAGAACTCCTCAGGAAGAAAAACACCATATACATCAAACACAAGAGCCCACATTCTAGACCAGTTGCTCTTCTTATAATTCCAGCACACATGAAGAAAAAAAAAACATTGTTGCCAGCTTTTTCTGTTTAGGTGACAAACCTATGGAACTCTCTACAAGCAAGGATAATGGCCACAGAGAACCATGTAACATTCAGGAGATTGGTCAGGAGCTGGCTTGTTCTATCCTAATGCCACAACGTGTAAAGAAACAACTGCTAGAACACCACGAAGATCAGAACAAAACTAGACCTAGTTTGTTAAGCCTTGAATCATTATTTAACCACACAGCCCAGAGGGGTGCTGGCCAACCGCCACGTTTTCCATAAATTGATCCTTCTCTTGTCTTCTGAAACATATAACAACCTAAACCTTTTTCACGTCCCTTCCCACATAAGTTCTGTATAGAGCACTCGTAATACCATCAACATTACCCTCCAACCTAACCACATTTCAAACCCTTAATCAGTCCCACACAGAAACTACTTCGAACGCATTACACATTTCACACTAATCTTTATTAGTCTACCATGCCTCAAAGGATCTGGAGCACATTAATGATGTTTTTTATGTACAGTACAAGAATAACTGAACAACTATCATATGTAAAAGATCCAACTAATCAACGACCAGATTACGAATAATCATGTTACCGGAGTAGCAAGCTACTCGCTGCAAAGCACGCTGATCCTTCGTGAAGGATAGCAAGCACTATGTAATGCAATCATGATTACAACTCTACAATATACAAAGGAATTCAACATCAGCCTTTAAATATCATGGTGCAATTTTTGGTAACCATGAATTCTTGGACCCTGAGAAGCATTCAAACAAAATATGAATTAAAGCAAAATCTCATGATCAAAGAAAACAACAACCTTTGCTACAAAGCTGCCTCGCCCCACACTGCACTTCTCTGTTCAGAAGGGTGCCAATATAAACCACTACTTCATCAACAAACTGAACACCGTTAACAAAACAACAATTGGCATCACAAACTCACTTAAAACGGATATCTCTCTTCAGAACATTTCAGTTGTCACTCATCTGCACCTCAGACGATTTAAGTCATCACCAACAGACTGGACACCAAATACAGCATTGATATCAAACCATGATCAATCACTAACACAACTGTGCATTACACATTCACAGTCTCCAATTATAACTCGTATTTTCAAGTGAGCACATTCCTCCCTCAGCCTTGGGGGAAAATACATGGGCCTCCCTCCTCACCTGGCTCTAATAATGGCGCCACTAAGACCGTAAAGTTTTGAACACTGAAGGGAAACAATCAATACTTTATTCCGTATTAGTATCTAAGCCCAGAGTGCATGTCATTTTGCAGCATTCAGAAGTCCTGGAGGATTATGCTTAAAGAAAGCTGAGAATGGATGTAATAATTAAGAAATGTAACTCTTGTTGCCCATCTCCGGTCTCCTCTTCCCCCCTAGTTTCAATCCCCTTCTCATCCTGTTTCTTTCTCTTCCGCTTCTTTCTCTTCTTCTCTAACTACAGTCCAGTGGGGTTAGCTAATCATACAGGACATAAACGTCTCAACATATCGAAGTATAAACTGTGCTTGTAACAACTCTGCTAACCCTGTAACAGAACCGTCAAGATGTTCATATACAAAATCTAATAAAATATGTTGAAATAAAAAAAAGAAAGGTACTTTGATGACATTCTCCGGGATAAAGGAAGCCGTTCTAGTAAACTCCTCTATCATTAGCAAACTCCACTTCTCTTCATCTGCAAGTCCAGATGTGTTCATGCTATATCCTACACCCCTCATTTTCATGCTTTCCTATTTCTCTCAATGCATACGGTTTCTCCATGCTAGGACATCTCTCTTACAGCACATAACTTGGCTGTTTTTGAGCAATCTTATTTTGAGCAACCTTGAATGGGCGGAGTGTAACTTGTGTGTCAACATGTAGGTTAGTAACATGTCAGTGCTCATCAACGTTCCAGACCAGTGAGTCATATTTGTGCCCCTACCTAGGTTTCTACAAAATAGTCCTGTCCTTGTCTGGCTCACCTCATTCCTGTAAGATGGAATGATAGTTGCTCCTCAAAATACACTCATCTCAAATCCCACCTTCTCTAAATCAACCTCGGGGAGTCCCATGGCTCTACATACAGCTTTATAAAGCTGATCTACAAAATACATGCCTGCTTTCCCAATAAGGCATCTTTCCATGCTGGAGGAGGGTGGGTGCACACTGCTTCACATCCCAGCACTCAGTTTGCCCTAATACATTATGGTAAATGTATTGCATGATAACACTTCAGTGGTAGTTTTTAGTTTTTCACACTTGCTGGTGCAGCCAGTGCTGTATATCTCTAGACATGTGTTTCTGATTTTGTCCTTCATCAGCAGAGAGCAGGACGTCTTTTGGAGGGCGATTGAAATGCTTTCCAAAGTTTTCTCAGGTCTCTGTACCACTCACTGGGCGCAGGTGCATCAACCAGAGTTCGTCAGCACATTTCCAGCACCCACAAAATTACTTTTTGCTCTCTACTGATGTAGGAATGAATCAAGAAGCAAGTGTCTAGAGTTACACAGCTCAAGCTGACCAGCAAGGGTGAAAAGTTGAACACTACTACTGAAGTGTTTACATGCACTCCATTTACCAGGATGCAGTGGGGCAAATTGGGTGCTGGAATGTGAGGCAGTGTGCTCCCACCGTCCTATCTTTCTATAATGCTTCACTGATAAAACACAAGCATAACACAGAGTGTCAATTTCAAATGCCATTCAATGCATGAGAGCCTGCCTAGACATTATTAAAACCTGGATGGCTGAGGTCTAACTCATGGTCAGACAAAACCAAAAGAAAGTGTGTACTCATTAACTACAGTCAACCGTAGCTCCAGATCTAAATCTTCACCATGAACTTGAAGGACTAGTCCCTGGCCCTCACCACTGAGTCAAGCTTCGTAGGTTCTACTACATTCTACCTTCCAAGGACAATGTAAAAAGAGGACCCTATTGTCACAGTAACAACTCCCCATCATCATACATTTAATCTCACCCAACACCTTCTGTGTCACTGTCCAAGCCCCCGCTCTATCCATATTGAAAGAGGAAACACTTGTGAAGTCAAGCCTGGTCACTCTAGAAACTATTATATACAGCCACCCACATAATCATTAGTCAACAGAAATTAAACTACATCACTCTTCCATGATACAGATTTATTGGCTCCTCCTAACAGTATGCATCAAACCGAAGGCCTACTGCAAGCAAGACACTGAGCTAAAAAAATAAATAACGAAAGACTATGGTCTTTACCACGTTGATCACCTCCCTCTTAAAAGTGGTTAATCAGTAAACGTAGCGAGGAAATTATTACATAATTAAGACTTCACATCTACACAACAAGATCCCTGAAGTATCTTCCCTTATCTGTCAAACTCTTTCCATCTATAGAACTGTACAGAAAGCATTACAAAACATACATTTTCAGTTTGTGTTTGTTGTCAGAAGGAATTAGTTACTTACCTGTACACTATAGTTCTCCAGTATTATCTTTCATAGATTCACATGCTTGTATCTTCCCCGTCGTCATGGTGGGAGTCTCACGGTAACAGAATGACCAAGCAGTATCATAGAGAAGAAAAACTGCATAGAAAATCCCCATAGGGACTGTAATATTTGGTAACCAGACCATTTCCTTGTTTGGTCCAAAAGTCAGCCAATCAGCATTGCTGCCCTGCCCTCACACTCCCCAGCCGAAGCTTCCTGCCTCAGATTTCCGTACCCGAGTGAGAGACATGGATAATACCGAGAAACAGGATCTGTCTGAGAAACGGGGAGGCGGGCGGGCGCATGTGAATCTATGAAAGATAATACTGGAGAACTATAGTGTACAGGTAAGTAACTAATTCCTTCTCCAGTATTACATCTTTCATAGATTCACATGCTTGTATCAGAGTAGTAAGCAGTGCTCACAAATTTGTAGCGTTTCCAGGACAGAACCCAGAAGGAAGCTCTGCATCAAAGCAATGGTAGAACAATACAGATCAATATAGCACTATATGTGCAGATATATATATATATATATATATATATATATATATATATATATGTACAAACATAAATCAAAGTATTGCTAGGAAAGTCATCAGCCAAGTAAAACATACCTTACTGAAATAGGCGCTTCAGAACAGCTTGTCCCACTGCCGTGTCCTCTTTCCACGCAGTGTCTAGACAGTAGTGCCTTGTAAATGAATGCACGCTCTTCCACGTCGCTGCTCTGCAGATGTCGGGCAGCGACACTCCTGCGAACAAGGCCATTGAAGTCGCCATCTTCCTTGTGGAATGTGCATTCACTTTAGAACAGAGCGGCTTTCCCGCTTTCTCATGACATTTCAGGATAGCTGATGAAATCCATCTGGCAATACTCAGTCTGGACAGAGGAAGGCCTTTCCTTTGACCCTCGAAAGCAAGAAATAAATGTCCTTGTCCGTTCAATGTAGAACTTCAAGCATCTAGAGATGTCCAGAGAGTGCAATGCCCTTTCTGCTTCCGATGAGGGATTGCTGAAAAAGTTAGGCAGAATGATAGGCTCATTGAGGTGAAAAGACGTAGGAACTTTAGGAATAAAAGATGGATTTGTCCTTAATATAACCCTGTCCTTGCGAAATTGTAAGAAGGGCTCTTCCACTGAAAAGGCCTGAATTTCGCTAACCCTCCTTGCTGATGTTAGTGCAAGCAGTAAGGCTGTCTTCCAAGATAGGAACTGTAAGTCTGCTTTGTGTATAGGCTCGAAAGGTGGCCTCATAAGTTGAGATAGGACTGTATTGAGGTGCCACGGCACTGGTGGACGCCGGATGGGTGGATAAACTCTAAAAAGTCCTTTGATAAATTCCTTTATTATCCTGGAAGACCAGAGGGATGGCTCGTTTGGCTTCCTCCTGAAACGGGATATTGCTGCCAAGTGCACTTTGACCGAGGCATGCAACAGACCTGCCTTAGATAGTGACAGCAGGTAAGGTAGGATACCTTCGGGGTGTACTTCAAACGGATGTAAGTTTTGACTGTCGCACCAGTGGCAAAAACGGGTCCATTTCGCTGCATATGTTTTGTTTGTTGACATAGCTCTGGCTTGCGAGAGAATATGCCTGCATTCCTGCGGAATGTCTAGGTTTTGAAATTCCCGCTCATGAGGTTCCATGCTGACAATTTTAGTGATTGCAGATCCGGATGCAGAATCTGACCGTCTTTCATGGAGATGAGGTTCTGGAATGTCGGAAGCTGGATCTTGCTGCCCTTCGACATCTGAAGTAGATCTGAAAACCACGCCTGCCTCGGCCAGGCTGGTGCTATCAGTATGACATGGCACGGTTCAGATCTCATCTTGCGAAGAACTCGCGGTATCAATGGAAATGGAGGGAACGCGTAGGCAAACCTCCCTGTCCAGTCCATGTGGAATGCATTTCCCTTGGATCCTTGCTGATGGTACCTGGACGCAAACTGAGCGCACTTTGAGTTGTTTCTTGTTGCGAACAAGTCTAATGTGGGAGTGCCCCACCTTTGAAACATGTTGTGAAGCTGAGTGTCGTGCAGTTCCCACTCGTGCGTCACATTGGAAGTGCGACTCAGGGCATCTGCCCGTATGTTGAGGACTCCCTGTATATGTTGAACTTGAATTGAAATGCCGTTGGTTATCAGCCATTTCCAGATTCTTTGCGCCAATGTCGACAGCTGTTTGGATCTTGTTCCACCCTGTTTTAGCAAGTAAAACATAGTCGTGGTGCTGTCCGTTTGGATAAGTACCGACGATTGGCGTATCCTGGGAAGGAATGCTTGAAGCCCCAGAAACACCGCTTTGAGCTCCAACATGTTTATGTGAAGCTGTGCTTCCCAGTCTGACCAAAGGCCCTGAATCTCTAGCTCCTGAAGATGCGCACCCCATCCTTTCAGCGAAGCGTCCGTTGTCATCACGAAGTCGTGATCTTGCGGAACAAAGTTCAAGCCCTGGTCCAAGTTCTTTTGAACCTTCCACCATGACATGGCCACCTTCATACGGTTCGTGATGGCAATCCGATCCTCGAAGGTTCCTTTGGACTGAACCCACTGCTCGTCCAATTGTTCCTGCAAAGGCCTCATTCGAAGGCGACAATTTGGCACCAGTGGGATGCAGGATGATATCATCCCCAACATGGACTTGTACACTCTCACAGAAGTGGACCTTTTTGTTTGAAGTGACGCCGTTAGACCCATGATCTTTCTCATTCGGTCTTCGGAAGGATAGGCCTTCCCTGCTCTGGTGCATATCCATGCCCCTAAGAATTGGATGCCCTGGGCCGGAGTCAGCGAGGATTTCTCCAAGTTGGTCCTTAGTCCCAAGCGCTGAAACAGCCGGATGCAGCACTGAAGAGATCTTGTTGCCTCTCTGAAAGATGGACCTGTCACCAACCAGTCGTCCAGATATGGGTAAATGTAATGCCCTTGCAATCTTAAGTGGGCCGCCACCGGGGCCAAGCATTTGGTGAACACCCTCGGGCCGATTTGAGTCCGAATGGCAGGACTTTGAATTGAAAGTGGCGACTCTCCACGACAAATCGTAAATATTTCCTGTGCTTCCGATGAATGGGAATATGGAAGTACGCATCCATGAGATCCAAAGACGCCATGTAGTCTTTTTCCTTTATCATTTGTAGGATCTCTTGCAACTATAGCATTCTGAAGGGTATCTTCTTTATGTATTGATTCAGATCCCTCAAATCCAATACCTGTCTCCATTTCAGGGTTTGTTTCTTTTTGATGAGGAAGAAATGCGAATAGAAGCCTTTCCCTCTGAGATGTTGCGGCACTTCTTCTATGGCTCCCTTTTGCAGAAGCGAGTGTACTTCCTTCTGCATTTCCTGACTATGTTGGTTGAGCCTGAGCACTGGGGGATGATCTGGTGGTATTTCTACAAATTCCAGAGTATGACCCCTGCTTATGACATCTAGAACCCATTTGTCCGATGTTATGGACATCCAGTTGTTGAAGTATTGAGACAGATAGTGGTCGTTTTCCGGGATCTGTTGTGTGGGGAGCGCCGGCCTGAAATCATTGACGTCTGTTAGACTGTTGATTCTTCCCTCTGGTGTTTGCTTTGCCTCTAGACTGCTGCTGATAAGAGGAGTTGGAGGACCTGTACTGGTTGTTGGCATTGTATTGTCGATATCCCTGTTGGTTATACGGCTGATATCGATTGGTCTGAAAAGAGGGTCTTTGATTAAATTGACCTCTTGCACCCCTTTTTCGAAAGGACTGAAACCTTCCCTGTTGAAGGGATCCCAGCGCTCTAGCTGTATCCGTGTCAGATTTTATGCCTTGCAACGCCTCGTCTATATGCTTCCCAAATAAATTTTCGCCATCAAAAGGCATATCGACAATCTTCGCCTGCACTTCCGGGCGAAACGATGTCGCTTTAAGCCAGCCTTGCCTGCGAAGCGAAACCGCCCCAGCCATCTGTCTGAAGGCCATAGACGAGACATCCATGGCGATGTCTATAGATTCGGCAGCAGACTTAGCTCCATCTTTAAGGATGGCCGCCGCTTCCTCCTTTCTATCTTCCGGTAGTGCAGATAGTATGGGTGCAAGATCGGACCACATTTGCCTGTTGAAACGGCTAATAAGGGCCATTGCATTTGCCGCTTTAATAGTAGAGGCTGCCATGACCGCAAACCTCTTACCGGCACCGTCCATTCTCCTTCCTTCTTTGTCTGGTGGCACCAAGGAAGTAGCCACCGGGTTTTTAGAATTCCTCTGCGCCGCCTGCGTCACAACTGATTCCGGTCTGGGGTGTCCTATGAGACAGGCTGCTGCAGACTCTGGCGCTCTGTACTTTTTTTCAATCCGAGGAACAGAAACCGCTATGGAAGCCGGTGTTTTCAAAATCTTTAGGCCCTCTTCCCAGATGTGAGGGATAATAGGAATTGAACGAACCGATCTTTTGGCATCGTCCTTGAAATCATACAAGAAACAATCCGTCTCTTGAACTTCCACATCCAAATTGAACCTCTTAGCCGCTTTTTCCATGATATCATGGAAACCTCCGATGTCTTGAGGATGGGAGGTAGACGGTAGTGGAATAGGTGACGGAGCCGATGGCAAAATGTATTCATTCCATTCCTGCCCCGAAGCATCATGAACAAGTTCTCCTTCTTCAGGCTGTTCATCCTCGTCGGATTCCGTTAGGTCATCCCTTATAGTAACTACTGGCGGTGATCTCACCACTTGTTCTTGTGAGGCAGAGTTTGTTTTTGGTGGCTGTGAAGAAGGCACCTGCGTAGATGGTTGAGAGGTGTTCGCCTCTGGGAAACTACAGTAGTAGTCGTTTATCATTAACCTAAGGTCAGATACAAGAGACACAGGTATGGAAACCGTCTCTTGCCGCTCTTCCTCACGTGAGTCCTCTTGTTGGTCCTCCTCCTCATTATAATCACCAGATTCCTGAAAAGACTCGTATCTGGAAGATTGAGGTCTGTCCTTGAAGGAATATACTTCCTCTTCGTCCGTGTCTTGGCTCTTTATCTGAAGCTGAGAAGGACTGTAGGCGGCACCTGAGGACTCCTCTCCATCTGAGTCCTGCTCTAACAATGAGGATGGTGGCAACGGTGAAATCTGCGTCCAAGAGGTGAACTCCGCAGATTTACTGATAGTTGCCGAACCCCTGGTCAACTGAAGAGACCGGATAGAGATCATGGTCTTCGACTGTGGCGATTTGAATGCTTTCGCAGTTGTTAGAATGATTTTCGTCGACTGTGTCGTCAACGGTGCCGTCGACGGGACCATCGTCGACGGAGCCTTCGTCGACGGGACCATCGTCGACGGGGCCCCCGTCGACATCCTCGACGTCGAACCAGTCGTCGACGGAGTCATCGTCGCCTACGTCGTCGACGGAGTCGTCGTCGTCAACGGTCTCTTCGTCGACAGCGAAATCTTACTCGTCGACGTTGTTGTCGTCGACGTTGTCGCCGTCAACGCAGCTTTAGATCCTATCGTCGACGAAGCCGTCGTCGTCGACGAAGTCGTCGTCGACGGTGAAGTCGTCGACGGAGCTGAAGTCTTCACCACAGATTTTGGAGCAGAAGCTAGGGAACTGGTCGATGGAGCAGACCCAGGCCCTTTCAGACTTGACTGCTTTTTCAGAGGAGTAATAGGAAGAGATGATGTTGATTTCTCCTTTGATTTACTCTTTTTAGGCTCCACTTTCTCCTCAGAAACAGAGGCCTTTCTTTTCTTGGGTGTCAAATGAGAAGATTCCTCCTCAGAATCTGAGCCTGATGTGGCCTTCTTCTTCTGAAGCCATAACAGCAAGCGAGCCTCTCTGTCTCTTTTAGTTTTGACAGAAAAGGTTCTACAGTATTTACAATCCTTAGCCACATGTTTAGGATGAAGACAGTAAAGGCAGTCCTTATGTGGGTCCTCAGAGTAGAGCCTGGCCTTCCCACAGGATCTGCAAGGCCTGAACAGCCTCTTTTTAGAGCTTTCAGCCATAATGAAAAAATAGGTACACACAATACCTTAATCCAGAAGACAGGAAAATAAGATTCCAAAAGGTCAAAAGTTCACTCAGGAACAGAAAACTGAGCAGAGCTCAGGGAGACTCCTTTCTCACACGAAGGCGGTTGGAAATCTGAGGCAGGAAGCTTCTGCTGGGGAGTGTGAGGGCAGGGCAGCAATGCTGATTGGCTGACTTTTGGACCAAACAAGGAAATGGTCTGGTTACCAAATATTACAGTCCCTATGGGGATTTTCTATGCAGTTTTTCTTCTCTATGATACTGCTTGGTCATTCTGTTACCGTGAGACTCCCACCATGACGACGGGGAAGATACAAGCATGTGAATCTATGAAAGATGTAATACTGGAGAAAATTAATTATACCTGCCACTCACTCCTCATACACTCCCTCTATTCAACTGCTTCCCACCCCAAGCCACAAAGAACATAAATAACTTAATAGCCATGTAAGCGTTCTGCAGAATTTGTTGTGAAGCGCCAGGTACATATATGGCTGTTCTATGACACATGCTGTGTTTTTTGTGGATATCTCGAATAAGAATACTGCTGATGTACTGCCTACCTTTATTTTTTATTCAGCTGTAATGTTCAAAGAATTGGCACATACACAAATGTTGAAGCAGGTTCTGATTATCAAAAGTTTGTTGCTTTCAAAGCAGGGTATCAACATGTACTACATAATCCCTCATACATGCGACATAATGCAACAGGGTGGTGGATAAAAGTTGGCTAAGTCGTCAGGACTGGCTCAAGGCATTTTTCTTTTTTTTGGCCACTTAGCAGCTAAGAAAAGTATAAGATCGCCTTAGGTTTAAGTTTGGAATGCTTTGAACAGAGCACATCGTTGCATACCATCTCCAAATGTTGGCCCCCTACATGAATATCTAAAGGGGCACGTGGATAGTAAACTCTAGGGAGGTTTTTTAAGGACATTAACAGAGGCCTTGAAAAAAAGACGAAGCCTATCAGCAAGAAGTCGGTAATCTGAAGGGGCTCAATGTGCCAATGATTGCACATTCCTCTTTTCAAATCAGGGCATGGAGCTCAAGAGTTGCTGTTTCACTCAACTTAAGAACACGTACCGTCAATAGTAGGTTGCAGGGACATATAAGGATATCTAAAGGTAAATTGCTGCGCACGCCGCCATTTGCGTCATAGTTTAAAGTCATCATCAACAAGCTCTTTTTTATCGCCACTTAGTGAATGGATGGATGTCTGCAGCTCGGCAGATTCTGATCATATAAAATGTCTTTAGAAAAGATGCATAACTGTAGTGTACTGCTCTCAAATAAAACATGGTCCTCTGCAATTTTTATAGAGCTGCCAATTTTAAGCCATGAATACGAACCTGAAAATTGCTCTGGTACCACAGCTGAAAAATCTTTTGAGTTTTCCCTCATTTCCTTTACCTTTTGCACTTTCGCTTCAGACCTGAAGACTGTATTTTAGCTAGATGGTGACATAATAGCACAGCGTGGTATACTGGTTATTAAAGTAATATACACATGTTGCTGTAAGTATAGAACTGTACCAAAAACTAGCGATAAGTGGGCAAAATAAAAGCAAAAGCTGAAAAATAGCAAATACCTTCACTGAGAGACAACCTATTCTACGAGGTCTTCAAACGCATATCATCGAGCTCAGCCCCTCCAATAAGAACCCCTCCAACCTCCAAATTTAAGAACCAAACGCCATAGACATTTACTGCTGAAGGACGACATGCTGAAATGGCAGATCATACACACTCGTCTTGTAATGGCCTAACATGATACTGATCCAGTCTCCTATTGTTGTGAAGTGACTTTAAGCAATTTACTGAGACATTACAGAATAAAGAGCAACACGCTCGGTCAGAATAAAGACCACACTCCTGTTGTCTAGATCGTGTTTAGTATCAACATCTATTACACGCAATGCAATAAATACTGTAAGAAATTGACTTAATAACTGAGCGGGTTGGTAGTCCGTCTCAAATAATAAACAGACCTTATTAGATTGAACCACAAAGGTCACTGAATTAGCCAGTTCTTAACTCTGGTAGCTTGGCACAAAACCAGTCAGGCTTAACGTAGAGCCAATGCGTAAATTATTTGTATGATACTTAAACAGTAATAAAGTGAATACACAACACAAGGAAAATCCCAAACCAATTTAGAAAAATAGAGTAATATTTCTTTAATAAAACACCAAAATGACAAATATCTAATTAGTAGACCTGGATAGAAGTTTTCAAGTTATAGGTGAAAATAGTGTGAAAAAGCACAAAGCGCCACTTGCGGTTATCTGGTCGCGATGAAAGGGTTAGAATCACAAGTTCAGGCTAACCATGATTAAGCACGGTTCACATATAGGGACCAAGTTGGTCCCACTGAAGAGTTACCTTCTCAAGTTGATCCGAGGAGCTGCCATTCACGTTGGTGGAAGCCATGAAAAGGTCGAGGTCGGCAAAAGGAGCAGGTTGGGTAGCACAGACAGTAGCTTTTGTAGCGAGAAGAGCCGATCGTCGCTAGAGATTTGTGTTGGTGGTCGGTGCTGGGCTGTTGGCACAAAGTGCAGGTCACGTGGAGCTTCACGTTGGTGGTCGTCACAGGAGGTCATTTCTCGATGCAAAAAGGTCACTTCACAAGCGTGCGGAGCCCAAAGCTAATGTATCTTCACCTTAAGGTCCGGAGTAGTACAGTGGATGCCGGTCAAGGGTCCGGACCAGAGGGACACCTCTCAGGGATCAGGACTCACTCCAGGAGAGGCCAGCTTGGTGCTGGTAAGCTGGGCAGTTGTTGCAAGGCCACTGGAAGCTTGTTTGTCCAGGTAGCTCAAATAGGATGTCAGCCAACTGACCCTTACAGTCACATCTGGGGAGCCTGGCTTTAAGGCAAGCAGGTCCAATCTTCCTCCTTCAAACAGCAGGACAGTCCTTCTATTGAATCTACCAAAGGTCAAGGAGATTTTGTGTGTGGGAATTTGCTAGCCTACCCCCAAAACTGATTCTGGTCAGTTTTTCCCTTTGCCTGGTCCCAAAATGTCTAATGTGACAAAGGCAAGGCCAGGCCTGGTGTCAAGTTCCTTTATGTGTGCTGTAGGCAGGGCCCTTTCGAATGCAATCAAGGCTGGGTACAGCGCCTCCTCAGACATCCTGTCTGTCAGGAACACCCCACTCATCTTACTCCTAGGCCTGCTTTATTCTCGTGTCTGGAAAGAATATTCAACCCACAACAAGAGAACCATTTACAGTCATGTGACCCGGGAAACTAGTAGAAAGGTACATTTGGTTTAGGCAGAAAAATGCCAACTTTCTAAAAGTGACAATTCCAGAGGAGTAATTTAAAGTAGATTTTACAATTAAATAGATCGCAAATTAAAATACATTTTAGTGGAAACCGCATTTCTCTATCTGATACCAATTGAAGTTATCACTTAATAAGGCAACACAGTATTAGTCTATGGGAGAGATAGCCTTACAGCAGTGAAAAACGACTGTGGGAGATCCCCTTGCTAAGGCATGTAAAATGTAAGAACACATGTCCTGCGTTATAAATACCAGGCGCCCTGCCCTAGCATACCTTTAGGGCCAACCTTATGGTGCCTTCAGTATTAAAAAGGAAGGCTTAGGCCTGCAAAAGGTTTATTTTGACAGGTTGAAATTGCAGTTTAACACTGTACTGTCATCTCCAGTGGTAAGTCTGAGACATGTTTGAAGGGCTACTTAAGAGGGTGACACAACCAGTGCTGCAAGCCCACTAGTAGCATTTAATGTATAGGCCCTGGGTACATGTAAAACCATTTACTAGGGACTTATAAGCAAATTAAATGTGCCAATTAGGAGTATGCCATTTTTTTGCCATGTTTTAGGAAGAGAGCACGAGCACATTTCCATGCTAACCAGTGGTAGAGTCCTAATGCAAAAAAAACAAGGGGTGATGGCCAAAAATCTGAGGGAATACCACTCAAAGGATGTCAGAGCTAATGTCTCACAGCAGCAGAAAGCGGGGAGAACTACACACCCTCATGGGAGTTCTCATCGCTAAGGTGGAAAAACCTGTAATTACCATTAGCATTGACGTGATCAGTTACAGGGTGATGTCCCACACAAAAATCCATTCCCTGTAGGGAGATAGACAACATCAAAAGGTTGAGATTCTCGCCCCTCATGTGAATCAGCCATCTGAGGGGTCTATAGTCTGCCTGAACCTGGACATCTCAAACAAATATGGTCTCAACTTTTTCAGTGCCCAGATCCCTACTAAGGCTACTCTTTCCATAGCACTACGCCTCTGCTACCTTGGAAGTAGCCTCCCGTCGATGACGGCTACAGGTTGGTCCTAGTCCTCTTCTTTTAGCTGCAGGAGAACAGTCCCAATGCTTAGACTGCTTCTTGGAAGTTCACTCTGTCAAGGGAGCAACAATGGTGTCCTATTCCTCAACGATTCTCCTGCAGTATCCAGTGAGGCCCAAGAAAGTTCTCACTTGGGTCTGGGTCTTGAGACACTCCAAGCCATAATGGTTTGTCTCTTGGGCTGGAGGAACTGCAACCTGCCCCCCAAAACCAGGTAACTTAAATACACTACTGAGCCCATACCTATCTGGCACTTACTGGCCTTGATAGTCAGGCCTGCCTGCTGCAGGGACTGAAGCACTTATTGGAGGTCGAACAGGTTGTCATCCCAGCTGGAGCTGAAGACAGCTACATCATCCAGAAAGGCAGCACTGGATTTTTCCTGTCCAGTCAGGACCTGCTGGCCAATCTCTGGGAGGATGTGGGGGCATTTGATGTGCAGAACGCAGACTTCTCCTGGCCCCCTCTCGGTCAATGTAACATGCCAGGAGCTTGATGTCAAATTGAATGTACTACGGAAACTGGCAGCTCCCAAGCCTTCAATGAGGTCATCCCCTTGGGGGATGGGTGTGAGCATCAGTCTTGGTGACTGATTTGAGCCTGATGAAGCGAACTTTTAAAAGTTATTACGTTTAGGTTTGCTGATATGAACTTCCATAATTAATAATACTATTAATAAGTTTTGCATGTTTTTGTATTAATTCAACCGAGAATAATGTGCACCTTCATAAACACGCGGGATTAACATTATGTGCTCTTGTTGCATTTGTTGCTACGTTCAAATAATATATTAATTTCGTCTTTTCGTTTTGTCAACATGCACTGCGGCTGATTAAATAATAGCATGTGCTTATTTTTAAATGTGCTTTTGTCTAGGTCGTGTCTTTTATGTGACAGAATTTTGTTCATTTCTTGTGCTTAAAGCTAGGTAACAAACTAATGGGTTAACATTAGTGAAGGGGGTGGGTAACAGAATAATTTTCATTACTCAAATTAATTGATGCCTTGTGTTTCTTTGCATACTAGAGTCTTGGTAAAGAGGCTTGTGGCCTGTTCTAAAATGGATGTCCCTGAAGTCCTGTCGTGATGGGCCATGCACAGCAAAGAATGAATAGAAGTTTATTGTTCATAATCTTCGAAAAACAAATACGTGGAACTGAACTGTGCAGGATGTGCCTAGCGTTGTATAACTTTCTTTGCCAAGGACAGGACATAGCGGAAAAGCTTAAGCTGAGGAAGCAACAAACTGTTATTCAATAAAATGTTGCGAAGATCTTCGGAAGCCAATGTCTCACGTAGACAATGGACAAGGCCGCTTTGAAAAAATATGATTTTGAATGTGAAGGTGATGACTTCATGGACTGACGCCTGACAGCCAATCATTTTGTGAGGTGGTTTGTTAATTGTATTCTTTTAGCTAGTTTTAGATAGAGAAAAGGTATAAAACCCGGCCCCTTGGGAGGAGCTTTGTTGGCTTTCCTGTGATCGTGAGATGCTGACGGACTTCTGACTCACGTAAGACAAATCTGAACTTAATATTTTCCCTTTAGGTTTCATGAAGTTTAGTCAGGGAATTAGGGTTTAGGGGATGAGACACATTTTGCTTAAATACTTCTCATGCGGATTTGATTTGAACTGACAGTCTAATGTGCCTTACTAAATTAAATGATGCTTATTAAATGCAAATAAAAGAATTAACATTTTGAAAATGCTCTTTGCTTGACAATGTAGTTAATAAAATAGATTTTGAAATGACAAGCTGGTCTTAGTTATTTCGAGTCAAGTTACCATTAGTTAATCCATTGCCTAGGTGTTGACTTAATCAAATGTACATTTATAAGAATGACAAAGAAACTGCAGTTGTATATAAATATAAATAGCATAAGTAAATGGTTTGATTAATTAGGTCACATGATTCAGTTGGTCAATTCTTGTCTCAGACATTTATGGGCCTAGTGTTGAATTTGTGAATAATGGTGAGTATCGTGGTGTAGAGTTGTGCATATGAGACAGAATTTCCTTTGGCCCGCTGGATCAAGCCCTTGGTAGTCTATGCAGAACAGACATTCTGGGGTGGTGCTGGGTAGAGCACACTTGAGTACCAGTACAAATGCACTTGATCAAGGCCTATTGGATTGCACAATCACCCCTAACTCCAGCATCTTGAACGCCTCATCCTTGATACTGGCTCTCACTTTATAGCATGTAGATTTCATTCTTGAAAGGCATATTGTCAACTATGTTGATCTCCTAGGTACACCAAGTGTTGAGTCCAGGAATAAGTGAGAACAGGGAGAATTGCTACAGCAATTGGCGACAATCTCTCTCCTGGTCTGGGTGTGGGGAGAAGATCACACCGTCCACTGAACCATCTTGCTCTTTAGAGGAGAGGCAGTCTGAGTAAGAGGTTCTCTCCTTTTCGTCCCCTCCATCTGTCATCAAGAGCATGGTGCCTCAGACCTCTCAAATTGACATGTAGGACATTTAAAGGGGTCTAAATGTACACCAGGTAGGTTACAGCCCCCTTTCGTTTCTTGGCCTCCTAGGGCCTGGTCCACCGGTCCTGTAAGGGGTGAGGGAATACCATGCCAAGGATGTCAGGTCTAACAAATACAAAATTTCATAATTCTTATATTTTTTCACAATCCTTCACAACATTTTATTTACATCTCAGTTCAAATATTTAATGTACATCTCATTACTGAAATACATGTACTCATTTCTTTTATCAGGTTATGCCCCTACAGCCCTGAACTCTACTCATTCACACACATACTCATTTCTCATACATAGGTAAATAAATGTAAATGTAGTGTATTTTGTAAAGCGCACAGCTGCCCCAACGGGGCGTCCCCGCCCTGTATAACGCTGTGGAACCCTTCTCTCCCTGTGAGATACCCCTCCTGGGCACCCCCCCAAGGTGAAGCCAGGCATCCCAGTGTTGTAGGGGCCGTTGTGGAGATTAAGCAAGCTTATGCCTAGAGTCGCAGCGTGGGATCCATGATTAGAGTAGGCGCAGAGGCGAGAATTATCGAGTCCGCGGACATTGAGCCCAAGACCCTGCCGCGTCGGGACTTGAACCCTGGTCCGGGGCCTCATCTTTGCTTCAGAGTCTGCCGCTCTAACCAGTGAGCCACACTTCTCCATATCACTATAATATCTACATAAAAGCACTGGCTCCCTAAACACCAGTAATCTCATCAAGCCCCCCCCACCACCCAAAAAGATTTTTGCTTTAATTTTACACACTCCTGGACAAAGTCCAATTAATTTAAAACAAACAGCTGATGTGCATTTTAGTTGCAACCACTCCCATTCAGAACGACATCCAGTTAAATCTTTACACTTAACGGGGTTCAGGACTTTCTTTATTTTCAGAGTAACCATGCTAAACCACTACAGTAGTATAACATGGGGTGGTGATGGACGGAGCAGTTGAACCAATCAAACACTCGCACCCAGTCAACAGATCTGGGTTTAATCCAGCACCGTTCTTTAGCCCACTCTGCCACCCCAGTTCAGACATGGCCATATGCCAATCAGTCTGACCCTGTGCCTCATGGGAACAGTCCAGCCTGAACTGCCAAGCCTGGCCTTCCCTGGACCGGAAACAAGATTCCTAGGACCAGTTTCTGGCATTACAGCCGTCTTCAGCCAGGCTTGCTTGAATCCAGTGGCAAAGTGACCAAGGGACTCACGTCTGAGCATACCCTGCCAACTTATGGCGATCAAAGCGGTACAAAAGGGGGTGTGATGGACGGAGCATGTGAACCAATCAAACACTCAAACCCAGTCAACAGATCTGGGTTTAATCCATCACCGTTCTTTAGCCCACTCTGCCAAGAACGGTGATGGATTAAACTCAGATCTGTTGACTGGGTGTGAGTGTTTGATTGGTTCAGATGCTCTGTCCATCACCACCCCCTTTTAAACCACAACAGTAAGCATTAATTCCAGAAATTGTCTGTGCCTGGCTGGAAGTTTCAAACACTAGTGAGTTGTATCAAAGTCAGGCACCTTTTCTACAACTTTATTTGCAACTCTAGCCTGCTTCGGTACTGCTGCAGCTATCTAGGTGAGCGCCTGTCTTTGTACTGGCAAAGATTCTCAGAAAAGGGCACAAATAATGTTATGAGTATGTGCAAACCCTTTTATGTACTATCTCTGGCAACCACCTAGGTCGACAACAGACTGCTCACCCACCTCCAAAGGTGGTGCACATTATTTATGCAGTTCCCTGACCTCTAACCTTACTATTGACACTAGTGCTAAAAGTTCTTTCTGCTATCTACCCTTATCTGGGTATACCTTGCATCACAACATGGATCCTACTATGATAACCACTGAAGAAAAAGCACTAAACACAACTTGTTACTGTCGAACAGTAATGGCCACCACCACAGTCAATTAATATGTTTACTTTGCAAACTATTACTGTGGCATTAATTCCTGTGAATCACTTCCTGCTTCTTGACACATTTCCAGTTTCACCTTTTACACAGGAGCTTGAAGATTCAGTACCGTGTGTCATAAATACTCCGGTAACGTTTTCACCTCTTAGTTATTTACTATTGTTCCTGATTTAGTCTACAGAAAACATCATGTTCATTCAGTGAACTACTTGCTCCTCGATTTTTTTTTCAGTTGATTCCGGTCTTCTATCATTCAAGTTTTTGAATGCTTTGCGCTTCTAGATTCAACTACCAATCTCTAATCATCTCTTTCCCTGTATAGAGATGTTCTTTTATGCCTTACAGATTGTTCCTATTGGTGACCCTCCAAAGAGATACCTGTTGCTTCTGTTGAATGCATAATCGTAGACAGGAAGCAGATTTATAGGAAGTTCAAAAGAGTATTTATTTATATAGGTGTATTCTGAGTAGAGAGTATGCAGCTCTTCCCTGGCCAGTCAATCTGCAACCGCAAGAGTATAGAACCACAAACAACAACCTGGAATGTTGTCGCACTAGGCACAGTGCTCCACACTCCATAATGAACATGAACAAGATTATAACAGCTTCCACACACAATACTGTAGTGTTAAGTAACAGAGTGGCTATAAGAAGGAGTAAACCTTACTTCTGTGAATTTCGGCATGAGCTTGAGCTGAATTCTTGTACAGTATATAAACAGTTCTGTTTATCAGGGTGTGACTAGTAGCTCGTTTTGCTAGTTTATTACAATTTCTGTTCAGGTTCTTTGCTTTCCTATTATCACATAACTTAGATAACTGGTAAGTGAGGATGCACTGTGATCCTCATATCATTTTCCTCAAATAAGTCTTCTCTTTTTGTATTATAAGTGGCCTTATTGGAACCAAGATGTCCAGTAGGAGCCAGGATGCTGAGTGGGAGTCTTAACGTCCTATGGTAGGTGACCAGAGTGGCCAACAGTATTTAGCAGCAGGCTGCAACAGGAACAGGTTCTGTGCCCGAGAAGAAACTTGACGACACTTAGTTGTATCTGAGGTGATTGGCACTGCTGAAATAGGAAGTCACGCTCGAGGTGACTGCCAATAAGCCATGAGAATCGGTGATCCTGCAGAATTTACGGTAAGGAGCATAGCCTCCCCTTTCATGAGCACCGGCTGACCTGCAGTCTCCAAATCCAGGCACATGGTGGAGAGGTCCGTGGGGTCTAGGCACAAGGCATATGTTGCGTTGCTGATCAGGATTACAGGGACAAAGGACACAAGTGACACAGTCACAGCATCTACAAGTGGGTGAGGGATATGGTCTCTGGAACCGTGGCTAAGGAATGGATTTTGCCAGGCTAAAGTATGAACAGTCCTCAATGAAGTGCAGGCTTCTGGAAAAAGCCCTAGAGTATTATTGGCCTTTCTTAGAGAATCTGCACTTGTGAAGGGTATCCCGAGTCAAGATCGATGCGGATCCCACACCAGTCCAAGATGCTGCACGACCACCACCAGGGCCATGATCTTTATAAATACCTTAGATGTAGCACTGAGATCGAACAGCAATGTCCTGCACTAGTAGTAATATTTCCCCACTGTGAACACGAGGTTCTTCCAGTGGTCCTTCAACGCCACACATCACATGAAAGAATGTCCTGGAGTCCTACTAAGCACATACAGGTCTGTACAGCTGGCAATTCCCTAACCAATCACCATTTCCAACATCTGCCAGGGGTGGAAGTGGTTTGATCATAAAGATCAAGAATAAGACAGTCCCCATGTAACTTATTCTTCACAAACCAGCCTGCTTTCTGGGGGTGGGGCCTGCTCGACTGTTCTCAAGCCTCTATATTTCAAGTGTAAGTTCCTGACCAGTCGACTCGCAGATGCGGTTTGTAAAGATTCTGGCTCTGACAGCTGTAGAACATAACTATTGTTCACTATTGAGAAAACCTGCCGATTTCCCGTTATCCAAGTCCAATAATGGTAGAGGAAGAAACACAATCCCCCTGCTGACCCAGAACAGACCTCCTAAGATGGTTCAGATGAGGGGAAACACATTCACAGATAAGTCACTGGGTCTTCTTGACCTCTTCCTCGAAACCAGGGAATAATCATCGTTAGGAACGAGAGGGTGTTGACCCCTGCATACCAGCAGTTGCATACAAAAAATGTATTTTTTTGCAGTTTATTATAAGTGAATTTAACTGTAGGTGTGCTTTGATTTTTTATCACAACACCAAATGACGTACCGTAGGCTGGTCAAAGCAGAATGACTGGAAGCCACCCTGCCCAATGCAGAGAAATGAAGTGTGCATGTCCATATAGTCGTTTTGTTTCTCAGAGCCATCCCTACATGCATACTTCATCTCTTCACAATCTGTGATGCTCTTTGAGTCAGGAGAAAACAAACACAGGCTCCTGGTCTCTATATGAGCGCTGTTTCGCCTGCCCCATCCAATCCAGATGCTGCCGTCATGCTGCTTACTAATACAAAAAACATGAAAGCAGCATCAGGATTGGTTTACTTGGTGGGCGACATTGGTACACACCTCTGCGGGACAGTGTCATGCATTTAGGCAGTCAGTAAGTGTTGGGGCATGAAGATTTATGGAATGCCTTTTTCCACTCATCGGAGCCTTCAACCAGGTTTGGTGCGGCCCAGTCTGCATTAAGTCGCAAAGAGCCAGAAGTAACGAAGTTCAGCAGCAGAGTGGCAAGTCCAGCAGAAGGCTGAACGAAACTGTGCTGGTTTGCATGCAACACTATAACAAATTATCTCTGTAGCCTATTCAGTCCGTTTTATTCAGAGAACAAAATGTACCTAAGGACACCAGACATTTCTTTACCAGTAGTTTTCATCAAATCCTCAATTTGGTTGACGTATATATTTTCAACTTATACTTTCCTGATATTTTTAATTAACATTAACTATTTCTCAAGCAGCTGGATCTCTCCTTACCTTTTATCAAATGATACTGTGCGTAATAACAGTCTGTTTTTTAATTTGTGGGGTTTTTTTTTTAGATGGATCTAGATCGTTATTGGACCGGACAGATCTAAGGTCCACTCCTTGGGAAAGTCTGATTTACTTCAGGCAACAAACTGTACTGTTTAGATGGCGTACAAAATAATTTGGATTTCATTCAATATGGTCAGCATTTGAGCACTTTTCAAATCTTTTGTAAATTCATATTAAACTAGCGGCTGGGAAAAAGCACGGTTCCCAAATTAGAGTTAAACATTGGGCACCGTTTCTTGGTCTTACATCGTGATCTCCTTGCATATAATGGCGATGAGGTTGCAGCTTCCTTGTCATTAACAATTACTCCTGTAGTACTCCCTTTATAATTGCCTTTTAAATGTATTGCTTTGTAAATTGTAACCTAAGTATTATCAAATTTTCTGTAAAATACGCAAATCTGCATTGTGGTCTTAATTTTCTCAGAATCAGTTTGTCAATTAGTCTTGCTTGGCTCCTTCAATCACTCTCTGGAACTTGAAAAAGTCACCAGTCACCCCTGCTCGAAAACCGTCTCCTCACTGCCAGCCTGCTTCATGAGGAAAAGGAAGATCCAGCTTTGGTAGAAAGGACTCTCGCTTTGAAGACGAGAATGCTTTCACAGAAAAAGACAGAATGCTGTACGGCTGGTTCAACAGTTTGACTGCAACAGTCTTGTAATGCAGGGAAAGCTCATCTTTCAAGCTCTTTCAGTTGAAAGAGGACAGAGGACTTGAGCCTTAATTACTGTCAAAAGGCCAGACTGACATTCTTCATCTTGTTACCCAAAAGCTCAACAAGAGGCTGAGATGGTTGACGCAATTCTTCTGACTGGTCCCAATCCTGAGGTCGGATGAATCCAACCTTTTAGGCATACAGTCCACAACACATGCAGTGATGGCACCTGCTGGAAGCATTGTGCTGCAGAAACCGACCACCAGTACTGGGTTGGACTTCTGCGCACATTCTGCTTCTTAATGAAGTCAACTGTCAAAGCTTAAGTAGAGTTATGTACTCCTAGCTATGGTGCAGCTCCCATTTCATTTTAAATAGGGTTAGGGTAGGTAAAAACGGTCCGCATAACATAGCAACCCTAATACAACGCTGTTTACTAGCTTCTCCTTCAACTCTGCCTCATGCTTAACGAACAGAAAACATATTTCCATAGTTTACAGAACTCATCCCTAAAACCATGGTCGAAACACAAATGCATGCAGTTTACAGACTGCAAAAGCGAAACCCCTTCTTACTGGAGGAAATACTGCATCATCCTCAAATCAATGAAATGCATATTAAAGCGGAAAACATTACCCCACCCCCAAAAAAAGGTACTAGATTTGCATCTCAGGAGTGACGCAAATGGGGTGTCACTCTTTATTTCATGCCAAGCATCAGTTGATTCTGTGCCAGGGATTCACGCCAAAAATTCATGGAAGATGGGACGTGGCCGGCCACAAAGAAAAATAGTAGTGCTTGTGTAAACTCCCACGCCAGTGCCCATAATGCGCCCTGATCCTGATTAGGGGGACCTTCCTGGGCTCCTCCCGCCGATGCCTGTAGTTGAGGGGCCTTTGGAGCACCTGTTACTGTTCTTGGGGCCCCCACGGAGCCGTGTCACTGCCCCATATCTGGGATGGGAGCCCCCCGTAACCTAGGCCCGGCGAGAAGCTGGACTGGCTTGTGCGTGCCCCATCTGGGGCAGAGTCGCTTCTTTCTAGAGTGAGGAGCCCCCTGGAGACTTACGTGCAACTAAGGGGAGCCGGCTGCCAAGGACCTGCTTGACCACCATTGCCCACATGACCAACGGGAGGCTCTCAGTGTGGTCAGCGCACGATTGGAGGCGGCTCCCTGATGCCACTCAACAGGCTGTTGGAGGGTAGGGGAGCTCGCACGTGGCTTCCTGCCTTGATAGGTTGGATTGCCCTCTCTGCCAGCATGGATGGCCCCGCTGGCACCCACCGACCTGTGAGTCCTCTGGAAGGTAAGGGATGGTGGTGGAGTCAAGCCCATATTGAACCCTGTTGTGACCCCGATCCTGCCTTAGGACCCCTCACTTGACCTACCTAGCATGGAGGGATGCAACTTGCGGGGCGCCCACCCCTCGCCTACCCCGGATTCCTGCATGTTGAGATTGGCCCTGCGTGTGCTGGAGGCATTTACTGGACTGCCTGTGGTGCCCTCCTCTTGGTTGAGGTGCCCTCGGTTTGCTGTCTGGAGCGACAAGGAGTGGCACTTCTTCTCTGCAGCCCACTGATCCTTATTGGATTGCAATGCAGCTAACGGGAGATGGGCAGGACACGCCTCAACAGGGATGGAGCAGGTGGGCCCTAGGGGGCCCAGAGGGTATTTCGCCAAGAGGATGTCTCTGAGGCAACTTCTGTCGATGACTCAGGAAGGGAGGCGCAGCAGACCCTCACGGTTAAAAAAAAAAAACGTTATCACATCCTGGAGGCAGTCAATTCTACCAGAGACACCCTTGAGGAGAAAATCGACAATCTTCATAGATCTAGGACTTCATCTGGATGACCACCGGAAGCTGTAAGACCAAGTCAAGAGCCATGAGGAAGCCCTGGAAAACACGACCTATCGTCCTTATGCTGCAACATCAAAGTAGACCCTGGTGTGTAGGGTGGACTTGCTGGACAAAAGGCGGAGGAGAAAAATAGTAGGTCTCCCTGCGTGTCTTGAAGGCTTGGACATGGAAGTGGCTAGCTGACGACGTGGCCCGGCAGGGTCTCCCAAAATTCTTTGTCCTGGAATGTGCTCATTGGGTACCGAGCTCAGCACCCTCCTCCAGGTGGACACTCTCCCGACCACTGGTAGACCATCAGCTACATTTTCGAGACCGTGATTTGATTTTGTAAGAAGCCTGGAATAAGGGGAAGCTGCAGGTACCAAACTCTGCTGTAGCGATCTTCCCTCATTACACCTTGGAGATGCAGCATAAAAGAACGTCGTTTCTGGCTGTTGAAAAGGAACTTAGGGACGCTGGTGTCCAGTACACGTTGTTATTCCCTGCACGGATAAAGGTGGCGGTGCATTTGCACCGAATCTGCAAGGGACTGGTTTGAGGTTCACTAGTCAGCCATCGACGCAGCAGCTGATCCCCGGCCCCACTGCCTTAACTACAGACGCAGTGACAACCCCGGAACCCTTGTGACAGCAGGCAGAGCAGAAGAGAGCAGCAGCTGTTGAGACCGTCAATGCCTTCTAAGTACTCTGGACCGGCTTGTGCCCTCTTTGGAAGCGACTGACACCTCTGCTATGGGGATCTGCTAGCCAGGCCCCTGCTGGCTCCAAGGGCTGCAGGTGATCTCTGATGCTGGAGTGGTCTGGTGCTGGATCTACCTTATATGCTATGGATGGCCAGCGGTCAAGTACTGAGGGGGTGGGTAGGGGCAGGGGTCCCCCATCGAGGATAGAAGAAGATTCTGCAAATGGGCGGAGGGCCTTGCTGGTGGGAGCGACTATAGCGGTCTGCCTCCTTCCGAATTCTCCAAGCCTGTGAGTGACATGGAGGTGCAGACATTGACAATGCAGTTCTTTGCTGCCTACTGTGTTTAGCTAAACAACAGGAGGTAACCCGTAAACCCAATTGAGACCTGGGTACAGGTTACATGCCATTAACTGTAATACAGTGCTTTTTTCCTTGTTTTCATCTAATTCTGAACATAAAACCGCTCAGCAATTCTTGCATAACCATTGATCTATCTCCGTTTTCTTATCCCCTTCTGTTTCTCTACAATTATTGTGTGCATATTTAACTTGCCTTCAATTGATACCTGTTGAGACATTGTTATTTTTTGCATATGCTGCAGTTAGCTGGCGTGTGGAGGGGGACTCTCACTATATTTGGGACCTCGTTGGACATCGCTAGCTCACCATGACATCGCATGCATGTTTTTATTCCTTCCTCACATGAAATATACTAAGCATAATACAGGGTATGAATACACCATCTAAACAACCAGGTCCTGGCTTATCTTAAAATAACAGGGGGTGGACATTGCCTTCCTGCAGGTTAACCCACTTAGTGACTACTGAACTTGCCAGACTGAGGTGGTGGTGGAGGAGCCAACTATATGCTATGGGCTTCTCCAGTTAAGCCCGAGGCTCACTGATCTGGATTAGGGCATGGGTGCAATTTGAGTTACAGTCCACACACATTGATAAAGAGAGGCGTTAAGTGATTATACAGGGTAGGTTGGGCGGGATTCCCATGTTCTGGGTAGTCAATCAGTGGCTAATAGAGGGCAGGCCTCGTTCCTTACCTCCCTGGCCCAAACACTCACGGGGGAGGTGCAGTTGCACTGGGTGCTTGGTGGTGATTAATTGAGTAGCAGATGTAAATACGGATTTTTCCATGCCTCATCTCACTGACTCGCCCGCAGTGCGGATCGCTCTTGACTTTGGTGCCTGGATGACGCACTGGGGGTTGGGCGATGCTTGGAGATCAATTAATGGGGGCGACCTGATTACTCCTTTTACTCCCTGGAGCATGACCTGCATGTCCGCTTGGATAAGATTGCATGTGCACACAGACTGATTGATGCAGTGTGAGGTGCAGAATACTTTGGACGCACCTTGTCCGATCACCATCCACTGCTGCTGTCCCTGCGGCAGGGTTGTCAGACTACTCCTATTTCCACCTGGAAATTACCAGTATGTCTTTTGCAGGACTCAGTATTTCGGAAACCACTGGGGGAGATCATATACACACATACTTAACGGACGATAAGACCACGGCTGGCTCACAGGAAACTGAATGGGAGGTGTTTAAGGTCCTGGTAAGGGTACGCTTCATAGGTCAAGACAGTGAAAATACAGACACTTGACACTGCCCTTACATCGCTGGAGGGTTCCATTCGAGAACTGGAGGAAGGGGTGCAGAAACACGAGCAGGAGTACAGGGAGGTACAGGAGCGCTTCCAAGTTTACTCCTACTGGGGGTACAGAACTCTGTCGCACATGGAGTAGTTTAGAGCGGGCAGCTCTCTGGCATGGCTCATATGGGAGGATAGCAAGTAGCCCCTGGTCAAGGGCATCAGAACGCCGACTGGTGCTGTAGAACACACCCCAGCTGAGATCCAGGTTGAATTTAATTGGTATTACACTAACTTATATGCTTTACGAGAATTCGCCTAAACCGGTGACATCAACTCCTTTCCAGGCAGGGAGGAGTTGCCTCAGCTACCTGTGACAGCCAGGGAGGATTTGGGGTGGCCCGTGACAGAGGGAGAGGTGATTAAAGCCCTGGTGAGTAACAAAACACTTGGCACTGTTGGCTGTACTTTTCAGACTGGTTGTTACTGCCCTGGCCCAGTGCTTGGTGGCTGTGTACCAGGAAGTATTGGAGAGTGGGACACTATCAGCAACATTATGGGAGGCGCCGATTGTATCCATTCCTAAACCTGGTGGGGAGTCACTAGATGTTTCCGCTTATAGGCCCTTGTCATTTTTGAATTTGGACTATAAGATTCTTAGTAAGATCTTTGCTGACCTCATTGAGCCCCACCGGAAGGCCCGCATACATCAAGATCAAAACGGGTATATCCCCATGAGAAACACCTCCCTAAACATAAGATCATTATTTCGAATAATGGGGAGTTGGAACCGGGGACCTACCAGGACCCAGTAGTTTTGTCAATCGACCTTCGCAAGGCATTTGACATATTGCAAATGGGGTATTTGCTGGAGTTCCAGCGGTAGATGGCCTTGGGGACGCGATGGGAGAAGTGGGTGTTGCATCTTTATGAGGGGGTGGGGCTTGGGTACAGACTTACAGCTGTATCTGAGCCTTCTGGGATACATAGGGGAAGGGGGCAGGGTTGTCAGCTTTCCCCTATGCTGTTTGCTCTAGCTTTGTAACTGTTAGCAGCCATAGTGCGGTCAGAGGGCTCCGAATGAGCGATGGAGAACACCCCGTATCACTTTACGCTGATGACATGTTGCATACAACATTTAGGCGACCTTAGCAGGGTGTCAGGTCTCCACACAAATTGGTCTAAGTCAAGTACTTTCCAGCTAAAAGGAGATGCTCACCCTCGTCCACGGCTTCAGTGGCACATATGTGTCTTCCCTGGGGATGCAAATAGCTTTCAAATTCTTGGGAGTGGTAATCTGAGGGTGGGGGAATTGAGAGCTCGGCGGGGCACTGTTGATTTCTGGCATACGTTGAAGCTGCAGATTATGGCAGGGATTGTCTTATCAAAGATGGTAGTAGTCCCGTGGCTGTTTATCACTTTGTAAACGCCCAGGTGTGGATTCCAGTCTTGGTCCAGAGCTGCGAACGCGCTAAGGAACCTGATATAGGACGGCGAGACATAGGGCTTCGGTGTAGATACTCCAGCACCCTGCGGAATTGGAGGACTTGGGAGTGCCTGACTGAGTTATACTATCTTGCCGCACAACTACAGTGGATTGCGCGATGGTTAGATGGCTGTGACCTGGCTGAGCTGGGGCCCCTGAGTGACAGACAATGGAAGGTAGCACTTGTTGCACTGTTACTGGGCATCAACTTGTGCATTCACACACTACCATTACTGTTGTCCCCAACCTTTCTTTTATTGGCGGAGGGCGCTACAAAAGACAGTCATGCCTGCTGTGTGCTCCTGTGCTCCCCTTGGTGGAGCTCCGACAGAGCGCAGTGGGTATTTCCCGACTCATAAGATGTGTGAATGGATGGGGTGAGACTCTTTACGGTGGGTGATTCATGCGCTGATGGACAACAGAGAGATGCCCTTGCTGTCTGAGGAGGATGGTCTCCCGGCATCGCAGTTTCTGGCCTATGTGGCTCTGGTGCGTTTGTTGGAGGGTCTCTGCGTGGGGGAGGGGCATAGTTCTCATCAAGTGTTGCAAGTGCTACCAACCCTTTGTGGCGGTCGTAAGCTGGTGTCTTGGTTGTATAAATCATGTCAAGCCATGTCCGACACCTCCATAGCGAGACAGAGGGCTTACTGTTAGGGCACAGTGGGGCAGGAGTTGAGGAACAGGAGGTAGGCGTTTATATATGCCTACCCTCATGGGGTGTCTAGAAACACTAGATTCTGCTACATGCAGTTCTATTACTTGCACAATATCGTTATCACTACCCATAGGTTTAATACTACATTTATGACGACAGATGGAGTGCCCTCTGTGCCGCATGCTAGATGTTGACGTCTTGCATATGACCGGACATGCCCCTCAGTAGTGGAGTTTTGGAGGGAGGTTGTGACACAGCTAGGGAGAAAGGTTTAAACACCCTCTGCAATGACTGTGGAGGCCTGCCTGATGGGCCTAAATCTGCAACCCCACTTAGTAGCTCTAAATGGCAGCTTTACAAACTGGATATTGGTGCTGGCACGCTAGGCCACAGTGATGCACTGGAATTCTGTTTTGGGGCCGCCTCACTGTCGCTGGAGGACTGAGCTCAAAGGTGGTAAGGGGCTGAAGGCACTGCCCTCCATGCTGAAGAACACAGAGGACTTTTTAAGTATTCCACAGCTGCTGACTGGAATGGCTTCGCTAAGGCCTTGATTGCCCTGCTCCGATGGGTGCGAGTCGATGCAGAGTGTCTCCTTCGGGGCTAAATACTGGACGTGATGGTGCAGGTGCACATGTAGGAGGCGGCTGTTAGGAAGACAGATGCCTGGTGGAGCAGGGTACCCCTTGCAGTAGCTTGTGACACTTGCTTTCTTGTAGTATGACCAGGCTATTTCATTTTTGTTTTTAAGCTTATTTGCTCTTTTTCTTTTCTGTGATGCTGTTTTTTTCCAGTTTATTATTATAGGTCACGCTAGGTTGTCTAATGCGCCTGTTACAATCACATGTCCTATTGTAAACTACCCTGCAGTGCTTGTACATTTGCTAATTGCTGATCCTGTTGTGGAGTGAAACCAATAAAAACCATGCTAAACAAACAATAATACATGGAAGCCCAAAATGGAAAATAAAGAGTGCACACCTTACCACTTGTACAATTCCACCTCCAATTATATGCTTCTGAAGAGGAAAACACACTATCTCTCATCGCAGATACTTCTAGTCAACTAATGGGTGACTGGCTTGGGCTGATCAATGTAGGACAGCCACTTAAGGGCACTAATGACTGTTTGGGGCTGATCGTTTCATCTCTGTGTGTAGACAACAATCATTCCACATGAACGGCGCAAAACTATTACATTAGATCAAACATAAAAAGAAGACAAACCATTGCCCCTGAAGAAAAGCAGATGGGTAAAGACTGAGTAAACCGCAAGACCAGCGAGGGGGACAGCCCCACTCAAAATACAGAGTAGTATCCTGGATTTCAGCAGAACTGTATGTAGCTATGAAAATGCTGGTCCATTTCCTGTACCTATGATTAAAGGTAGGCAAGCCAGCAAATGTGTTGAGATCAGAGCCGAGCCTGTGTATGGCTTGGTTACCGGAGCTGAAGAGTGAGCCAAGACATCAAAAGATGCGTAAGTTAAATGACAAGTAAATAGACTAGTTCAAATTTTAAAATGTTACTTCTAGATCGCTCGTTTCACCCTTCATATTAGAATATTACTACTTTGACATCAGTTAAAAGTAATAGCTTTTAAACAATAACTGTTCTTCACTTTGATGTCTTGACTACTGTTTTGAGTAAACTGAACTCAATGTATTAGTCAATCTGACGCTCAATTAAAATGAACTGTAAAGATGATTAGCATAAAAACATACATTTTAGTAAAATGGTGTAGTAGGGGTTTGAATCCAAGTTTCCTCGTGGCACGCAATTTAGCCCCTGGGTGCGCATCTTGTAACCCCCTCAATCAGCTACTTATTCCCCCAGCCTAGCTCATACCAACCGATCCAGCTCCCAGGTAGAAAGCAATTCTCTGAAACTGCTCCTTAAACTTCCTAAAATGCTAGGATTCAAGCTGTAAAGAGGGAACTGTAGCCTGGTGTACTCTCTCAGATGTCAGAGCCCTGCGCTTCTATTTTTCTCTTTAAAATTGGGGCGCCTGGTGATAAATTGTTGGAGCAAATTTTACCAGAGAGAATGTTAATTTACGCGGATAAAAAGAACCCCGTGGTAATGATGCTGAAGCATTTGGAGGTCCCAGAGATCGTACCAAAAAAGGGTAAGTAGTCCGGACCAATCAGATAAAGAGTACACTTAGGCAAAGTGCTCTAGAAGCTAGCAGGGGAGAGGATCTGCACTATCCTAAGAGCAGTTATTCCTTACTTGAACCAGAGGAGAGCACAGCTCTGTTCGCTTAACTGTATAAGATTCCCCGACAAGCAGCTACGTAATTAAGTCTTGCGTTTCAAGGTGGAAACTGACCCTGGGTGGAGTATCAAGGGATTACAAATATAAGTTGCTAAGAATAATGGGTAGTGCCCTTGTAAGCCAGGTGGAAACATTCAATTAGTCATATACTGATGGATTGTGCATTCTTCATTGAAGAAAGGGAAAAGGTTCTCCGACCTCTTGTAAAAAAAAAATATTGCAACCAAACAAGACAAGGGAAATGGGTCTAGATCTGATTCAGGACCTTAGGTTCTGGAATGTACCTATTGCCATTGGCCAAATCGTGTTAAATCTTAAAGATTCAGGTGGTATTAATCCATTTTTTTAATATCTTAATATCCTAGGCTGGCATAGGTGTTTTTTTGCTCAGTTTATCTTTTTTTTTTTTTTTTTTTACTCAGTAAGGAAATGTTAAGTGCAATGAGAGGATCTTTTGATAGGAATACGTTTGAAGATGGGAAGTATGTCCCTAACTGAAGCATGATGAGAGATCATGGAGTTTGCGATAAGCTGCTATGCACATTGCACTTTATAAATGCCTATTGTCGTAAAATGAATTGTTTGTCATTGGCTAACTTTTAATTAGTCTATCGAAAGTGTTTTAAACATGTGAGTTCATTTTAATGCTTATATGCCTCGTATTTATACAATTTGTAAGTATATGTTGCTGAAAGATATAATCATGAATTTTTTTAGTCTAGTTTAAAAACAAATGTCTAACGAATTGTGAAATGTTTTTATATTTCTATAAGAATCTATTTCTTGGAAATAAAGTATTTTGACTGACAATGTTCAACATTCTGTTGTCAGAACACCTTAATTATTGTTATTTTTTATTTCTTTTATGTACGCATTCACCAAATAAAATAAAAGTATTTAAAGTGGGTTCATCAAAATACATCAATTTACCAACCACACACAGGGAGGAAACTTGACCCAAACACACACAGAACACTATTAATAATTTCCAGAAGACACTCTTAATTAGTTTAACAATTTCTTGACTCGTTAGCCCTGCCTCTCCTACCTAGTTTCAGTAAGATGTCTTAACAAAATAGGAAGAACCTTACAATTGCTATGCCACTTCAAAAGGACAAAAATGTGCGCGCCACGCACACAACAATAGCAGACCTACATGGGCGGCAACGGTTTAATTCATATTAATGCTAATCTTGCAGTACGCTTCTTACATTCAATTCATCCAAGTTTCTGGTTCAAAAGAAGAGCAGCATTTTGTCATCTCCAAGAAATTAAGTAAAAGAAAAACCTTTTACAAGCACCACAGTGAACACCTACAATTCCCTGGAGTTTAATAATCTATGCTTTTAAACGCGTCAAGTTATTGTGTTATCACCTTTTCCCCTCAATACTGTGCAGTAAAAGATTGAACAGCAGTATTGGATCGCCAAAGACAAATTAGAGGACGCTTTCTCTGCCACAGATGAAGTATGATATTACTTGCTGTACAATACCTGTTGACAAGCACATTTTCCAATAACCATCCACAGCAGACACATAAGGCTCAAGGGGGAATAGTTATACACTATATTTGATTTCAAAGAGATAAGTGAAACCAATTTTACAGTTTTATGACCTTTCAGGTCAACTCTAAATTGAGAGTTGAACTGCACTTATCCATCAAGTACAGAAAAATGTACACACACACACAGAATTAGGGTGGCTAGAAAACAGATACTAAAGCCCAGTCTAATACTTTACACAGGATTCACTTTCATAACAAAAACATCTGGAAGACAATCTTAAACTATTTCGTACATCAAATAACGTGATGCGATTATCCTTATGCTGTAGACCACAATATACAAAACAATAAGGGAAGTACAGAGGAGTTGATAGAATCACCCTCCAAAACGATATATATAAACAAAGAGATTCTATCAATGTGTGGACATGTATTTTATTTGTTGGTTTTACAGTGATGAAAATATAGTGAAAGTACTCTCTCTTAGGGTGATAAAGATGAGAGCGCTATGTGCTTTTTAAAATACCCCTCACACACTAAAAAAATCCAGTAGTGTCATGCTTCATCATTGGGGTCTTCCCGTCCCTCTACGGGGCGGGGCGTGCTACGACCTGACCGACTACGCGGGAGCACTGAAGTGGTGACAGGACTATGTGATGGTGCAAGGTGTCAGTGAAAGTGTAGGGACCTAACAATGTGTGTGAGTACAAAAATTAAAAATCCTCTGGCTAGTAGAAAAAAACAATTTATTAGCTTCTCTAGCTGGGGACGTTAAGAAGGGGGTTTTGGGGTTGAGCCAATCGCTACAACCTGGTCTACATGTTTCGTAGGCAGTCCCCTACTGCCTACTCATCAGGACCTTCTACTGGTCCCTACGAAAATAAGCTCAGTTGCTAAGTATTGTCAGCCTGTCTTCCTAAAAACTAACAGTAAAATTCCACTGATAGTTTATGCTTCAGGGCATGAGCTGGCCCCCTGGGAAGCAAAAATTGTCAAAATTAGTGACCCAAATGTGGTCTCTGTAAAGAAAAGGGAAAAAAGGGAGACACAGATATTTACATTTATAGCTGTGAATTTTGCGCTTTCATTGTTGTTTGCGCCACAATTTCACTCATCAAATCCATTCACCCATTACACAAAGAATAACTTTTAAACTTTATGGACAGAGTGATGGTTCAGTCTGCCATCCCCTGGCTGTCCGTAGGTGATGCCGAACAGTGGACGAGAAACACACAGATGTTGATAGTAGTAACTGTGGTTTGTCACTGCGCTTACATAATTGTCTGCGCCACAATTCTTCTTTTAAAATTTCATTAGCCCATTGCCTAAAGCCCTAATACAAGACTTTATGGACAGAGTGATGATTCAATCTGCCATCCCCTGCCTGTCCGAGTAAATTCCCGAACTTGTACGCGCCCTTTGTAATTAGGGCTGGTTCTATCTCCACACACACACACCATCGCGACTCAATGCATGCAACGACATTTCACAGGATTAAAAAGGAGGAGCCCGATCTCTCATATTAGTCTTAAGGTTATGGTCACTGAATCAATAAAAATCCCCACAAACCGGGACGCACCCCTGCATTAGAGTGGTAACCATACATACTGTTGTGGCAAGTGCGTGGTGCCCCATGAGCTGACAATCGGTAGGAATTCACCGCGGCGCTCTGCAAGAAAGAGAGCCACGCCCTTAGCGTTTTTGTTCAAACTGTTCGAGAAGTGGAAAAATGTGTCTCAAAACCCACTCGTTTTAAGACCTGGGGTAAAGGTCTGTAACTTACTTTGTCCGCATAATCCCTAAGTCTTACTTCTACCAGTGTTGCCGCTCTGCTGAATGCTCGCGTGTTGGGAGCGGTGAATCATTTAAGCGTCACTGCGCGCTGGTGCCGGGTGTGTCCAAACACTGGCGCGCTAACCCAAAATGGCCACCCGTAATGGAACGTGGGAGGGTAAAAATGCGGAAGTCTACCTTCTGTGTCTATTGGTACTCAGATTTTGCCTGCATAATGTAAATCTTAATGTAAAATTGATCGCTGTTCACAAATTATGACAGAGGAGATTGTACTTATACTGTTGGTACTCAGATTTTACCTGCACAATGTCAATCTTAATGCAAAACAGATCGCTGTTCACAAATTATGACAGAGGAGATTATGCAACAACAAATTAGAGCGGAAGCCATAATATTATGAAAGGGTCAATAGTGGTGGACCTAGATTGGGAGGTATTGGTGTTTTAGCAAATTACTGGAAACATGTATGAAGGGTTAATAGAATTTAGCTTGGAATATTTACGCAGTTTTCTGCCCAGAGTTAGGAAAAGATGTATTGGGTATACAGATTAAACAGCGAAATTCGCTGTGGGATATGTTTATGAAAAACATAATTGTTATGTGGGTTGAGACTTGACCCCTGTGCTAAGGTTGGGCACAGTAGTCATACACCCGTGGTGCTGTTTCCAAAGGGGGTGGTTTCCACATGCCAGTAGAGGACCTCTGTTATTATCTTGGCCACGGTTAGGGGTGGTGCCTCAGAGAGTAGGGGTTCTTTTGGGGTACGGGGGTTCTATAACTGACCCCACGGAATTTCATCGTTCAACCCATTTTTGTTGGACTGGACACGAAAAACCCATCTCTGTTCCTTTTCAAGGAGATGTCTTTCAGGGGTCAAGTCTCAACCCACATAACAATTATGTTTTTCATAAACATATCCCACAGCGAATTTCGCTGTTTAATCTGTATACCCAATACATCTTTTCCTAACTCTGGGCAGAAAACTGCGTAAATATTCCAAGCTAAATTCTATTAACCCTTCATACATGTTTCCAGTAATTTGCTAAAACACCAATACCTCCCAATCTAGGTCCACCACTATTGACCCTTTCATAATATTATGGCTTCCGCTCTAATTTGTTATTGCATAATCTCCTCTGTCATAATTTGTGAACAGCGATCAATTTTACATTAAGATTTACATTATGCAGGCAAAATCTGAGTACCAATAGACACAGAAGGTAGACTTCCGCATTTTTACCCTCCCGCGTTCCATTACGGGTGGCCATTTTGGGTTAGCGCGCCAGTGTTTGGACACACCCGGCACCAGCGCGCAGTGACGCTTAAATGATTCACCGCTCCCAACACGCGAGCATTCAGCAGAGCGGCAACACTGGTAGAAGTAAGACTTAGGGATTATGCGGACAAAGTAAGTTACAGACCTTTACCCCAGGTCTTAAAACGAGTGGGTTTTGAGACACATTTTTCCACTTCTCGAACAGTTTGAACAAAAACGCTAAGGGCGTGGCTCTCTTTCTTGCAGAGCGCCGCGGTGAATTCCTACCGATTGTCAGCTCATGGGGCACCACGCACTTGCCACAACAGTATGTATGGTTACCACTCTAATGCAGGGGTGCGTCCCGGTTTGTGGGGATTTTTATTGATTCAGTGACCATAACCTTAAGACTAATATGAGAGATCGGGCTCCTCCTTTTTAATCCTGTGAAATGTCGTTGCATGCATTGAGTCGCGATGGTGTGTGTGTGTGGAGATAGAACCAGCCCTAATTACAAAGGGCGCGTACAAGTTCGGGAATTTACTCGGACAGGCAGGGGATGGCAGATTGAATCATCACTCTGTCCATAAAGTCTTGTATTAGGGCTTTAGGCAATGGGCTAATGAAATTTTAAAAGAAGAATTGTGGCGCAGACAATTATGTAAGCGCAGTGACAAACCACAGTTACTACTATCAACATCTGTGTGTTTCTCGTCCACTGTTCGGCATCACCTATGGACAGCCAGGGGATGGCAGACTGAACCATCACTCTGTCCATAAAGTTTAAAAGTTATTCTTTGTGTAATGGGTGAATGGATTTGATGAGTGAAATTGTGGCGCAAACAACAATGAAAGCGCAAAATTCACAGCTATAAATGTAAATATCTGTGTCTCCCTTTTTTCCCTTTTCTTTACAGAGACCACATTTGGGTCACTAATTTTGACAATTTTTGCTTCCCAGGGGGCCAGCTCATGCCCTGAAGCATAAACTATCAGTGGAATTTTACTGTTAGTTTTTAGGAAGACAGGCTGACAATACTTAGCAACTGAGCTTATTTTCGTAGGGACCAGTAGAAGGTCCTGATGAGTAGGCAGTAGGGGACTGCCTACGAAACATGTAGACCAGGTTGTAGCGATTGGCTCAACCCCAAAACCCCCTTCTTAATGTCCCCAGCTAGAGAAGCTAATAAATTGTTTTTTTCTACTAGCCAGAGGATTTTTAATTTTTGTACTCACACACATTGTTAGGTCCCTACACTTTCACTGACACCTTGCACCATCACATAGTCCTGTCACCACTTCAGTGCTCCCGCGTAGTCGGTCAGGTCGTAGCACGCCCCGCCCCGTAGAGGGACGGGAAGACCCCAATGATGAAGCATGACACTACTGGATTTTTTTAGTGTGTGAGGGGTATTTTAAAAAGCACATAGCGCTCTCATCTTTATCACCCTAAGAGAGAGTACTTTCACTATATTTTCATCACTGTAAAACCAACAAATAAAATACATGTCCACACATTGATAGAATCTCTTTGTTTATATAGACCACAATATACAGCCACATTTCCTAAATGTAATTTTTATTGTGATGCGTAAGAGATGGCGGTGTGGAGGATGCTTAAAACATTTTTAAAAAGGAAGTAGTATTTATGAATTAGTTCTGTCACATTAAAGCACGCGATTCTTCATGAATGCCTTCACTCATGCATAGCGGTGATTGTCATAGGCAGTCAATCCTTGGTGCACACAGCCTTCCGTTGGGTGCAGTGCACATTGGCTGCAGGGCTTGGCCTACAGATATGTCAGTCTGTTGTCTAAATTTGCATCCAATCTACCGCAGGCAGCCAACCATCAATGAACAGCGGTCCATAGGCCTTACACAGGAGGGGTTGGCCACAGGGTCCGGCTAAGCCCTGCTCCCAAGCCTCCACTGCATACGCCTTTTGGTTGTGTGGGGTGGTGGGTGCTGCAAACCTGGCCTACTCCAGATCATGCTCCACTTGATTTATTTGCACTTTCAGTTATTTTATCGGCTGCTTTGACTGTTTGTGCGCGTTTTCCCTAGCGCTCCGCTGTGCTCCCCCCTCCGCCTCCATTTTGTTGTTGTTGCGATCCCTGGAGCCCGCCCCGCCTCCCAGCTGAGCCGCCCTCCCACTGACCAGATCAGCGCTCCAGTACCTAATAGCGCCGTGACTCGCTCCTGTCCCTCGGGCTGAGTGGTCGCTCCCCAGTGTCCCCTCGTGACACTCGGTATCGTTGTGCTGCTTTTCCTCATAAGAACTGCCTAATTATAATTGCCTGCTGTGTGCCTGCTTGCCGATTTGATTTATTTGCACTTTCAGTTATTTTATCGGCTGCTTTGACTGTTTGTGCGCGTTTCCCCTAGCGCTCCGCTGTGCTCCCCCCTCCGCCTCCATTTTGTTGTTGTTGTGATCCCTGGAGCCCACCCCGCTTCCCAGCTGAGCCGCCCTCCCACTGACCAGATCAGCGCTCCAGTACCTAATAGCGCCGTGACTCGCTCCTGTCCCTCGGGCTGAGTGGTCGCTCCCCAGTGTCCCCTCGTGACACTCGGTATCGTTGTGCTGCTTTTCCTCATAAGAACTGCCTAATTATAATTGCCTGCTGTGTGCCTGCTTGCCGATTTGATTTATTTGCACTTTCAGTTATTTTATCGGCTGCTTTGACTGTTTGTGCGCGTTTTCCCTAGCGCTCCGCTGTGCTCCCCCCTCCGCCTCCATTTTGTTGTTGTTGTGATCCATGGAGCCCGCCCCGCCTCCCAGCTGAGCCGCCCTCGCCCCTCCCCCTCCACCATCCATATATGACAGGAGTTCCCGCGCGCAGCGTTCACGCGCAGCGACCGCGCCCAACCCGCACCGAAGGTGCGCCAAAGGTAAGCTCGTCTACGCCCGTCCGCGCCTGGACCGCGCCCAGCGCCAGACCCCCTGCCCCTCGCGCTGCCCAGCCCTCCCGCTTTACCTACGATGCCACCACCCTCCTAGCCCTCAACCCCGGTCGCGCCCCCAACTGCGTCCAAGCCGCACCTGGACACACCCATGGACCCTTCTCTTGCTACTCCTGCAAGTTCGACGGCACCAAGAACAACTCCTCATCTACGAGCACACAACAGATATCCAACCCCAACCACCTAAAATGCATCCTGCTCAACACCCGCTCAGTCCACAGGCACGCCATCGACCTCTGGAACCTACTAGACACCATCTCTCCGGACGTCGCCTTCCTAACAGAAACATGGGTGAACGCCTCTTCCGCCCCAGACATCACCATTGCCATCCCAGAAGACTATAAGATCATACGCAAGGACCGTACCGGCCACACAGGAGGAGGAATCGCTATCGTCCACAAGAAATCCATCCACATCTCTACCAGCTCTGAAGTCAATCTCGCCAACTCTGAACACCTTCACTTCCATATCCATCACCGACCCCAAAACCACACTTAGAGGCACCCTCCTTTACAGACCTCCAGGACCCCGCGCACAATTCAGTGAGGACATCACAGATTTCATCACTCCACACGCCCTCCCATCCAAAGAGTACATCCTTCTGGGAGACCTCAATTTTCACCTTGAAAAGAGCAACGACCATAACTCCACCACCCTTTTGGACAACCTCACCAACCTCGGACTTAAACAACTGGTCACTTCCCCCACCCACATCGCAGGTCACACACTCGACCCCATCTTCACTTTCAGCAACCATGTATCCTTCAGCCACACTACGGCTCTCCTCTGGACTGACCACAGCTGCGTCCACTTTACCTACAACAAGCCCAAATCCAACAACCACCCCCAACCAACTCTACAAAGAAACTGGAACAAAATCACCATCGACCAGATCTCCTCATCGCTTCTTCTAAACCCCCAGCCCACTCCTCTAACCCCGACCAGGCCGCCACCAACCTCACCCTATGGTTATCCAACAGCGCCGACATCCTAGCACCACTGAAAAAACGACAAATCATACTTGGCAGCAAGAAAGCCTCCTGGTTCAACGATGATCTCAAGAAATCCAAGAAACTCTGCCGCTCCCTGGAGAAGGCATGGAAAAAAGACCCAACCACTAGCACCAAGGAAGCCTTCAAAAACGCCACTCGCACACACCACCAACTGATCCGAAAAGCCAAGAAAACTGCCTTCAAGGACCGACTAGATAGCAACGCCCACAACAGCAAGGAACTTTTCAACATCGTCAAGGAATTCACCAACCCCTCGGCCATCTCCAACGACATCACCCCCTCTCAAGCCCTCTGCGACTCCCTAGCCTCATTCTTCCACAACAAAATTGCAGACATCCACAACAGCTTCGACAACCAACCCGGAGACCAACCCAGCCAACCATCTGCTGGACCTTCACCACCCTCGAACATCCTTAATGATTGGAATCCAATCTCCACTGAGGACACTATCCGCCTGATGAACTCCATCCACTCAGGATCCCCAACTGACCCATGCCCTCACCACATCTTCAACAAAGCAGACTCCATCATAGCACCGCACCTCAGAGACGTCATCAACTGCTCCCTCAACTCCGCCACCTTCCCGGAAAGCTGGAAACACGCAGAACTCAGCGCACTTCTGAAAAAACCCACAGCGGACCCCACCGAACTCAAAAACTACCGTCCCATTTCGCTCCTTCCATTCCCGGCCAAAGTCATCGAGAAAGCTGTCAACAACCAGCTCGCCGCCTTCCTCGAAGCCAACAACTCCCTCGACTCCTCACAGTCCGGCTTCCGAGCCAAACAGCACCGAAACCGCCCTCATCGCAGCAACAGACGACATTCGAACCCTACTGGACAATGGAGACACAGTCGCCCTCATCCTCCTCGACCTCTCCGCAGCCTTCGACACAGTCTGCCATAACACCCTCCTTCAGCGCCTCAGAAACATTGGAATCCAAGGAAAAGCACTAGAATGGATCACCTCGTTCCTCACCGGAAGAACCCAGAGAGTCCGCCTTCCACCATTCAAGTCAGAGGCCACTGAAGTCATCTGCGGCGTTCCACAAGGATCTTCACTCAGCCCCACCCTTTTCAACGTATACATGAGCCCCCTCGCGACCATCGCACGCCAACACAGCCTCAACATCATCTCCTACGCGGACGACACTCAACTGATCCTATCTCTCACCAAGGACCCTCACACCGCCAAAACTAACCTACACGAAGGAATGAAAGAAGTTGCCGAATGGATGAAACATTGCCGTCTGAAACTTAACTCTGATAAAACAGAAGTCCTTATCTTAGGTACCTCCCCCTCCGCATGGGACGATTCTTGGTGGCCAGAAGCCCTTGGAAAAGCACCCATCCCGACAGACCATGCACGGAACCTGGGCGTCATCCTGGATTCCTCACTTTCAATGCACAAACAAGTCAACGCCGTCTCTTCATCCTGCTTCAACATTCTTCGCATGCTCAAAAAAACATTTCGTTGGATCCCCACCGAAACTAGGAAAACGGTCACCCACGCCCTGGTCACGAGCCGACTGGACTACGGAAACACCCTCTACGCCGGTACTACCGCTAAACTCCAGAAAAAACTCCAACGAATTCAAAACGCCTCAGCCAGACTCATTTTAGACATCCCGCGTAAAGAACATATCTCAGGTCACCTGAAAAGCCTCCACTGGCTTCCCGTCAACAAGAGGATCACCTTCCGGCTACTAACCCACGCACACAAAGCACTCTACGAAATCGGACCAGAATGCCTCAACACACGACTGTCCTTCTACTCCCCCTCCCGCCAGCTACGATCATCCAACCAAGCCCTTGCCACCGTACCTCGCATCAACAAAACCACCATGGGGGGTAGATCCTTCTCCTACCTGGCAGCTAAAACCTGGAACTCCCTTCCCACCCACCTTCGCCTTACCCAGAATCACCTAGCATTCAGAAAGCAACTTAAAACGTGGATATTTGACAAGTAACTACCCTCCCCTCCTCAAACGCCTTGAGACCCTCTGGGTATGTAGAGCGCTATATAAATTCTTTGACTTTACTTGACTTGACCTGTATTTTTTCCAAAAAAGTATTTGAGAATTTCGAAGTCAAATGTGATTTAGTGCACCTGTGGTTTATCATATGCAGAAAGTACCATTCTCCCAGGGAGTATCTTCGAACACATCAGAGCTGTCAAAATGAAGACCTTTCATACTCAGTACACAAACGTACCCTATAGCATGCTGCTAAAATTAACGTCACAAGGGTAACAGGACACACATCTGTTTCTTTGGCATTGACAAAGTTGAAACTAACAAGAGAGGAGGGGGCTTAAAGAAATTCTTGAGAACACTAGATTCTAAATAAATAATCAATCTCAACATGCAGCAGCTATATGGACTAAATATGGCCAAAATATTATCGGTACATATTGGCTGCGACTCTTGTTCTACGTAATTGCTATCTGGATTGCCAAAACCAGACTGGATACTACTTCACCGAAAAACAGAGGTACCATACAATGTTAATTTGCTAATAACACAGGCAATATGTGATAAATCAGCACAAACATATATGAATACTTGGAAGGATTCGTTTCCTATTGGTATGTTGAATTTTGTGCCAATCCGCAAAGGAAGGGGCACAAATAAAGTATGGGCAATTCAATATTCATTTGTTGAAAATGTTACAGTTGTTGTAAGAATCTGTATTAAATGTGGAAAGCAGTTATTAAATTACACCTTGTGTAGGTATTTGAGGTTTCGTCCTAATCCAGTAAGTGGGAGTGAATTCAAAGGGGATGTGAAAACATTTTTGAGTTATTAATAACTTTGGCACCATTTGATGAATCTGCATAAAATATGGTAGACAGCAAATCAAGTTCAATACAAGGCCAGGTTGGCACCTATGCGCAAATCCCAGTTCACACAGCCCAAGAAGTTTGGGTGCTGGGCATGGTCAAGGCCTGTGCATAAAGAAAAACGGGTGCTAAGCATAGTGAATGCAGTACGCCATACAAAAAACGGTTTAATTCACAAAAAAACACTATTGGCAATGGTTCTGTCAAAACAAAACTTAAAAACCCCAGGAATTTGAAACACATACAATAAATAGCAAATTTCAGGGGTATTCCTGGTTTGTATTCACACAACCATAACCAATGCACAATAGTGTTTTTCATTAAACATACAAAATAAACTAACATTTACAGTTGAAAGGTAGTTAACGCTAAGTAAAATTATTACAGCACCTTTGCTGCTGTCAAACCCCGTTAAGGTGAACACATTGCAGACATGGAGCACTGGGTCCTAACATCTTTGATTGAGGTTATTTGCCACTGGTGTCCTAGAGTCATATTACTATGACTCTACAAACTGGGACAATACCACTCCATCTACACTGGACTCCTTCGGTAGCAACAGGGTGGAATTTTAAGGCTTCTCAGGAAGGTAAAGTGGTGGACAAGACCTCAGAACTCAACAATCAAGCAACAAACACGTATTGTCCACCCCAGTGCTTATCTTTTCAATTAAACAAAAGTATTTAATCACACCGAATAACATAATAATACACAGCGCAATTCGGGGAATATTACATACGGTTGATATCCTGTTCACAAACTTGAGACTCTGCACCCTTCGGTACTCTTCACCTGCTAACTGAGATACTGCAGTCTATAATCAACGGTGTATAATCAGGGACACAGCATTGGTGAGGTGCAGTTCACTCAGTCCCTCCCAATGTGTATATTCACGAGACAAGTTGCATAGCACTGGCAGCAGTTTTTCTAGTTGATGCTCAACCTACCTGCAGATTCCTTAACCTCCTGAATCTCATCCAATTTCTAGACTGGATCTGGAACAGTCAAAGTAGATCTCCTGACTTGGTAGGTTGCGCTCAATCCCGTCCGTGCCTGGCAGCACCCGGACAGGACTTCACCGGAGCCATATAAACGCCACCCTGGTGCACCAACATCAGACGGCTGTCCTTTTTTTTTCCCCACACCCCCAGAGGTGGAGCTGAGGCAGAAGAGACCGACAAGTCTATGCAGTATACCAAAAATAAATTGGGACCTTATTTGTGGCACTGTGGACTTTCCTCAGAATACAGAGTTGAGTGGGACCAGTGAGGAAATATGCAGGTAAATAGAGTATCCCTGAAAATGATCTTTACCAAAGTTAAGCAATTTGTTCATCTAAAGGATGCTTCCACCTGCATATTCCTCAGCTTTCGAATCAATATTAAAGCAATATCTCCATTGAGATGAGTCTCAGGAAATGGTCAAACCACAGTCATGCAGGACAGAGTTGGTAAAAACATCATCCATCCGGACTCTTGAGTCAAGGCCATCACGGCTAGTGAAGGTATGAACCGAAGCCCACGTTACTCACCGACTGATGACCTGGATGAGCAAACCCTGGGCAGGGCCAAAAAAACAACCTTTGCCATGGTGGAATGGGCCCGATGCTCTTAGAAGGCTACTTCCAGGCAAAAGCATCACAGAGCGTAATGTATAACACATTCCATCTGTAAAGAGTTATCCTTTGAATGACTCTGCCATTCTTGGTAATAACACATGAAGGAGCTGATTATCAATCTGATATTCACTGGTCCAACCCACAAAAATGCAGAGAGCCCTGCGAAGATCTAATTGAGGAGTCTGTCCTCTTCCTTAGTGTGATGAGAAGGTAGGTAAATGGCTGACAGGGTGATAAAAAGCCCAACATGAAACAGGGTGATAACCTTCAGAAGGAATGAAGACTTCTGGGGGGAGTTGGGAGTGGATGGGTTGGTGGTTAGAAGAGACTCCCACTTGTGCTATTCTCCATCAGTGACCACCACTGTAGCCATTGTCCAAAAGCCCATCCAGGTGCAGGGCCTAATAGATATGGGGACACTACTGAACGGCTCACATGTACCAACTAGAATGGGTGACCAATCGAACAAAGAAGAAGATAATGCAGGGAGAGATACTAGAATATGTAACTGCTATGGGCAAAAATGCACCAGATGAGAGGGTAGTTGCTAAGATAGGTGTCCCAGTTGTGAAAGGGTAGATAAGACTCGCAGGAGACCCCGAAATGATCTATAAGGAAGCATTCTCAACACATCTGGGGAGGAAGGACTACAAATGTCTGGGGCTATTTCCATTCGTACTGGTATATGGGAATAGCCTGAACAAGATGTGGCACAACAATGCCTCACAGTGACCTTCACACTGAGCAACGGGCGATCATTGGACGGGCCCAAACGTTGCTCGTCTTAAGTTAATTGTACCTGTTGGGCTCCCGTATCCTTGCTTGAACTGATTGCTGTATAAAGACATTCACTTACAAATTCTCGCGGCAATCTCTACAGGTGCAATGTCTTTCTAATATGCCTGAGTAAGTAAGAACTAAATAAGGAAGCATACTAATTTAAGACTTTAAATCACAGACTCCCAAGAGATGTGTAGTGCCCTGCAGTACACAGCACAAATACATTTCAACGAGTCAATTAGTACTTAGATTAGTGTAGCGCTATAATATAGAACATTTGGAAAAAGAGGAGCTACAGGGAAAAATTGCAAAAATGAGCATCATTCAATTAAAAAAACAGTTCCATGATTAGACTAATATCAAGAAAGTACACTTCGATATGCAAAAGAAAAGCCAGGGATGACAAACATGTCGTTCAATGCAAATATATTCAAGCATGGAAAAAATATGGGCAAATTACAAGTGACAGGAAAAGAACCTGGACCGAAGTATAGTGACCACTACACACGTCCCAATAGTTAATAGAGATTTGAAAGAACGTGAAAAACCAAGCACTTACTGTGATAAAAATGAACGTCACCCACACATTTTACGATCTCCAAATTCTCCGTTTCAATGGATATAGAAAAAAAGTAGTTCAGCATCATTATATATGAAAACGTGGGGCTACTGTTGGGACCTCTCCACAGAGGGCAGGTGAACGGTAAATGCTGTGACTAGCATACGACTGTCATTATTAGGGGGAAGAAAGGTTAGGGGCAGGATGCACACTAGATTTCGCGTGTGGAAGAACTGCATATGCCTTGCAGGGGGTGGGATAACTAGAGGTGCAAACCAACAACAAGAGACTCTTGTGGAATGCATGAGCAGGATCTAGCTGCAAATATGATATGCCCAGGATGAACGGATGGATGGATGGACGGACGGACGGACGGATGGATGGATGGATGGATGGACCTACCATCTGCCTGGCTATAATGCATATGTAAGAGTTACAGAGAGCATGGAGCAAAGGAAACCTCCAGGGAAAGTCCTGCTTCCACACCCTCTTTGGTGTTTTCTCTAACAAGACATACCAGGAAAAGGTAACCCATACCTGATCCAGAGTGTACCTTAAAGGCAAGAATCTTTGGCATAAGGTACATGTTGGCTCACTGACACTCCAGAGGAAGGGAGAAACCTAGCTGTACAAAACCACAGAAAATCCGAACTCTGCTGGAGAATATCACGAGTAGCTAATTCACCACAGTAGGGTCATGAACCCTTTGGGTGGGTCTGGTCAATAAAAAGTCACCTACTTTGTCCTCGTTGGATGCTGGAATGGAATGCAGCCCTGAGTTATTACCAGTGGATTCAATCATTAGGTCAAATGGCAACAGTCATGCCCAGATGTGATGTGGGTCAGGTACTCAGTGTGCCATAGAAATCAAGCTTAAATCTACTCACAAGGTCCAAGTAATCTGAAACTGGTCTAGTTGGTGTTACCGTCTAGAGACGACCTGGCAGTTCCGACTGGACAGTTGCTATTGGACATGACCATGGTTGATTTGCATATGGATGGTTCCTGTTTGAGGTGCCATGGTGGGTAAAACATAATGGACTGGAATATAGTAGAGTAAATACAAGTAACTGAGATCTATTCAAGCATTCCACCCTTGACCTATTTTGTTTCCCTTGGTTCCCTGGCCGGCAATATGACGACAGAAATCCTGTGCATGATACCAGTACCATATTCATGGCAGCCTGTTTAATGATGATTTGCCTGAGTAAAGTGTGGAAATCATAGTTCATCCTCGTGATAGACCAACAGTTGGAGCAGCATCTTAACTCCTAGGTCCAGGAGGTTTCTACAAGAGGAGCAGATAGGACCACATACCCTGTTGTGAGTAATACTCGGCGACGCAGATGAAGACTATAACGGCACTGTCAATAATCAATGTCAAGGGATCACTAGGTCTCATGGTGCATAAGGCTCAGAGTAGATAGGTGAATAATGTGAAATTGGTTCCAGAACGTCAGGGTGGATCCAATTCCTCCTCATGCCTTAAAGGGATACCCAATATTTGTCGGTCGCCATGGAAGTGCAACATATGCCTCTGTATGTACCCTATTAAGGGACTTTAGAACTTCAGTACTGTCTCCCTTAGGTCATTTAACCCCTTGGCCGCGGCGGTAATTCCGCTGCGGTGCTGGGGGGGAGGGGGGGGGTCGCACGGCGCCGCCATGCTTGTGACGGAACCACTCTGTCACGAGCCACGGGCGCACTGTGCTTATGACTGTGTGGTTCCGTCACGGCTCTGCCACTCACTAATTTGCCCGCACAGGCGGCGAATCAATGGCACGTGGGCGGATCAGCCGTGGTGTGACGGAACCAATACCGTCATTAGCACAGCGCGCCCTTGATGAAGTGGTTCTGTCACAAGCATGGAAGGAGTTAAGGCAAGAAGGGCAGTTCCTGTACCGCTTACATACTTGTGGAGGTATCCTGTATACAGTATTACACACAAAAAACACACATAAACTGTTGGACAGGCCACATGAAGGGCCGCTCTCCCCCGGCCCAACCAGGCCTGAGTCCAGTCCCGCAAGTACCACACACCACCATTGCACGTCCTCCGTCCCCTCAGGGACCCCTGCCCTCGAGCATGTCGACCTCGTGGGTCCGATCCACTGCCGGCCCACGCGCCCAGCCTGGGGCGCCATCTTGGACACTCCACCACGAGGCCGCCTGGCCCCCGATCGACCTCAACCCTGGGCCTGGGCCGGCCTCAGACATTCCGGCACCACCCTCCACCCAGGAGGTGAGCGGGCTACTTGGCAAGTCAATAGGAGAAAGAGGTGCCGATGGCTCTCCCCCACCAAGTGCCGCTCGCCCATCGCCTCCCCGGGCGCTGGCTCCACCCCCCTGCTGGGTGTCTGGACTCCCTCATCCCGGACCTCCCGACCTCCAAGTGCGAGGGTCCGGACATCAAAGCACACCAGCCCTATAACTGGGGCAGCTCCAGAGCAGGAAGGCAGTTGTATCTTGGAGTCGAGAGACGTAAAGAGGAACTCATCCTGGACGGACTACTGGCGCTGCCGTAGCTCTGTCTTGTGCACCATCGTCCTGCCTGTTGGCGCTGCCACAGCCGTCGTAATCTTCATCACCTTCATCGTCGTCGGGACCTGCTGGCGTGGCCGCGGACCGTTGTAACCGCCATCTTCACCGGGACCTGCAGGCTCCGCCGCGGACCGTCGTTTTCCTTCGTCCATCTCGGGACCTGCCTGGCTCCGCCGCGGCCCGATCATCTAGAACGCCGAGCTCGAGGATTGAGAGCTATTTTCCACTCGTTGGTAACAAAGACTGTCCCGCTACCCCTTTCCTAAACCAGAGATTAGAACCGAGGGGACCCCTGAGTCCAGACCTCCTTGTATCCATCATCGTAACCTAAGAATTGCATATAAAGTCTCGTTAACCTTCAACCTTGTGTGGTGTCCGTCTGTGGGGGGGAAGTTGCTTATCTGTACAGTCGTTGGAGACGGCTCTCCCTGGAGACCTCTCCCCGTAACCTCGGCCGACCCTCCCGGTCCGTCTAACATTGGTGGCCAGCGGCGCGATCCGAATCACCGCATAAACGTACAGAGAGTAGCTCACCCCACGACGAAGTCACAATGACCACGAAAGAGAGCGGATCAACCGAGAAATTCCAAATGGAGAAATTGGAGGAGTACAACCATCGTGAACTAAAGCAATTCTGCATCGAACTGGGTATCGCTACCACCGGACTGAGTACCAAGGACGATTTTAAGCATGCCCTAGAATCTTGGGCAGAGACCGGGGCTGCCGGAACCCCTGATCAAAGCACCGTAGAAAAAACGACCACGGCCCCTGAAGGGCAAAGAACGGGTCTCTCGCAAGACGAGATCCAGGAAAGAGAAAGGACCCGACTACACGAACTAGAAATGGCCCGACTCAAAATGGACGTTGAACTTAAGTTGGCCGAACAAAAAATCAACTTAGAGCACCTGCGTCTCCGAGAAGAAAGAGAGGAGAAACAGAGACAAAGGGAGCTCGAGGAAAAGAAACTAGCGTACGAACACGAACGGAACCTAGCCGAGATCAACCTACGCAAGCAGAATAAAGAAGCAGGGGTGCCCGAGCGACCCCCCACCTCCGGGGCCACAGACAAAAAGGTACACATCCCCAAGGATGTTGTCCGGGAATATTTCAGAGAGGACGACATCCAGCAATGGTTTAAAGCCTATGAAATCGCTATGACTGCACACCGGATCGATAGAAGCGACTGGGGAGCCGGTCTCTGGGGAAGATTCCTCAATGAGGGCCGCGACACCCTGCTACAGCTCCCGGACCACCAGATGACCTCCTACGACCATATGAAAGCGGCACTCCTCACCCGCTATGGTCTCACACCCGAGATGTACCGTCAGAGGTTCCGAGACTGCACCCGCATCCCGGGTACAACTTGGGTGGACTATGTAACATACTTTAGCCGAGCCTTCGAGGGCTGGATCCGAGGAAGCAACGTCACGACCTACGAGCAACTATTTAATCTGATGGTATGGGAGCATCTGTCGAACAATTGCTTCATTGAACTCCGCCAGCACCTCCTCGACAGCAAGTTAACGGATCCCCGGCAGCTCGCAGCCGAAGCTGACCGGTGGGAGATCACCAGAGTGGGCCGGAATGGGTCCTACGAACAGAACCGGAACAACAATGGTCAGCACCGACCCAGAGGAGGAGGAGGGGGCCAAGGGCGAGGAAGAGACAACGCCCCGGTCGCCCCCGCTACCAACACCACCCCCCCGGCCAACCGGGGCAGCACCCCAGCGCGACCGGGGTACAGAGCCAATGTCACGTGTCACCGATGTCAACGAGTCGGCCACTATGCGAACGACCCAAACTGCCCGCAGTACCAGAGCCCAAGACCCCGCCAAGTGGCCGCTGCAGCCCTAGGGGAAGAACAGATCTCCGAGGAACAGGAAGAATACGAACAAGAGCATCAAGAGTGGGAGCCAGCCGCCATGACTCTAGCCTGCTTAGGGGGGAAAGACATGGTCCCGCGGGTCCCCCTACCCGCTAACACCCAGAAGTACAGCCAATGGGTGAGCATCAATGGACGCCAGGCCGAAGCCCTTCGTGACACCGGGGCCAGTGTAACAGCCGTCCGCTGTCACCTGGTGGCCCCAGAACAGTATCTACCGAACATTCTCTGCCCTGTACGATCAGCCGATAACTCGGAAAGCCTGTGTCGGATGGCCTGCGTCCCCTTCGAATGGGGGGGGGTCTCCGGCATGTTGAAAGTAACGGTCCGAGACGATGCCCCCGTAGACTGCCTCCTGGGCAATGACCTGGAAAGCTCTCCGTGGGCCGCCGTGGAGCGAAAGGAACACCTGGGGATGTTGGGCGTCCCGGACTGGGCGTGCGTCACCACCCGTTCCATGGCCGCCCGTGCCAACCACCGGCCAGAAGAACCCGAATGGCCGGCGCCACCGCCTCCGGTCGCCCCAGCCGAAAACACCGACCGTAACATTCCCTCCGAACCAGCTCAACCTACCGACCTCGCTAACCTCGATCAGTGGCCTCAAGAAGGGGGGCCCACGCAAGAACAATTTCGCCAAGAACAGAAGACCTGTCCCTCCCTCGAGGGACTCCGCCAGCAAGCGCTCGCCCAAAGCGCAGGGGATACCTCCGGAACTCATTGGGTCTACTGGGACAATGATCTGCTGTACAGCGAGCAAAGAATCGCCGAGCTGGGGAGCAACCGAGTACTCGTGGTACCCCTCCGTTTCAGAGACTTCCTGTTAAACCTGGCCCACGATGTCCCCCTGGCAGGACATCTGGGACAAGATAAAACCTACAGTCGCCTAGTGACCCACTTCTTCTGGCCCAAAATGAGGAACGATGTGCACCAGCATTGCCGATCTTGCCCCACGTGCCAAGCCAGTGGAAAGAGCGGCCGCAAACTAAAGGCCCCCCTGCAACCTTTTCCTGTGGTCACTACCCCGTTTGAGAGAGTCGGAATAGACATTGTGGGGCCCTTGGACCCACGCACAAAACAAGGCCATCGATTCATCTTGGTGCTAGTGGACCACGCCACCCGCTACCCTGAGGCTGTTCCTCTGCGAACTGTGACAGCCCCGGTAGTCGGCCGGGCCCTGATGGGGATCTTCTCCCGTGTGGGCTTCCCCCGAGAAGTCGTCAGCGACAGAGGCACGAACTTTATCTCTAAGTACATGAAATCCCTCTGGCAACAGTGCGGGGTTACCTACCGATTCACAACCCCCTATCACCCTCAAGGGAACGGACTCGTTGAGCGGTTCAACCGCACGCTAAAGGGAATGATCGGGGGGTTGGAAGAGCCCCTCCGTCGCCAGTGGGATGTGCTGCTGCCGTGCCTCCTCTTCGCGTATCGAGAGGTCCCCCAGAAATCCCTGGGCTTCAGCCCGTTTGAACTGCTATATGGACACCCAGTGCGAGGGCCGCTCAGTCTCGTCAAAGAAGGCTGGGAGATGCCTCCGTTAAAGAACCCTCCAGATGTCTTCCGGTACCTCCTCACCCTCCGCAACCAGACCCGGCGGTTCAGAGAACTAGCGAAGGCCAACCTAGAGGCCAGTCAAGAGGACATGAAAAAATGGTATGACCAGAATGCCTCATCCATTGAATTCGAACCTGGCCAACAGGTATGGGTGATGTCCCCCACTGAGCCATGCGCCCTACAAGACAAATGGACGGGGCCCTTCAAAGTAATAGAGCGCAAGGGTCCTGCCACCTATCTCATCGACATGGAATCCTCCCGGAACCCTCTCCGGGTCCTCCACGCTAACAGACTAAAGCCCCACTTTGTGCGAACAGAGCTCAGCCTCCTGATGGCCACAGACACTGGGGTTGAAGAAGACTCCGAGCCTCTCCCTGACCTCCTACGGACTCAAGAGCAAGACGGCTCCGTGGATGGGGTCCGGCTCTCAGAGGCCCTCACCAGAGAACAACGCCAAGAGTGTCAAGCCCTCCTATCACAATTCGCCAGCCTGTTCTCCCTCACCCCAGGTGTCACTTCCTGGTGTGTGCACGATGTGGACACCGGGGACAGCCCCCCTATCCGCCACCGGGCCTACCGCGTGCCAGACCGGGTACGGGCCTGCATCCAGGAAGAAATAGCCAAGATGCTCACGCTCGGGGTCATCGAGCCCTCAGACAGTCCCTGGGCCAGCCCTGTCGTACTGGTCCCCAAAGCAGCTGCCCCCGGCACCACACCGGAACTCCGGTTCTGCGTCGACTACCGGGGCTTGAATGCGGTCACCAGAACAGACGCGCATCCCATCCCCCGGGCAGATGAACTAGTCGACCGAATGGGAGCTGCCCGCTACCTCAGCATCTTCGACCTGACAGCAGGCTATTGGCAGATCGGCCTCACACCCCGGGCGCAAGAACGTTCTGCCTTCTCCACCCCCGATGGCCATTACCATTTCACGGTCATGCCCTTCGGCATGAAGAATGCCCCAGCAACATTCCAACGGCTCGTCAATCAGGTCCTGGCGGGGCTCGAAGGATTCAGCGCCGCCTACCTAGACGACATCGCTGTATACAGCCACCATTGGACCGAGCACCTCCACCACCTCCGAGCAGTGCTGCAAGCCCTTCAGCGAGCTGGCCTCACGATCAAGGCCAGCAAGTGTCAAATTGGGCAAGGGTCTGTAACCTACCTCGGACACCAGGTGGGAAGCGGCCTAGTGGCCCCTCTACAGCTGAAAATTGCCGCCATCCAGGCTTGGCAGCCCCCCATCACCCAAACCGAGGTACGAGCCTTCCTGGGCCTCACGGGCTATTACCGAAGGTTCGTGAAAGACTATGGTACCATAGTGGGGCCCCTCACAGAACTCACGTCAAAGAGCCAGCCCAAGAAAGTCACCTGGACCCCAGAGTGTCAAACTGCATTTGAACAATTGAAGGCCGCCATGTGTTCCGCCCCTGTGCTCCAGGCCCCAGACTACAGCCGGGAGTTCGTCGTCCAGACGGACGCCTCCGACCAGGGCATTGGGGCAGTCCTGTCTCAAGTGAACACCGAAGGCCTTGATCAACCGGTGGCCTTCATCAGCCGGAGACTCCTACCACGGGAGCAACGCTGGAGCACCATAGAGAGGGAAGCCTTCGCTGTGGTATGGGCCCTCAAGAAGCTCCGGCCCTACCTTTTTGGCACCCACTTTCGGGTGCAGACCGACCACCGACCCCTGCAGTGGCTGATGCATATGCGGGGGGAGAACCCAAAGTTGCTACGCTGGTCCATCTCCTTGCAAGGTATGGACTTCACAGTCGAACACCGGCCTGGGCCAGATCACGCCAACGCGGATGGCCTGTCCCGGTTTTTCCGCCTCGACGAGGAGAGTCCCCAAGAGGATGGGTAACTCTCCCCGCCTTCAGCTGGGGGGGACGCATGTTGGACAGGCCACATGAAGGGCCGCTCTCCCCCGGCCCAACCAGGCCTGAGTCCAGTCCCGCAAGTACCACACACCACCATTGCACGTCCTCCGTCCCCTCAGGGACCCCTGCCCTCGAGCATGTCGACCTCGTGGGTCCGATCCACTGCCGGCCCACGCGCCCAGCCTGGGGCGCCATCTTGGACACTCCACCACGAGGCCGCCTGGCCCCCGATCGACCTCAACCCTGGGCCTGGGCCGGCCTCAGACATTCCGGCACCACCCTCCACCCAGGAGGTGAGCGGGCTACTTGGCAAGTCAATAGGAGAAAGAGGTGCCGATGGCTCTCCCCCACCAAGTGCCGCTCGCCCATCGCCTCCCCGGGCGCTGGCTCCACCCCCCTGCTGGGTGTCTGGACTCCCTCATCCCGGACCTCCCGACCTCCAAGTGCGAGGGTCCGGACATCAAAGCACACCAGCCCTATAACTGGGGCAGCTCCAGAGCAGGAAGGCAGTTGTATCTTGGAGTCGAGAGACGTAAAGAGGAACTCATCCTGGACGGACTACTGGCGCTGCCGTAGCTCTGTCTTGTGCACCATCGTCCTGCCTGTTGGCGCTGCCACAGCCGTCGTAATCTTCATCACCTTCATCGTCGTCGGGACCTGCTGGCGTGGCCGCGGACCGTTGTAACCGCCATCTTCACCGGGACCTGCAGGCTCCGCCGCGGACCGTCGTTTTCCTTCGTCCATCTCGGGACCTGCCTGGCTCCGCCGCGGCCCGATCATCTAGAACGCCGAGCTCGAGGATTGAGAGCTATTTTCCACTCGTTGGTAACAAAGACTGTCCCGCTACCCCTTTCCTAAACCAGAGATTAGAACCGAGGGGACCCCTGAGTCCAGACCTCCTTGTATCCATCATCGTAACCTAAGAATTGCATATAAAGTCTCGTTAACCTTCAACCTTGTGTGGTGTCCGTCTGTGGGGGGGAAGTTGCTTATCTGTACAGTCGTTGGAGACGGCTCTCCCTGGAGACCTCTCCCCGTAACCTCGGCCGACCCTCCCGGTCCGTCTAACATCCTACACTCTGGAATGATTTAAAGAATTGGTGGTACACAGGCTGCGTCAATTTGTGTCCCTCACTTGGAGGAACCATGTCTTTAATTGCAAGTTTATATAGCGCTAGGATCGACTCCCGGAGGAGTATCTCCGCGCTTCGACCGCTGCGAAACCCTTCCTGGCTTCCCTGTGAGATGGTCCCTTAATGGGTATCTCCAGGGTGAGACCAGGCATCCCCGGCGGTCTGGTGGGGCCGTTAGTGAAGATGAGGCAAGCTTATGCCCAGAGTTGCCGAGTGTGATCGCTGATCAGAGTGGGCACCGAGGCGAGAGAATTATCGAGTCCGCTGACCCTGGTCCAGAAACCTGCCGCGTCGGGAATCGAACCCTGGTCCCGGGCCGTCCTCTGCTCTCGGGTCTGCCGCCTCTAACCAGTGAGCCACACTACTTCTTTACCCGAGGGGCCTCACTGCACTTGTGTATCCATCATTCTCACACATGAGAGATGTACAGGCATCTATGGAAAGTATTCCTCTGTGTACCACAATAATGATCAGATCTGGCAAATAGAAACATCACCCCACATGTACCCCTAAGTCTTTTGAATCTGAAAAAGAAGTGCAACATTTAATCTGATAACAAGTTATTGTAAATGAAAGGAAATACCTGACAGGGTTGCTGGTCAGCGATACCCGAAGCGATTCCAAGCATGTAACAAGTCTATCATCTGCAGCAGCAGACTTCAGTTCAAGGATAAATTCATGAGGTGAGATCTGCCGGCTTCTCTTGAAACTTCCCTGAAACAGGAACCAAAACAACATTGAGAAGAGGTTCAGTCTTTTGTTAGAATCAAGAAACACTAACCTGATCACACTACTGTTTAAAGGACAAGCTAAATTTAAATGGAATGAAACATTTCAACATTATATCATTTGAGGCACAGCTGCACTTTGCACATAATTATTATAGCCTGCTGGGGTAATACACCAATATAAACGCAGATTGTATTTTCGGTGATATCACATCAAAATCCCCTTTGTTTCCACACCCATTCTTTCTTTTCTTGTTTCCTAGGAGGTCAACCTTAACACTGTGAGCCCCTTATTGGAGGCACACACCTCTTAAAATGTATTTGGGCACCCCGTACTGCATTGGGCACCCCATCCTGCATATAGATTACCCTATCCGCCAATAGACATCATTCCTTCCATACCACTACTCCAGCACCTTATTACTGACAATACCAATCGGTTCTATTTTTGGTATACATCCACTTCAAACTATTAGGGTCCAGGATTTTTTAGTTCAATTTAGGTCTTGTGTTTTCCATATTCTAAATAACACAGTTGGTGCCACTAGTATTAGTCTTAGTTCCATGACCCTGCAAATCATTCAGGATTTCCTTCCATTAGTTAGCAATGATCAGGAACCCCCACACGGTATGCAAACAAAAGTGCCCCACTGATCACAGCCATTCAGGAAACTCTCATGTGCCACTTGACCAAACTTCAGCATTTGAACTCTCGATACTAGACGTTAATATTGTGCCAATCTAAAATTTGATCGAATGGGCTCGCAATGGTGCTTATGATCATCTTCCTAGTTCCCCTCCTCAAACTGCCTTAAACTGCTTATGAAGCATATTTTTAGGCATTTGAGCTCCACTTGTTTTGAACATCAGGTTGACATATGTTTAGGCTACAGCCCTTGTGGTCATTCGTTGATCCAGGAGTCTGGATTTCTAAGGGTGATACTAAAATTTCAGATGCTTGTCCTCTGATGTAGGTGTGTACAAGCTTACTTAATTTGTAAATATCTACACATTGGCGAGACCTCCATCTCGTATTACTTTATTAACCATGTGAATTGTATTATTTGTTCCCGTAACATACATCTCTGGTGTAAATATTTCAATTGTGTCCCACTACTGAAACCCCCGGAGGCCCTTTAGTAACAGAGGTTTAACACCTACCAAAAGCAGGGTTCTAGGTTTAAGTTGACCTTTCCAGGCTCTCTCGCGTGTGAATTTGTTCCACAGTCGAACCACCACTGCATGCTGCAGTCTTACACCGTACTGAAAATGCATATTTCCTTTCAGGTTGTACAAATATAGACTGGACATCTTGTGTCAAAAAAAAAGTTATAAAGACATCAACGCAAAATGTTTATAAAAAAAAAAAGTGCACAGCACTGGCTGTGTAAAAGCCTCTGCAGCTGAGGGGGTAAATTGGCTAATTGTAACACCTTTTTTTCCAGTGCTTTGAAACAGAGGTCTGATATAAAGCATTAAACTAAAAATATTGAAAAACTATATAAAGAAAATAATCTTCAAGTGTGAAGGCCTGATTCAAATATAGCATTCATTTGTTTGGATGGGATCGAGTCTGCAGGAACAAAACAGACTCCGCAATGCAGCCTTAAAGCCCAACACTTTATTTCCCTTTTATTTTGAGGTCCTTAATACACCCGGATGATTCTTTGCTAAGCCTAATAACATGTCGTCTCTGCTTTTTTAATAAGCAACAAAAACAAAATCACACCTCCCATAACAAATGCAAATATCTCTCCTTATAGCCCCCTCACACACAAGGTATGCACCTTGCATCCCCCCGCCGCCCCAATCTACCACCCCGATTTAGTACATTCGTTGGAGGATGTATTATTCTTCCAATTTATCCGAGAACTGCGGCTTATGTCCATAGTGAGGAACAATGCCTGTTCAGTATAAGAAAGGACGTGTGTTGGCTGCACAAGTAAATGCAGCCATCCGGGAAGGTGATGTTTGTTCTGATCATGTCAACAAAGTCAATACTAAAGAACATTCCACACTTCTAGGCAATAAAAATGGTTGGATGCTTTGGCAAAGCGGATTAAATATACATTGATTTCCTGAAATGCCAGCCAAAATTAGAGTTCATTGAAGGATGAAGATTTACTTTGCTAAACATGTGAAAAACAAGAAATAGCGTGCTATCCCCAGACATTAATTCATTCTTTTGTGTCGCCATGGGGTACATGCGCTGCTTTTGCAGTGCTCTTTCGGGGACAAGGAAAGAACAACAAACAATTATACAAACTGCAAAACATGCAAGCAATCAATTCTCAGCTAGACAATAAACCTTACTTGCTGGGTTATAATTATACTCCGTTTTAAAGCAACGTGCATAGCGTGGGCTTTCATTGGGTATGAATACAATGTCTGCAGCGGGACGTGAGAAGGCACACTTCCCCTAAATAGAAACGTTCAGCTCTAGTAGGCCCCCAATTCGGATCAATAAAATGAGCACACAATTGAAATGTCAGTCTACATTGGAGGACGCTTTAATCAGGACCCCCGCTGCGTAAGAGCGGCAGGCAGGGCTGTGGTAGGATCAGTCGTTCCTTTGAGTGCCAAGAGGGACAGACTGCAGTTTACAGTTGTTTCTGTAGTTCAGTGTTCGCACAGGTGACGGGACGGGCAGGGCAGGACTCTTATTCCACTGGGCATTTACCCAGTGAGCGGGTGTCCTTGGAGGCTAGTTTAGAAGCCCTAGTGCCTCCGCCGCTCTCCGAGGTTATTGCAGCAGGGAAGGGGAGGCTTTAAGAAAGAAAGACGGCGGAGAAAGGTAGAGAGTAATAAGGTGGGAAAAGGTAGAGAAAACGAAGGTGGGAAAAGGTAGTGAGAACGAAGGGGGGGGGGGGGTAGAGAGAAAGAAGGTGGGGGGGAGGTAGAGAGAAAGAAGGTGGGGGGGAGGTAGAGAGAAAGAAGGTGGGAGAAGGTAGGCAGAATGAATGCGGGAGGAAGGTAGGGAGAATGAATGCGGGAGGAAGGTAGGCAGAATGAATGCGGGAGGAAGGTAGGGAGAATGAATGCGGGAGGAAGGTAGGGAGAATGAATGCGGGAGGAAGGTAGGCAGAATGAATGCGGGAGGAAGGTAGGCAGAATGAATGCGGGAGGAAGGTAGGGAGAATGAATGCGGGGGGAAGGTAGGGAGAAAGAAGGCGGGGAAAGGTAGAGAGAAAGAAGGCGGGGGAAGGTAGAGAGAAAGAAGGCGGGGGAAGGTAGAGAGAAAGAAGGTGGGGAAGGTAGAGAGAAAGAAGGTGGGGAAGGTAGAGAGAAAGAAGGCGGGGAAAGCTAGGGAGAATGAATGCGGGAGGAAGGTAGGGAGAATGAATGCAGGAGGAAGGTAGTGTTGCATAGCGTTTTAGGACCCAAGTGTAATTTTCCTAATTCATGCCCTTATATAGGTATAAAATATTGCATCCTAATATAAGCATAGAAATCACAACCATATTAAGACACAGCTCAAGTAGTCCTAATACGGCTTGAATACTTCCACTAGTTCAGAAAATCTACAGAGATTTCTTGGAAAAACCCTCCTTCAGCAGTCAGGGACTTCCCCTGCATGAATATTAATTTATCCAAGAACTCATGGAGTTTTCAGAGAATCAAGTCTCTAATGACGTTGTTATGTCCAATCTTATGTCAAGCTCAGCACCTTCAAGGTATAAATATGCCCACACTTGACCAAACAAACACACAGTGGTTTGGAGCAGTTCGACTGTCTACTTGCCCGACGTGCCATGCTGCAGCAAGTGCCGAAGGAAGCCACCCTCCAGCTGACGCACTGAGAGACTCTGTACTTTCTCCAGCCGAGAAATCTAGCTCCAGTGATTCCAGGCTACCCTTGCAGGTTGCTGGTAAATTGAGTCCTGAGAGAGAGATACAAGACCTCCTTTATTCTAAAACCAAGGTACGGAGCTGATTAGACCCTAAGAGAATTCTTGGAATAGATTCTTGGCAAAGAATACTAGAACTAGGCTACATCTTACTTACTTCTTCCCTTGTACTAGACCTAGGTTAGGTACACTGGGGTAGGTGTATTTTAGAAGCACCAGTTGAGTACTTTTAGTCATTATTTATCACTGTATGTATTTTATGCATCTTAGGTATTTTATGGCTTAGAAACCATATCATGCTTTTGCAAAATTTTATAATACTCTTCGTACTGTACGCTTTGTACTTTACCACAAGTATTACGATTGCAGCAGTTCGTTTCTTATGCTTTAGAAAGAAGACTGTTAAAAAAAAAAACTTTTATTGAAAACGCCCATCTCTCTATTTCTCTGCACCGCTTGTGAAACGAAGCATGCGCGATTGACTGAGTGAAATAACTGTCTATTGTTTCACCGACTCTAGATATATTTCTTACTCTTGGGAAACAAAGTTGTCATGTTTTAAGTGGTTGTCCGAAACTAATCCCTTCTTGTTCATTCAAGAAAGTTTCTAGTGACCTCTGAGCTAACTGGCACACACACAATTAAGTCTAGTATATTCTGTAGAGACCTAGTCGACTTCAGTACTACGTCTAAACTACAGGATACACTATTACAAAGCGCAGAGCCTATTGGGAATATAGGAACTACACTACAGTAGGCAGAATGAATGCGGGAGGAAGGTAGGGAGAAAGAAGGTGGGGGAAGGTAGAGAGAAAGAAGGTGGGGGAAGGTAGAGAGAAACAAGGCGGGGGAAGGTAGAGAGAATGAAGGTGGGGGAAGATAGGGAGAATGAATGCGGAAGCAAGGTAGGGAGAAAGAAGGTGGGGAAAGGTAGAGAGAATGAATGCAGGAGGAAGGTAGGGAGAAAGGTGGGGAAGGTAGGGAGAAAGAAGGTGGAGGAAGGTAGGGAGAAAGAAGGTGGGGGAAGGTAGGTAGAAAGAAGGTGGGGGAAGGTAGGGAGAGAGAAGGTGGAGGAAGGTAGGGAGAAAGAAGGTGGAGGAAGGTAGAGAGAAAGGTGTGGGGAAGGTAGAGAGAAATGGATGGATTTATTTATTTAAAGAGTTTTATATAGTGCTGGCTAGACCCGTAGGTATCAGATCGCTTTACATAAGGTCAGCAAAGTTATAACAATAATAACAATTTTACGTTACATCAAAATATGAGACACAACGGGAGAGAAGGAGAGATCAGTAGAGAGGGAAGGAGGAGAGAGGGAGTGAGAGGGAGAGGAGGAGGGTGAGGACGGAATAAAAGACAGACAGGTGGATAGAAGGGAGAGAAGTCAAACGCAGAAGGGCGTGAATACAATGACAGGACTGCTTTTGGTTTCCCAGTCCGGCACTCATGGGGGAAAAGCATTCTCTAGTAGAAATTTAAAAGTCCTATAAACTAGACTCACAAATAACTTTATTGGATTGCGAGAGCATTAGATTGTAGCAGTCTAGTATTTTTACTAGGGAGACTGAGTTAGGAACTCACTGGCTAATCAGATACATATCTTAAAGACAGGACTGTAGAGACGGCAAGGACTGGGGGTTGCATTCAAATCGATCGTGGTAATGCCGTGCTATAGAGAATTATCCAGTACTTTAGACAGGAACGTCCTACTGCTTGGCTTGTGAGTGCTAGCAGAAATCATTAGTAGCAGTGAGTTGACTACGGAGTTATTTTACATTGCACATTTGTAAAGCACGGTAGGCCATTTTAAGGTTGCCTCATTGTACAGGACAGCAGGAGAAATGAAAATGAGGAGGCAGGAGAGGCTTAGACAAAAGGCAAGATTTAAGTCTTGTGGACAAAGAGTAGTCTTCGCTAATGATCCAGTGGAATTGTTATAATTATTTTATCTCTTACTTCTGCTACTTCCCCATTTATTCATCTAACAGTTCTGGCCAATCTACTATTAGACAGATCACAACATCACCCTTACCACAGAGGCGAATGGTCCTCTGATGGATCTTTCTTCGCCGATAGGAGAGGTGGGATTTAGGTTGTTCAATACACAATGTTAGCCACCCAATGAGGACCATTAATTGATGACTAACTCAGATTTGAAATAAAGTTCAAATGCACCAGTCTCAGCACCATGCTATAAAAAATAAAGTATTGCAATTGGAAGACCCTATAAGTCTAATTACAATCATGCACACTAAGAGCTATGCTAAAGCAACACAGAATAAAGGTAGCAGAACTTGATATTCTGGAAAGATTCTCCCTACAACGCATTTAGATCTAAGTGGAAAGTAGCGCAACTCAATGAGGGCATAATATTAGTCTCAGACAATTATTAGAGTTGGTTATTGTAATAATGATCCAAAATAAATATAGGTGAGCAATCTTTTGAGCATTTCAGACAGGAATATTACAGCATATCGTACAAGACTACGCATTCAGTCAGAGATTCAAATCCAACGTGGATGGTTTAAAATAGACATATACAGGTGCCTACCTCCATTAAAGACGGAAGGATGGTTTGTTTCTCTAAAAGTAGCCAAAGATTCAAAATTAATAAGGGGTCAAAAGAATCAAGTTTAAAGTCCACTAAGGGTGAGTCCATGAGATTGGGCAAGGAAATAAGGTGAAATCAAGTACTCCGGATAAAGAAGGATTCCAGACCAACTGCTCAAGGCAGCAGTATCAGCAAAATATGTTTCTGTGATGCCTGACCAATTTATCAAGTGGCCCACGAGAGAATGGGAACCCTTAGGAGGTCTCAGATACTGAATTTTATTGAATATTGTATTGTGACACCATGTTTGGTAGTTGTTGAGAAAACATCTTCTATTAACTTTTTCAGACAAGGGGGACAAGAAATCAGGCAGGTGTAATCTAGCTCTTTGAGATCTGCTATCAGTTACTTTAATAGGCCACTGGAGCTGAATTTTGATTGAGAGATTTATTCTGTAGTACCATCAAATCTCGGTGAGGGTTTCGAAACAATCATTAAACACGTCTGCAGCTCAAGACAAGGCCAGCAGGTTCAGTTGACACTCTGACATTGTCACCTTCCCAGATAACTTAGTGGCGAGCCAAAGGTAACAAGCAGAGTGAAGTGGGGGATTCCAAAACTCAGAACAGGTCTAGAACATGCAATCAGCATATGTGCCTGGGATGGGCAATTAGTTGAATTCCATCTTTGACAAACAGAAGCAGGTTATTCCTTTTTAGAATTGGGTAGCAGTGCAAGGTGCATTCTGCAGGGCTTCCAGCAGTAGAATTTTGCTGTAGATTATTAAACATTTGCTTGAATACTTTAACTCCACAACACGTGTAACCTAGTAGGCGTTTTTAACCCAGCGTACCATATTGTGATAGTCACTAATGCATTTTGTGCTCTCCTCTGCTTTCAGCATCCTTCGATTCCTTTTATCATCAACACAAAATCTATCCCATTTTTTCTCTGTTTGCAACAACTATTAGCCGCATTGTCCACTGGCTTGGTTTTCATTAACCAAACTTGTCCTCTATAGTGTAGTGTGCTAGAGTTGTTTCTGTGCGGGGGCTGCATAAACACGCCTGATCAGATCTTAATGAAGATGAGAGGTAAATTGTGGTCAAGGAGCTCAGAACACTGGCTGCAGCAGGATTTTTGGGGTTCATGGATACCCTACCCACCCTACCTCCACCTCCTGGAACCCACCAATTTCCATTTTCTCTTCACTTTCTCAGCCTAATTTTCTTTAAGCAGTTCTGCTCTAAGCATGCATGACTATGTACAGGTCTCAATTTCGAACCCTATGAAGCCCTAACCTACCTTCCAACCTTCAGAAGTCATTAAATTGAGAGCTATGAATCTGGCAAAATATAGCCCATGTTAAGGACAGCACTTCGCAGCAGAAGAAGTGTCTCAAAGACAGGGCACGAGTCGGGGGTAAACGCAGGTGGACGGTGTCCACCCACTTTTTTCACACGTTATGTGCTTTCGATCCGCAACAAAGTGCTCATACTTAGGAGAGGCAGCTTTTCACTTTGTTCTGTCCGTTTACAAGATATGCATGTACTGTAAGACGTTAGATGTATTCATCTTTCCCAGTATTTGGACAAAATAAATAGCATTTATATAGCGCTTACTACCCCTGAGTAGGCCTGGTAATCATTTTAATATCACTTTTTTTCTTTTAAAGCACTATGGGTAGAGGAATTTTTATGCTGACAAAAGGCAACATTTGTTTATGTGAAGCTTAAAAAAGTGTGAATCTTCTGCCTAAATCAGGAGGGTTTGCAAGTATACTCAAAATGTGCTCAAATGTACTCATGTAAATAACAAGGACCCCCTGTTCAGAAACTTAATTCACGGTACAGGGAAATGGACAGTTGATAATATTGTGGTTCCTGAAGAATGCGTTCTAAATAACACCGAAACGCGCGTCGAACAATACCATCTGTTTGCCACAAATATATGTTATGTTATAGGAATTTTTTATGGGATATATTGTGTTCTGTATTTTTTGGTTGTTTTTGTAACAGATTCACTGTGTATAATCTATGCATTTTATTAATTGTTTTTAAATATGAACATTTGTTTATTAATTAAATGAGACTTTATACTTTTTTAATTACTTAGTTTGGTGTCTTCCTTACTTTTCTCCCTTGATTTATGTTGATAATCTGCCAATTTGTTTACACTGTCTCAAATGTACTCATGATAGACCTACGAAACACATATGTGAGGGCTTAAGATCTGATGTCACATCTTGCGATGTCATGTGGTGTGATGTCACACGCCCCGATGTCACGCGCTGTGATGCCACTTGCATACTGATTAATTAGGTTAGTCCCACACTTCTTTTTGTAGGTCTTGTGCCCTGCTCTAAGTGCTAAACTAACACATTATTATTGTGTTGAAGGAGTGGCTTTACCAAGACTGACAATTGGTGTCCCATGGATTTTGACCGATTTCCCAAATAGTGCCCTATGCCACTTTGCAAAAAAGAACTTTATCCTTTGTGGTGCAAGTAGCTTACACTTCTGCACAAACATGACAATTTGCTAGCTCAATTCATGCTGTCAACATAACTCATTGCAAAAAAAAACACAAAAGTGAACGAATCCTGGCCACCCAGATAGAGAGTTGTGCAAGTTACTTTACAGTGTTATTATCAGGGAGTATATGTGTTTTAAAAAAATGCGCAAACGATAGGACAGCGTTTTAGGAGTGGGAATACAAGGGAAAGAAGTAACCCGATGGCTATTTAACTTAAAGAAATGCAGTGTCAACAGTGATTAGGATCTCGCGCGCTGCCAGGGGCAGGATTACTGCTTCCAGAGCCATTGTCCTTCATCGTTAGTGTAACTATTAGCCACAGCGACTCTCCTGACCTTCATACCGAGCTCTGTGAACAAGGTTTCAAGGGAAGAACTACAGGATAATAGCATGACCAGAACACTGAGCACAATTCAGAGATAAGACCCTTTTAAAAACAACTATGTCCGCTGTGAAAAATAAAAGGAGTGAAGTGAGAGGGTGCAAGGGCCCAGTCACCGGGTGAGAGGCAAAGGGGCATTCAACAGGACGCGAAGACAACAAACAAGAAGATGCTACTGACAGCACAAGGGCGCAGCTCCCCTGAAGCCGCATCAACAATTTATATCGTCCTTGTCTGCATGATGCTCAGATGTAATTTACAAATCAAAGCCTTTTGAAAGAGCTTTCCAATATAAATCAAACATGGAATTGATGTATCACGTGATTGTTATACACGGCAGAAAATGACTCAGTGGAACATGCAATAACATACTTTTAAGCCCATATATGCACAAAACTAGTAAACATAAAAAACCAAAGAATATCATATTTTTACTTTAATGTCATAAAATGGTATAGGGTTACGATATTTAAAAGCAGAGATGTAAATCTCAACACACCTTAATTTGAATTCACTTGCGCAAGGTCAGGATATTGAACAAAATGGTTTCTGGAATCCAAATAGTATTTATCCCCAAGCCTCTGATGGTATGAATTTTCTCGTTCTACCTTTTTCCCATGGTTTTCTTTTGTGTCCCAGTCTAGTTAAGCTTTCCATTCTCTCTGAGGACAAGAGCATCTGCTTCACTTCACCGGTTAGCAGAAGCGATGGTCTTCCTAACCAGGTCCCTTCTCCCCCAGCGTGATTCAGAGATGCCTCTAGTGTTCCTGTACAAGGTCTAGATAGAAAAGATGTACCACCATGGAACTAGCAAATCTCAACCACTGTCAGAGGGTAGGGAAAGACGCCACCTTCAAGCTTGGTTCTCTCCCCAACAGACATTTTGAAGTTAAGGTGTTGTTGTCAAGGTCCCAGTAGAAATCATTGCTTAACAGACTATTGTTTAAAGTGTTAAGCAGGGCTTTGACAGCAACCAGCTCTCACAATAAAATCAACTATTTTATGTTCTTCATACTTTTCCCACCTTTTGAAACAAGTTTGTCATTATTTAAATTAAGAGCCTCCATTTAGGTCGTCTCTACACGGTCTCGTAAAATCTCTTTCCTCTACAGCAGACTTTCCACTTGTAAACTAATTTCAAGTAACATATTCAGTCATGTTACCTCAACTACTCCATTCCTCTACAAGTTTCCCATCAAGTCAATTTCAGAAGTATAGTATTGATGGACATTTAAAAATGCTTCTGAGAGATTTCTAACTGGCAGACACCGTAAATAGAGTGTGCACTGCTGGTATTTCAGTCCCACCTCAACTGTGAACAACATCACTTCAACCATGCTCATTACAGCAACCATAATTTCACCATGGCTACTGATTCTAAATTGAGAGAGCTGAAATTAGAATAGTAAACACCATAGCAATGATCAAAGACCTGGAATAACCCAGTAACTGCACAATTTAAAGGAAGGCTAGCATAAACAATACACAATGAATTTTAATAGCAATCTGAATAAACAATGACATTTCCGAGGAGATAGCAGTGGGTCATGAGAGAGAGAGGCAAACACAATTATGTGAGCTCTCCCATAACACTTAATTATAGATAATACTTAAATGTGTAATAAAGGAAGTGAAAGTATTATGTGTTGTTGGGATGCAAAGGTCCCTCACATGGTGATGGACGTGCACCACTGCACTGAGTGCCCCATCTGTAATGAAGTCTGGATCCCTAATGCTTATTTTTCTCGTCATAGGCAAACATGGACCATGCTCTAATGCCATGACATAGGCCTGTCTCCCGAATTGCTCTCTTGTTGGACCAGGAGTAAAGCCTAAAGCGTTACTCTTACAGTGGTGAAAGGCTGCTGCTTTTGCCAGGAATCAAGTTGTATGAGCGCAGTGGTGGCAGGATACCATGTAGTGATTAGTAGAAGTAAGCAGGCCTTTTCACCTGTGCCACTGGAATGAGGGCCACAGGCTCACTCAGTCAAAGCTCTGCTGCTGTGATTAACTCACCCTTGGCCTACATCAGATTGGTGTGTAGTGCTGCGCAGTCCATGTGTGAAGCACATGAGCCGCTTGTATGTGTGCCTGTGAAGGGTACAATACAGGCATAATGCATACTGTGCAGTGCATATATATTGTCTGCATGTGCGGAGTGTATGTGTGGTGCCTGTCACTGGTACAATACAGAAGCGATGCAGTGCTGTGTACTGGGTCTATATTATATGCATGCTGGGTATATGTATGCCCGCAAACGGTTCAGTACATGAAAGGTGTAGTGCTGGGCAGTGCGTGTATGCTATATACACGTACTGGTGTATGTATGACTGAAGGAAATAATACATGGAAGGCTCTGGATTCCATGAATTGAAACATGAGTAGTGGAGGTAGAAGAATCCCCCAGACAGATCTGTGTATTGCTGTATTCATGTAAGTTAGGTGTGATACACTGGAGGAAGGGAGAGCCAGGCTCTCCAGTACACTTCAAAGGGTGCTTTTTGGTTCTGAGATGTCATAAGGAAGGGGCCTGGGCACTTCTTAGGAAGGAGATGGAATTGATAGGGAAATCAAAGCAAAGGGCTGAGGCAGTAAGGTAACCCTCTAGTCACTTCCATGGACTGTGTTATGGGACTATCAAATGTGAAGTTGCTACTGTTGTGAAAGACTGCTTTCTGGAGGAAGAGAGAAAAGAAGTGAGTACTCAAAGGGAAGCAAACCCCCAACATGAACTGCAAAATTTCAGACTCTAAATCACGTTTGATGCCTGGAAAAGCACTATAAGAACGGGAGCTTGAGTCCCCAAAAAATGTCAACTGTCAAGCAGCCAGTCGGGCTGTACTAGGAGAAGAACGTCTGCAAGACCTATGACTGTAGCCAGGTCTGGGGGCCAAGGCCTGATAGTCTCCCAGTTGGGTGAGGGGACATCACCTAGGAATCCAAGACTACCTGGCCATGGAGCCTGGAGTACCAGTGTCTACCTGCTTACCAAGAGCAGTGTGCCCTGTGAGGAAGAGGAGAACGCTGGAGGGAGAAAGGTTTACTGGGGATTCCCTCAAAGAGATGTGACAACATGTCAGCGGTAAAGATAGGATTGTTGTCCGTGTGCAGGGAAATTAGACGACCCCTGTAAGCCAGAAGAGGGAAGCCTTGAAGGGAGCTGAGATCATTAGCCATGTGAAGTTGGCAGCCCCGTATGGCAGGGGGGGTGCCATGGAGACTGCTGCTGTGCTGATTGGGCCAGAGCCATGTGCCATTGAGGGGCGTTAACCGTCTATGCCAGAGGGGGACACCAGGACCAAGCATAAAGTGTGGGCTGGTCAGAATTGCCATCAGAGAAGAGAGGGCACTTTGTTCACCCTTGGAGGTCTGAGTCGTGACTGAGAACCAGCGCCATGCTCGTCACACTCAACTAACTACTGGTGGGAAGAACCAAATAACTTCCACCGCTTGAAGAACCTTTGAAATCCCCTGCCGCAGGACTCATGTGAGGGAACTGTTGGACAGCCGAGCACATCCCAACTGAGCTGCACTAGAAGGCAGGGGGATGGAATTCCTATAGACCAATGCCCAGGACATATTGTTTGGGGTCAAAGACAAGTTTTCATGTTTATTTTGTCCTTGGGACAAGTAGGCCCAACGCCCTGCAGCACAGACCCTTTGGCTGCCAGATTACAGTACCAAGTTATGAATCTGAGAAGGGCATTGTCTGCAGTTCAGGTAATATTTATGTTCATATGTGAATGCTGTTAAAACTTGTATTTATGGTTCATTAATACAAAGCCTTTATTATTAGGTTGATCGCTCTAAAGTGATGATGTACTTTCAGACTGCACTACTGACAGTGGTTCCAGTATAAAAATGTGTACACATTTGTAAATTCTAAACATTTTGAGGCTACGTATAGTGCTTCCAGGATGGTCTCTGATTAGATGCAAATTTATGCAAAAAGCTTGAAAGCAAGATTGATGATTCTTTGCTTTCAAAATAAAATGTTCATTAAAAAAATGCAACTAGGAAAAAAACGTTTTGCTAAACAGAGTAATTTTAGGTACCATTTCTGTGAAGCATCATTTAGTCAAATGTGTTGATGCATGCTAGCATTTCCAAAAAATAATCATAATGGAAAATCAGTATAACCCGCTTCAACAAAATTATATGAAACATTAAAATAAATAAGCACTGGCATAGCCATTAGGTATGACTCTGGTGGTCAGCGTATTGGTTTGGTCAATGTGCGTTTTGACACGGTATTTGTAAAACCTTATTGTTGTGGGAGCTGCAGGGCCGTCATCATTACAACAAACATTGGGAAAAGCAAAACAATTTTTAGTCTAAAAAAAACCACACTTCCACAGTAGTCAATACTGGCACAGAACAAAACTATTTTGCAGTTGACTCTGAGGAAAACCAGGAGCAGTCCACAAGCTGTCCCACATCTGATGTCCATCTAGGTGGTCGGTGTCCAGCAGAAGCCCCAACAAGCCTTGATTGCTCCTTTTTGTTCTCCACACCACTGGCAGCTAACGTTGGGACCAGCAAGGTCCAAGAACCTCACCAAAGTCAGTAGAATCAGAGCGGGCTCCATGCAAGCAGAGGAGCCCACTGAAGCAAGAGAAGACTCTCAGGAGGACCCACAGGTCAAAGTCACAGGAGTCGCAAGAGGAACTCAAGCAGCTCACTAAAGGTGAAGGCCCATCATGCAGGGAGGACTCTGTTCCTCAGGGAGTGAGGTGCTGGAGCTTCTTGTAGCGCAGAGCCAACAAGACTTGGCAACTCGAAGCGGTACACAGGGGTCCAGCCCCAGCAGTCCCAATGAGGGATACGGTCCTCCAAATTGCAGGGAAGACAGATCAGGCTTCTAGGGAACCACAGATCCACTACCTGTATTGCTGAGCCTCGGGATGTCTGTGTGATGTCAGGAGCATCAGACCAGTCAGCTTTGCTGCAGTGCCTGCAGATGCAGGGGAGTGACTCCTTCACTCCAATGGAGATTTCTTCAGGTGTCCTTGAAGCCAATAGGTCTGTTGAAAAACCTGGAGAAAGCACATACACAGACAACGAAGAAGACTTGAAGAACAGCGAGAAAACGAACAACAAGAGTCTTCATTGGTGCAATCTTGGTTCCAGTCGTAGTACAACAAAGTCCAAGTGTCCAGACGATTGAAGAGTACCGTAGTTTCAGGTTTGAGTCTGGTCCCACAACGAATCTGAGGACCCACCCACAGGGGAGCCCTTATCCACCCTAAGGAAAGGGTTGGGATGGCTCTGGGTCCCTCCCAGAGGAGGGACAGGACAGAGGGGTGGATACTCCCCTGTCCTTTGTCCAGATTTGCGCCAGAGTGGGAACCAAGGGTTCCTGAACTGGCTCAAAGTGGAGTATGCAAGGAGGGCACCAAATGTGCCCTTCAAAGCAGCCTGGTGGTGCTAGCTAGCGCCCCCACCCCAGCCCAATACACTAACCTGTCTGGGAGGTGGTCACACGTCCCTGCGACAGGAAACCCATTGTTCTACCTTCCCCTGCTCAAGCTTGGCTCAGCAGCAGGAGGGCAGAATCTTGTCTGTGGTCGGCAGCAGCACAAGCTTGCTGGCAGACCATGAAAGGTTATTACCAGGAGTACCGGGGCGTCCCCTAAGGAACCCCCAGTGCATGGGATCATACTACCATTACCACCGGAATCGGTGTTGGGGTATGATTCCAACATGTTTGATACCAAACATGACCAGGTTCAGTGCAGCCATTTTATAGGTTAGAGATCTCGTAATGACTAATGTCTGCTATATGTCTTAAAATGGCTGACCGCACTTACAAAGCCTGGAAAGTCTACTCCGGGGTTTCTAGGGGTGCCCTGCTCATGCTGGGGCACTCTCACACTTGTAACCAAGCACCCTGCCGTCTCGACTGAAGAGCCTGCCATATGGGTGACACAGGTTTTAAGTGCAGTGACCTCGGATATAAGGAAACATATATATCGCAAGAGGTGCAAGAACCAATTCACACAGGCTGCAATGGCATGCCTGTAGTAACAGAGTAAGTGGACTCCCATGGGTGGCACAATACATGCTGCAGCGCTTGGGAGACCCCCTGGTGTACCCATTGCCTGGGTTCCTCAGTACCATATACTAGGGACCTATAAGAGTACACCAATAGCCAAATGTGGAGTGTTAGAAATGGGATCTCTGGTTGGCCGAGGCTTGTGCCAAAGCCAGGCAGAGACCACCACTTAGTCAGGGCTAGGGAGTTACACGCCAAAGATAACCCCTGCTCACCCCCTTGGCAACGTGACACGAGCAGTAAAGCTTATCCCGAAGGCAATGTGTAAAGCATTTGCACACGCACCCACCAGCAACAACATCCCAGGCACCCCACAAAAGGAACTCCACACAAGGTTATATCCAAAATAACCTTTGTATTCTCAAAACACATCAGATAGTAATCATGCAATATACATTATGCCACCTGGCACAGGCAATATTTACAAGGGATTATTTACACATGACAGGGCCACGCGGGCCACTGTCCGAATCAGCACATGGTAAAGAAATAGTATCAGAATATAAATGAACTTGGAACACAGCCAGTAATCACTGGCAGACACTATACTCCGCGTCAACCTGTAATATAACTCATAACATGTACAATATCCCACAAGTCTAAATAAATTAGACCCTCACCACCTAAGTAAAAATTACACTAGGGGTGTAAATCATACAGGGAAGTATAATCTCCCTAACATAAACCTAAACAGGCAAAACAACCTCCTATTCATAAACCATATCTAGAGGTATCAAACAGGGTGCGCAAAACATACTACACACAATACATTTCCTAGCACCCAAAAGCATTAGCACATAAATCACTTTAGCACATAAACCACAATAGGGCCTGGCGCCCTATACATGTAAACATCCCCCTGGCCAACTGGCCATCTCAGGTAGGGGGCTCAAATTCCCCATGTCCATACAGTCAGGGATGCTGCCTAAGCAGCGAAGGTCAAGGACGCTGCCGGTCTCCACTCCTCCTTCACTTGCGGCGGGGGCAGGCACCAGCAAAGTGCCTTGCGCCCCCTCCGCCTTCTGCCGCGACCGGCTGGCGCCTACGGCGCTCTCCCACATCAATGGGAGACCCGCACTGGCAGGCGCCAGCATCCATCTCCCGGGGGGCTTCTCCTTCGCGGGGCTTTCTCTCGTTCTCGGAGGCCCCACATCACTCCTCTCGCTAGGCCGCACTTCCGCATCCGTCCGCAGGCCCCGCCGACAACCAGGCGGGCCGCAGGCCGTGGCGATCTCTGTGCTTTTCAGCTGCAATGAGGGGTAGGCTCCCTCGGGATTCAAAATAAACAGCGGGTTGGCACCTGCTCTGCTCTAATGAATGGGTGGGCACCCGTAGTGATTCAAAATCAAGAGGCGGCAATAATCGTGGTGGATACCAGATTTTAACTGTAAAAATAAGCAGGCAGAATGCAGGGTGGCACCTGCAAGTAAATATTAAAATAAGCGGGATGGGCACCCACGCTGCAAATAAACTGGCAGGAGCGTTTCCTTCTAGGAAAACAGCACTCTGCCCACAAATAAAAATAAAGCACTCACGAGGCACTGGGGGCACAGAAACCACCACCCCCCCCCCCCCCCAAGGAATGACCCCCTACAGCAAAAAGGGTCCCAAAGAAGTCCTCCAGCATCCAGGGGCTGGGCAGGGTCCAGGGAGGAAAGCCTTCCCCTGGGCCCCAGCAGCAGCACGCCCCTGGTAGATTTGAGTTGAACACAAGACCATTTCCATGGGGTCACAGCCCCGTCTTTTATACACAGATATCCTTTGTTTCCAAAGGTGCAGGCAAGGGGCGAACCAGATGTAACTGGTTCTTGAGCACTTTGTTTTGCTCAGCCCCTCTCCCTATTCACAGGACAGGCCGGGGACATCAGACACACCAAAGGGGGTGGAGCCGGCATTGTGGAGGGAAGGCCCAGCCCTATTCAGGTCACAGGTGCAACTCCTCCCTGCAATCAACATGCAGATCTCCCCATTCACCACCGGGCAGACCCATCCTGACTCCTGGAGCCAGGCACACCAGCCAGCTCCAACCAATCACAAGCCAGACAGTTAATTCACATTCACTGCACAGACATGCCAACTTCTAAAAGTGGCACTTCTCCACTAGACACAATAAATCTGCGCACATGAGCGCGCAGAATTTAATCTAACGAGTTCGCACATGCCAAACTTGCCCCTGCACTCCCCACACATCAGAAACTACCATGGACACACATATTCCCCATGCATTCCTATGGGAGGGCAGGCCAATCTCACCACACACACTCCGAGTGTGCACGCACTTTACACTGGGCCACAGTGAAAAAGTGCGCAGAGACCAGAAATTAACCAACATCATGTCAGAGGTCAAGGCAAAAAGTTCAGGGCCAAGTCCAACATGGAGGTACCAAAGTACTTACCATGTCAATATAGTGAAGAAAGCACAGTTGCTGGGGTCCTGATAAACAGGAACCCAGCAGACTATGTCAAAAACACATCGACACCAGGCAAAAAATGGGGGTAACCATGAAAGCAGATCCTACTTTCCAACAACAACATTTACTCAAAGTGCTATTCAGCAGTATTCCCTGTGATGAGGGTTTCAAAACCTGAGCTCTGGGATAGCAATACACTGTATACCACCATAAGCAGCAATGTGTGTGTGAATAGTTTCTCTATATCTCCAAGAAACTGTGGACTATGGGTCACTTGATTAAGTCCAGCATACAAGCCCGGAACCTAGTACAAAACAAAGTGGTATGCTGTTCCTATAGTGTGTTGCTGGTGCTTGTATATGTGGAGAGAACACACAGGGCTTTCAATCAATACAGGAGAAAGCTTTCCTCCTTAAGGAAAAAGACCCTCACACACCCAGACAGCTAGGTTTCCTGCTTCATCATTGGGTCTGCTCCTTATCGGGTTGGCGCTGCAATACCCGATCGGCACCCATGATGAGGCATTCTTGGCGGAGATCTTTATTCCTTTTGCTGTTGGGTGCAGTGATTGTGAGGGCTGGCACAGTGAGGGGTAGCATGATCGTCGGAACACACTACACCACATAATGTCTACACCTGCCGGCACACGTTCATACACATGGTTGACTCAAATAGGGCTGTGTTGTGGATCTACAGGTACCACTTTTTAAGGTGCTGTATGTTTGATCATGACTATTTTATCTAACTTTAGACCCCCACCAAAAAGTGTAGATAGATCCAACTCTGGTCCTGAAGAATTGTCATCTACTTGACATAGGCAAGAAACATGTTGACCGAAATCCAGTGCATAATCCTGTAACCTTAGAGCAGGTGTGCGCGCTTCCTTGCTTTTAATCAGGTTAGTGGCCACATTTCATTAAAATTGTTTTGAGTGGACCACTATTTCCGGTTTTAATCTTACACCTTTCTCACATCGATACATCTACACTCACCAAGGGCCCTCGCACGCACTGCATCCAACGGCAAAAGGAAAGACCTCTATGTCGCAGCAACCAGGAACCTCAGTGTGTGACTTACACCTGAATTACCCTTTGAATTCCAGATTCAAAAGCTGTAGTACTCTTGTTTAAACTAGTCTGTATTCTGAAAAACATGTCCCTGCTGAGAAAGTGCTACTGTGGTGCGTTCTCTGATCCGGTTACTTTTGAATCATTTTAAAGCATACTACCTTGGGCTCCAGGAGACATACCTATTAATTTCAGAGGATTTAAAACATGGCTATGTGGATAGAATCTTGTTTACAGAAATAAAATCATATTTCCAGTGCAGGTTGCTCACTCTGCTGGCTCACCGATAGGCTGTAGATTTACTTCTAGGTACTCTGTCCAATGCATCAAACCTAGTTTCACACTGGCCCCTAAGGAATCCCATATTGCCTCTAGATCTCTTAAATCTAGATCCGTATTTCTGCGCGAGATTCCATGCCATTGAACGGAACAATGCATCCCGTTCATGGGTTGAAGATTTGGAGCCATAAGGAGAAATGTGCTTCCTCACACAAAACAGGGTTTTCAGGGATTTAAATTTCTTGATGTAAAGTTTTTTTCTGAGTCACACAGAGATAATTCAACATAAGAACCACATTAAATTCTGAGCATACAAACATTGTTCCCTGGTTCTTAGCTCAACAAATAAACTCCTTAACCTTTACCATGCAATGACAAATACCTGCTGTAGGAAAGTACCCCTTTCTTATCTGGTCAGCCCCATTTTTTGTCTGGTATTTGATGCTATTTTGACTCAAGTGCACTGGGCTCCATCTAACCAAATCCCCAATGCCAGTGTTCTTTCCCTAAAAGAAAGTAACTGGTCAATTGTTCCCCAGTTTGCAAGACCTTCAGCACCTCTTTAAGTCCCTAGTAAATGGTACCCCTGGTACCTATGACATAGGTACTAAAGAGGGTTCCTAATGGCTGCAGCATGCATTGGGCTACCCTAAGGGACTCATCACCAAACTCATGCAATCTACCATTGCAGGCTGCGTGAAATGGTGCAGACAAATGTGAAAACACAGCTTGGCACACACCCTGTGTGCCATGCCAACAGACACTGCATGCAATATATGTAAGATACCCCAACAGCAGGCCTTAAAGCTCTAAGATGGATGAATGAATGAAATGAATGAAATGTGATTTGTATAGCGCAAACTTAGCCCAACGGGCATCAAGGCGCATTTCAGTATATACATTCATACAGAATAAAAATGAGATTAGTGATAGACCTGAGAGAAGAGCCAAGTCTTCAAAAGTTTCCGGAATATCGCCAAAGAGGGCTGGCCAGAGAGTACGTGAGGGAGGCTGTTCCACAATTTGGGTGCCAAGACGGAGAAAGCTCGTCCGCCCCATCTAGCCTTCTTCAATCTGGGAGTAGCGAGCAGATTTCGCGAGGATGAACGCAAGGATCTGTTAGGGCATAAGGACTCACAAGAGTCATTATACCTTCGGGGGCAGATCCAAACACCGCCCTGTGGGTCAGACAAATAATTTTGAAGGAGATCCTGGCATGCATTGGAAGCCAATGAAGGTCCTTCCTGGCCTGTGTTGCCGATGAAAGCCTAGGCAGCATAAGGGCCATCCTGGCTGCAGAATTTTGGACCATCTAAAGCCGATGTAAGGATTTCTTATTTATGCCCCCATATAGCGCATTACAGTAGTCGAGCCTGGAAGATACCAGGGCGACTGTGGCCTGCTTGCGAGCGTCAGGTGACAAAAAGGGGGCAATTTTTTTAGCATGCGGATGGTATTGCAGCAGATGGATACAGCTTTGTTGACCTGAAGGTCGAAGGAGAGGGCCGAGTCAAAGAGGACACCCAGGTTTCTAGCCGAGTTGGAAGGTTTAGGGCAGTCACCTAGGGAAGGAGGCCACCAGTCTTTGGACCAGATGTCATGGTTACCTCCAAAGACCAGCAACTCTGTTTTCTCCCCATTGAGCTTGAGGTAGTTGCGTACCATCCATTGCGACACTGCCTCCATACAAGATCGAAATTTGGAGGCAGCCGCTGATGCCTGAGAGGTGGTGGAAATGATGATCTGAGTATCATCTGCATAAGACAGTATATGATACCCAAAAGATCTTATTACCTCGGCAAGTGGGGTTACATAGATGTTAAATAACAGGGGACTCAGGGAGGAGCCCTGAGGAACCCCACATTGCACGGCCTGGGAGGGGGAAAGAAAACTACCAAGCTGGACCCTCTGTTGTCTCTGAGAGAGGAAAGAAGAAAGAGGTTCAGGGCAGTACCCTCAACTCCTATCCCCTTCAAACGATCGACCAGAATGGAAGGGGATAGGGTATCGAATGCTGCTGTGAGGTCAAGTAGCACCAGTAGTGCGGTCTGCCCTCTGCCATGTTCCTCAGGGCAGGGGGTGTATCTCCCTGATCTGGGGGAAGCCAGGTTCGCAAATCAAAAGCGACAGGGGCTTTGAAGTCCCTGGCCTTGGTATATAGATTCACTAGCCATCCTGCTGGAGGAGTTGTGAAGTCCTCCTCTGTACGGGGCATTGTTCTGACCTCAGAGCATGGGCTCACACTGCAGTAGATTCTCTGGGATGATGAGTGCCTGCATTTCTAGATTTCCATTCCAAGAATTGAGCAACAGAACCCCCACTTTCCAGGCATATTGTCCTTGGCCAACTACTTTCGCTCTTTGTGCCTCTGTTATATAGAGGCAACTGAGAGTCCTTCAAAGCAGTTGTTAAAGCAGTCTGACACTCACTTTGTCCTGTGGCATGAACCGTCAGTCCCATGCCTCACTGCAGAAAGGTTCTGGGACGCGCATTTCTTACTATGTGACATTGAGGGAAGGTGACTGGCTGACATGCACTAACTTTCCCTGCACCTCAAGGTGTTGCATGAGAGCACCACGCGCAACGTACTGACAGGGACATAGAATTGCTCTTTGAAACTGCCACACCGTCCGGGGAGGCGTATTCAGAAGCAATTCTCTCAGAAACTATCTTGAAAGACAGCCCCTATCAAATATGGCATTAGCTTTGGGGTATGCATACTATAGGGATGTCCTTCATTCAGCACACAAGCAGAATTCTTTTTGCACCCCAGACATTGAATAATCATAATAAACTGAGTAGTGGGTAGCTGATCTAGTGTTATACTGTTATGACCCTTCATACAATCTAGGAAAGGTTCACCTACTTGCTCATATTATGCTGTAAAAAAACTAAAAAAACACCCAGCACCTCAGGGGTTAGGCTACAGAAAACTAGTTCAAGGAAATCAGGTGATACATTCTGTCTCGCAGAACCACAAGGCATAACAGCCATCAAAATGGCAAACAAAGGTAGGATGCTGGTTAGTGAGATCAAGGGGAGACTAGCAATGCAATAAACTGAAAACAGATAGCAAGGAGGATTCAGAGTCGCACATAAAAAAAACATGTAAAGCCTTTCAGGAACCACTCAAAAGCACACACAGAGTACCTGCAGGGTCTACAAAATATTTTTTAATTCTAGAGCAGCTCACCACTGCATCTTGACTAAAGACATAGTGATTCTGCAAGGAACTTGTTTTGCCAGATTTTTGGGATGAATGTTACTCGGCATTAAGGATCTACAAATTTAGGACACCACCAGACTGAAAATTATGTAGCACGTAATACTTTGATTACTTATTGGTAATCCCATTGCTCAGATTCGATGTTTGTCATCATAGTCCTTACTAGCCAGAAGTGTGCACCGTCGTGTCAGGCAACTAGTTGCCCAACTAAAGAAAAAAAACTGCCATCGATGTGGGGAGATTGGTCCTCCTACTCCAGTCACTATATACCAAGAGCTTGTCCATACATAATTTCTGGTTAGACAACCTTATGCTTGAACCAGAAAATGCCACACGTCGACTACACTCCCCAACATAAGGTCATGAGGATGAGGAAGATTAAATCAGAGTAATGAGATTACCAGTAAAACAAAAATCAAGTTTTACTTTCTCATTCACTTCTTCGTGGCAGCCCTTACTAGCATGAGTATATAAGCAGGAAGACTTGTGCACTGCCCAAAACAAACCATCACACAATGAGGCCAGTATAAAAATCAAAAGTGGGGACTAAGCTTAACTACCTGCATGGACAATGCATAAAACCCCAAGATTCCAGCCCTCTCAAAGCTCACCTCTAACCAAAAGTGAAATACAAAAGTAGGGGGAGAAGACCCAACAGCAGGGACACAGATGTTCTGCAGATAGCATGTCTTATGTTCTACCCAGTAGACACATACACCAGCAGAAAAGCGTTAGCAAACTGGACGGGACACGTCAGACGACAGACACGATAAGTCAAAGCCATCAACTGCAACCAGACTGGGAAGGCTGAAGGCTGAGCTAAAAACAACTGAATGGCACATTGATGTAATGAAACCACATAAACCTAATAGGACACATCTAAGCAAGGGAAAAAAACACTTCAGTTCGGAGGTGGAATGAAAGATAAGCAGAAAAAACACCAGTGAAAGGACGAACACTACTTCCCTCTGCGAGCACAGACCTGGAGGCAGAGGAGGCTCGAAAGGGCGTGCTGTGGGGTAAATCAAGTAGGACATCTACTAGAAGTTGTTACACGAATTGGCATATTTGCCAGCCAAAAGTAGAGCCTTGGCAATATAAATAGAAGAAATCTTTAAGGCAGCCTAAGAAAGAAGAAAGCAGGCCCTTGGTCAAAAATGTCCACAAGTGACGAGGCATAATCAAAAGCCCAAACCTGTGACTTATGTATCAGTGGCTACGGTTGAAGACCGGCCTCCAGAAAAAGCATTTCTAAAAGGAAGTGGGCTTAGACCTCCAGTCTAGGGCAGCTGAGGGCAGTTGGAGATCTGTTGGACCAGGAACGGCAGCTTGTGAAAGCCCTCAACAAGAGACAGAAACTCATAAAGAAGGTAAGACCTGTACAGATTACGCCTCTTATAGGCCGATCTCCTTGCTTAATGCTGAAACTAAAATTTTGCCTAAGCTCCTGGCCAACCGATTGATTAAAGTAATCAACAATCTGGTACACTCTGACCAATCCGGTTTCATGCCCCAGAGTAATACTGCCCTGAATCTACGCAGAGTACACGGGGTAATGGGGAGAGCGACAACAACCCAGGAAGAAGCGATACTAGTATCACTTAACGCCACTATGGCATTGGATATGCTCGATTGGCCATATCTCTTCACAGTACTCGAGAGGATGGGTTTTGGGCCCCGCTTCATTCAATGGGTGCAGCTCCTCTACTTGAAACCTTTAGCCCAAGTTGTGGTGAATAATAAACATTCTGAGGCCTTTAGTCTTGGTAGAGGAACCAGACAGGGATGTCCTCTTTCCCCTTTCCGGTTTGCTCTAGCCTTGGAGCCTTTAGCATCCTGGGTGAGGAGAGACCCAGTAATATAAGGACTTAGATGGGCAGACACATGGGAGGATAGAATATCGTTATATGGGGACAACATATTGTTGTTCCTTCGTTCTCCAAAAGCTTCCCTGATTGCGGTACTGGACATTTTTGCCATTTTCGGTAGGTACTCTGGATACTCTATGAATTGGGCTATATCTATGCTGTATGTTCTTCGAGGGCCGCTAACAGGCTTACCCAGGGACTGTCAGATACAGATTACCACAAAGGGCTTCAAATACCTTGGGATTTACATTACGGCCGACCCTTCCAGCAGAAAAGTTCACAACCTACTCCCACCTCTATGGAGACGCAGGATAGACTTGGAACAATGGAAGGTGCTTCAGCTGTTGGGAAGAGCTTCCTTATTCAAAATGATGTCTCTCCCCAGGTTCCTCTACGTGTTGCGTAACTCGCTAGAACCTCGTTCCCACAAGTTATTTTAAAGAAAATCGACAGCCTGCTACGGAGCTTGCTCTGGAGCGGAAAACCCAGCATAGCATTGTCCAAATTAAATCTTACCTGGTACGATGGTGGAATCGGCCTTCACGAGCTAAAGAAATACAACTGGGCAGCACACTTGGCAGCCATTAATCATGGTACACACAGACCAGCAAACGACCCGGGTTCCACTATGGATCGGTGGTTGCTACCAGGGGGAAATTATAATTGAGCGCTCTACTCCACTGCAGGGAGGCATCGTCTGACCTGGCCCACAAGACACTCGGTATAGGTATGGCAGGCAGCTGCCAGAAGCTTGGACTGGGACTGCAAGGTGACAATGGCCACCCCGCTGTGGGACTCTGAATTCCCTGGCAATCTTTGGTCCACAAGAGGCTTCGACAAGTGGGACCTTATAGGTGTTTAAAAATTGGCGATCTCTGGGCGAAGGGAGAGGTTATTTTCGTTCTCTGCCTTGCAACAGGAGTATGGCCTAACCCATCGGTTTCCACAGAGCCCACTAGGAGCCAGTAATTTCCAGACGGAAGTTTGTCCGCATCGTTTCTTGACCAAGGGAAACATCATCACAGCCGACCATAGCGGCAGCCTCCAGTTAAAACGTATAACAATTGGCAGTTATTATCAAGCAGTAAAGATTTAACCGTTCACGAATCAGGTTAAGAATCCCGAACATTCTGAATCAATCGCCCTTTCCCTCCTTTATGAATCTGAAAAGCTGGCTTTCCCATTCATCTAGATCTCCCACTCGAAGAGTCTCCGACATATTTTTTCATCGAAACTATTCATATATGGGCCTGTTTGTTTTCATAAAACGAGAACAAGAACAGATACCTCGAAACCGATCCTATTAATAAAATCTTCATGCATCTGCAGGGAACCCTATTACATGCATTTTAACATGCCAACTGAGCTGAAACCACAGTATATCCCTGTATGCCATCTTTATTATGAGTAGTGGACGGCTACCTGATGAAGGCTGTGTGCCGAAACGCGCGTTGTAAGACATCTGCCGCACTGCCCGAATCAACGCTTGCATCTATTGCATGGATTTGTATATAGTTTCTGATACTGTATGAATTTATTCACATGTAATTTATTTTTGATTTTCAAATGCATTTTTTGTATCATTGATTAGTCTATTTAAATATGAACTTTGTATAAGTCAACAAAAAGGAAAAAAATATTTCAAATAAACGAATTAAAATAAGTATATAAAAAATCTTTTTGTCTATCAGGCTGTTATAGAGTGCTTATCTCATATAGGTCTACAATTGAGACATAGAAGTGTACTCTTTCAGCTAACAACAGTTTAGTACCTTTTCTAGCTATAACTTGCTTCCACTAGTATGGCCTAACCCCTACAGAATTTTTTCGATACATGCAAGTGCGACATGCACCGCAGTCTTGTCTCCAAAAGGGAGAACCCCCCCCCCCCCCCCCCCCCCCCCCCCGGAGGCCTCCCCCTTGGTGGACCGCATTCTGGATGGTCATTTGCCAACGAAAGCCATCTCCCTCACTTTCAAGAAGTTAGTGAACCACGCAGGCGAACCCCTCCTGAAGCTCCAGGACAAATGGGAAAGGGTTGACATCATGGCATCATCCTTGATGACGAAGATTGGGCAATAGCCATCACCTCACCTCGAGAGGTGGCTATAGCAGCCAGACTGAGGCTAGTGCAGCTAAAGATCCTACACCGTATTTACATCACTGGGCCAGATCTGGTGCGTGTGGGGAGGGCGAGCGATAGTGCATGTAGAAGGGGCTGTGGCATGGAGGGAACATTTCTCCACATATTATGGGAATGCACGGATATACAGAGGTACTGGAGAAAGATGCATGAAGTAATTTGCGAGGTGCTCCCTCAAGACATCACAATAGAAGCTAAAAGGTGCCTCCTTCATGTGTGGGAACCCACTGACCTAACTCGGCCACACATCACCTGGGTCACGTTGGGACTGATGATAGCGAAACGTAATATTGCACAGAAGTGGGGGGCAACACGAACACCTACAGTACAGGTCTGAAAGAGAGATATGGACTGGTGCATGTTCAGAGAGAAGACAGTATACATAGGTAGGGGATGTCCAAAAAAGTGGATTCGTGTTTGGCAGAACTGGATTGACTACAGAGGGAACATCTGTACTCCGCCACTAATTCCAACCCATAACGAGCAAACGTAGACAGGAGGTTAAAACTAATCTTTGACCTAACATGCATGTGGATATGGTTCTTATGGACAAGTCAGGGTACGAGACTGTAAAATGATTTGTAATGTAATATGCCTTTTGACGTTGATTCAATTTGTTAATAAAAAGAAATATTTAAGAAAACAAGAGACAGAAACCTATAGGATGCATAGGTGCATGCACACAGAGGCAGAATCAGCAAGCAGACATGTGATGAAAGCAGACATGTGATGAGAGCAGCCTAAACCCCACAAACCCTGGGTCTGCAAGAGACCTCTCCGCAGGAGATTTGGCAGCGTCCAACCAGCTGGAGAAGAAGGTACTCCACCCTTAAGTTCTGAAGAAATTCAATGGCAGACTCTTCAAATCACAGCACCTACAACCCCAGATTGTCCTACACATAGAATAGGACTTAAAGGAGTCCCTTAAGGAACCAAATAATACTCAGTAGATGCCAGTTGAGAACAATTCTATAGCCACCCTCTTTGGCACAGAAGGCCAGGTAGACAGAGACTGGAAAAAAAGAGGTACCTGCAAGCCACAAGGTGGCAGCAAGAGGACATGGCTCAGTGTCTGGACCCTTGAACCTGAAACCGATTTCAAAAACAAGCCTGGGTCTCACACATTAGAGCCCTCAAGTCTATGTTAGACAGCCTTCAAGAAGAAAGGCAGAAGGAGGACTAGTAGACCAACATCTCCTATGTCAAATGGGTCACAGGAAACAGAGGCAAAACTGGAGGATCGAGAAGGTGATACAGAAACCCTTCAAAGCCAACCACATTACTGCCCAAAACAATTACGGAGGCATGCCATGTGAGACCAAAAGCAATGTGATGAAAGTGCCACAGACGGCATTGCACCTGAATAGGACAGCTACAGTGGAGACAAAATGTCTCAGCATACAGGTGCACCCAATAGAGAGCTGGCATGTATGGCAGAGACCCAAAGCTCTGGGCAAAGAAAGGGGCTCAGCAAGAAGCAAGCTCCACCACAGTCAAGCAATGAGCTTCTCCTCCCCATAACAGGATGAGGGAGGACTTGAGGGAACCCATTTCCCCCTTCTAACCCTGACCCCAGAACAGCAATTAGGGAGCGGTATCAACAATAGGAAACAAAATGTAAGCAACCTCACTTAACACTCTGTAAAACCCATGCAATTGGAACAGTGGGGACCAGACACACCCAGCCCCACAGAGAACCTAAGGAATTGAGGCATAACAGGCCAGTAGGAGGGAGACCATGTTGTAGAAAAGGCTCACACTAGTAGCAGCAGTTCATGGCCCAGGATGCGATAAACCTGAAAAATCAAGCTGCCAGTCTATACCTAAAACCAGACTTTGAAGGATATAAAAAATACCTAAATATGGCACAGTAGTGAGTCTTGGCAAATAAAGCTGGGAGTGGTTGGGGAAGGTGGTTGGTGGGGTTAGGGGGGCTGGTACAGAGCCGCAAAAGGTGGGGACCCAAGACAGTTTTTTTTCTGGTCATTAGCTGGGCAGTGTGGTGCCTGTCCGCAAAGTACACATGCCTCGCTTTAGTAAGTATTGGGATGTAGATATACTGTGCAACCTATAAATAATAACTACTCAAAAAGCTGGATTCCTAATGATACGTTATGAGGAAACGCAAGGATATTACCCACTCCTTCTGTAAAATTACTGTCGGTCTCCCAGGTTCCCCACCCATTTCCTTAACTAATAAAAGCCTTTAGTTTAAATGTTTACATAGGACTAACCTAACTTCTATCTGGTTTTTGCTACATAGTTACTCTTTGTCCACTATGTATCAGTGTTTTCTTAAGTTGCCAACCCCTACATCTTTGCACTGAGAAATTTCAATAAAGGTGACAGAACAACTTCCTTTTTAGAGAACAGAGGGAGGGTATTTTAAGTGGAGGTGGCTTTGGTTTCGGCAAAAAGAGAAGTGGTTTCCTCCATTTCACAGTTTTGAAAACACTAAAAAATATCATGATAATTTAGTCTACCAAAGGTCTTGTTTCCTTATTATTAACTTTCTTGATCTGAAAAGCCAGCATAACAATTATGTACATAACCCACGTGTGCACAATAGACAGTCCTGTTATCTTTAATTTCTCTTCATCACCCGAATCCACATATATCTACCTAGCAAAATGCACCCACCCAGAGCTAAGTACTACAAGTCTGCGAGATATGGCAACATTTCATTTAGCTTTTCAAATGTATTTTCTTATTTACTTTTTACCAAATTTAGAGTAGAATGGTCAGGAGGGTGTGACAATTAGATAGTTAGGTAACACAAATGTAATGTGACGTGTCACACCATGTGTGAGGTCCAGTTTGGTGCAGGTCGAAGTTCCAACTGCTATGCCGGCATTAATGGACTAATTTAAGTGGCTTTGCTGTTCTGCTACAGAACTATAAGGTCACTACAACTTAAACTTTTGGGGAGGGGGTTGGGGAGTTTCAATGGACTTTTACAGCAAATGTTACTTTCCCCTTAATCAATGTTGTTTTTTTCATTGTGTTGCGTTAGTTTTGTACTTGTAAGGCAGGTTTTTTTTTTTGTTCAATAATTTTATTAATTTTGCAAAGAAGCATATAAAAAGTTAAATAAAATAAGAAAGTGATACAATGCATCAAAAAAGAAATAGAAGAAAATAGCTAGAAAAACACAAATGTTGATAAAGATTAATTAACCACAAAAGGGGATCAATAGACAATAAAAACAGGTGATAAAGGGCATTCTTGTCTAGTACCTTGACAAAGATCAAATAACGAAGACGTAGCACCATTAACTCTGATATTTGCTCTGGGGCATACATATAAGGACATAACCATATTCACAAAAGAATCACCAAGATTATGGGCGTAAAGCACTGCATGAAGAAAAGGCCAAGAAACGTAGTCAAAAGCCTTCTCGGCATCAAGGGCAAGAGCAGCCACCGGGAGAGTAAATAATTTTGCTTTCCCTATGATGTGACAAAAGGTACGAATATTGTCTCTGGCCAATCTTCCTTTAACAAATCCCGTTTGAGAAGGATGGGTAAGTAGAGGTATTTAGGATTCCAAACGTTTGGCCAAGATTTTAGCAAAAATCTTTGCCTCCATATTGAGGAGGGATATGGGTCGAAAACGTTTAGATCTGAATGATCTTTGCCATCTTTTGGTATCACGACGATAGTAGCATCAGCCGTAGGCGTTGGCTGCGACTCTAAAATTTCAGGAATCTAATCTTAGATCATCTCAGATATCTTGTATTACTGATGGCTCTGGTGCCAAGAAATTTCAAACTAAGGAGATAGTTGAGGTTTTTTGCGACTTTTATAGCAAGCTGTACACTCCTGTTAATCAATGTCAACAATTCTTAAAGACGATTCCTATCCAGAAGGTTTCAGATGCTGACGTTGTGAAGTTGGGAGGTCCGATTTCTACTGATGAGATTATACATGCAATTAAATCCACACGGTCGGGAAAGGCACCGGGACCTGATGGTTTTCCCATCATGTTTTACAAAACTGTTCTTACTTCTGTTGTTCCTCGTCTTAAAATTGTTTTTGATACTTTTATTTCATCAGGTTAGGTTTCGGGATCTACTGGAGAGGAATCATCTTTAAGAATTGTTGACATTGATTAACAGGAGTGTACAGCTTGCTATAAAAGTCGCAAAAAACCTCAAGTATCTCCTTAGTTTGAAATTTCTTGGCACCAGAGCCATCAGTAATACAAGATATCTGAGATGATCTAAGATTAGATTCCTGAAATTTTAGAGTCGCAGCCAAGATTTTACCTGCACGGTTTTTCAGTAGTAAGCGTTTGGATTCCTGAGCCTGAAGCCCAATGTGCTCTCTTTTAGTGACAATAGAATTGTAGGAATACTTCAAGTTTTTAATGTTTTGTAGTAATTGTTTATCTTTAGAATGACAATAGAGAGACTCTTGTCTCTTAATATTATGTATTATCAGCTAAGTCAGTAAGCTCTTTCTTAATATCGGCATTTCTCTTAAGCATCCGTTTAATAATTTTGCCTCTAAGCGTACACTTAAAAGCATCCCACAAGAGAATTGGGGAACCGACTGAACCCTCATTATCAGAAAAGTAATTATCAATCTCTTCATTCAAAGCCGCAACCTAGGTCTGATCATGCAGGATTTCCGTGTTTAATGTCCAAGTATGAGGTTCTTTCTTCTCTGTAAGATTGAGAGAAAAGGATACCGCAGCATGATCCGAAACACGGATAGGATGGATGTAAGGAGACGACGAAGCCTGCAAAATAGCTGAATGTACTAAAAGATAGTCAATACGAGAAAAGCTAGAATGAGGCGAAGAGAAAAAAGAAAAATCACTTCCAGTAGGGTTATGTAGACGCCACAGGTCTTGAAGATTAGCAGAGGTACACATATTGATCATCTGTGTGTGAGCCCTAGGGGGACAGAACTTAAAAGCAGATTGTCTATCCAAAATTGGATCCATAGGTAGATTAAAATCTCCATCGACTATTAGGTTACCCTTATGAGGGACCCCAGACAATTTTTTGGTGATCGACCGCCAGAACGATGGATCATCAATGGTTGGAGCGTAAATATTCATAACGTAAAGATCAATGGAGCCATTGGAAAGGTGGGACAGCAGCCATCGACCTTCCGAATCATGTTCTGCAGACACCACAGACAACCCTGAATTTTTAGAAATTAATGTTATCACACCATTCTTTTTGCCAGAAGCATCAGAGCACACCACATCAAGGACCGACCCTTTCCCCTATAATAAAGCTTCCTTCTAAGATATTTTAGTTTCTTGCAGTAACACTAAATCTGTAGAGAGATGTTTGCAATAATCCAAAATCTTAGCCCTTTTCACCGGCTGATTCAATCCACGAACATTAAGGGACAAGACATTCAATCCAGGCATGAGAACAGAAGAACCAAAAAACCACTAAACAGTGATGATAGAGAAAATAAATCAAACGCAGAAACAAAGAAACGCAAAATCACACAGATCCAACAGCATGAAAGGTCCCACAAACAAGAGGCGCCAACAGGAGATCCAAGAACGAAAGAAGGGAAGAGAAGATAGAAAGGAGAAAAAGAAAATGGAAAAGAAAAAGAGAAAAAGGAAAAACGGAAAAAAGAAACAGAAAAGCAAGAACAGAGAAACCCAACAGGGGAGGTCTAAAAGAGACCAAATCCATACGAGGGGGGAACATGGGGAGGTAAGCAAAAAGGCCATCAGGGGAAAAGAAATAACAATCCATTACCTCATACGATAGAGGAAGATGGAAGAAGGCCTATAAAATTTGGTAGAGGAAATTCATAAACATGCAGTGTAGCAACATAACAGAATATCCAATAATAGAAAAAAAAAGCGATTAAAAACAAAACAGGAATCAAACAGTAAAAAAAAATAACAAAAAAACAATCATAGATTAAATAAATAGAAACAGAGAAGGATTAAATCTTAATGCACAGCAATAAAAATATAAGCATATATCAAATATAACGAGATAACAATAAATATAAATTCATCAAAAAGCTTAGAAAAATTCAATGTATATGAATACATACTTTATAAACCTTAAGTAAATAGCATAAAATAGCTGTTTCATATCACAGTAACAAGAAATCAGAAGAATAAACAATAAAGAATAATAAGTATCAAACCAGACCAGTAAGAATAGGAAAAAGTAGAAAAACGGGAACAAATAATATATGTACAACAAACACATAGTGTAGAGATAGATGAGCAAATAATTAACAGGAAAATAGAAATATATATCACTCAAACCCACAACAGGAAAAGGAAAGTTGACATAAATCCAAACCATGATATATTACATCTGAAACAGTTAAACAATAAAGAACAATAAAAGAGTAGACACAAACAAAAAGCAGAATAAACATGGAGTAAAAATCAAACGTTACATGCACACAGAGAGAGGAAGTAAAGAGCAACATAGAAAGAAACATCCAAGATAAATATTGAAGCATCACCAGTACATATCAAGGTATCTATAGAAATGTTAAAGAAAAGAAACACTTGGAGTTGAAGACATAGTGACGGAATATCAACAGGAAACACGAACCTCAAGCTGAAAGCGGGCCAGATAAACCTAGAGGTAAGAGAGGAGAGAAAATAAAAAACACAAAAACCTGCAATCCAAGGAAGGGTTAAGAGCATGCCAACCATAAAATCATCATAAACTACATATATAACTAGAAGACTAGTAAGCATAGCTTTGTCTACATCAAGCCATACATATCAAAAAATTAAATTTACAAGAAGAAAACAGCAAATCAGAAAATACTCAAGAACCGGAGGGTCCAGGAGAGGATGAAGAATCCATCTGAGACCCCATTTGATTATCCAGGAATGTCGAAAGATCTGAAGGCTCATAGAAGATTTGGAAACTACCTCTAAAAGTAATGCGAAACCTTGAAGGTCCAGCAAAGGAAAACGGGATGCTCATGTCAATTAGTCGCCCTTTGTAGATTAAGAAAACCTTTCCGTCTTATAACAATGTCTCTGGCAAAGTCTTGAGAGATAGAAATTCTGTGGCCTTCCCAGGTAACCGTCTTGATCTTATTCAATTGAGCTAAGATTTGTTCAGAGTGTTGATGACGCAGCGGTTTAAAAATCACCGCCCGAGGATGAGGTGAAGATTTGGGATGGAAAGTAGGGACTCTATGAGCACGTTCAATTTCAAAGTCTTTCTGAAAGGAAAGCTGTAGAGCAGAAGGAATCCATTGATACAAGAAGTCTATCAAAGAGGGCGCTGACTCCTCCGCATCCTCGGGCAGATCACAAATATGTAAATTGCTCCTCCGATTGCAATCCTCCTGTTCTGTAAGGTCTCTCTGTAACGCCAACATGGAGCGTTCCATCTGTTGTAGTGATTTAGAGTGCTGTTGTGCAGTATCCTCCGTACCACTAATCCGAGATTCAGCTGCCGAAACACGAAGTGATAAGGATTTGAAATCATTCCTAATTGCTGCAACCTCAACCTAAAGGTCCGTATTAGTTTTGGTCGATTGCGCAATGTCATGGACAACATTCAAACAGGACAGAATAGTGTCCAACGTGGTGCCAGTATCCTTCCGAGCTGACTCCGGAGTAGGACAAGTTTGCTTTAATCTCTTAAGGTTACCTTTTGAGTCTTTGGTCTTGGGAGACAGACCCATGTTGTCAGCCATTAGAGTATGTAAGGAAAACAAAAATACATACACATGTATCCTATATGTGTACAGGTAGGAGAAGTGGCAACACGTCAGAAATAAAAGCAGCACCTTGGGAACCAATTACACACTCTGAATATGTTTAAAAACATATGAAATTACAGCAAATCTCAGTATAATGGAGTCATTGAGAACATTTCAATTCGAAAATAGAGAAACAATGTTGCATTTAGAATAGAAATGACACCATATTGAGGAAAATATCTGAGGAGACAGCACAGTATAACCACATGGCTAATAATAGATTTGCATCAAATTAAGTTAGTTGACGTAGACAAAAGACATGCTCATGAAGCAGGATCTCAAGAGTCACAGTCAAAAATGTTGCTTCCACAATAATGGCCAAAAAAGACATAAAAAATAACATCAGCTGTGGTAGGAGTTGCCACTACCAAAGCACAAAATGGCGGCCGTTTGCAGAGAAGAGAATATAAAGAAGTATTCCGTGAAAGCAGAAGAATCAAGCCGGATAGCAAGAGCAATAAATATATGTAGCTCACCAACTAGTCTGCCATAGAGAGCGTCGAGTCGTTATTGAAGTCAGTCATGATAAGGGGGCATAATTCTCCACCGTATAGGAAACTTCCAAACAAACCATGTTAGGAGGAGAAGCCCTTTTGAGGAAGCCAACAGAACCAATTTGGGCAGATAACACCACTTCCCTGTCATGTAGCGAGGTTCCGGTGAAGTGCCCAAGACATGAAGAAGAAGAAACGCGGGTGCCACCACCAGGATAGAAAATGGCGTCCGCCCGCGAATTTCAGCGTAAGGGGTTCAGCGCCGAATAACAATGCCTTCCGAACAGCGTGGGAATCAGGAGCCGTACAAATCGCTCACAGCATGTTCCGACAGCAAATGTGGCAATTTGAGAAGATTTCACTGTGTATGGGTGGCAGAAAAGGACCCCGACGGCCTTCGTCACCTTGGAGCTCAAGCGCCGACCGCCATACCACAGGGGCGTGCAAGCCACGCCCTCCTACTTGTAAGAAAGGTTATCACTGTTATGGTCCTGCCATTTGTCCTGTCGAGTTTGGCTGGCTTTAGGACTTTGTGAGCATTGCCACTGCTAAATTGTGTTATACAGCCTATGCGTTCCTCCTGAAATGTGTACTGTGCACTGGATATATCTACTTGGCTTATTTAACATTCTTTTATGCACTTGGTAGATGGGTCAAAAAATGCATCAATTAAAACTCCTATGTGGGTTGCGGTGTGCCACACGTATATAACACACGTACATAACCAAAAAACTATGGCTGCCAGGAGAACCAATGCCCTCTGGCTAGGTTGACTAGGCAGCAGTTTAAAAGCACTACAGTGATACATAGCAGGAAAAAAAAGGGCAGTTGCCATATAAAATAACGAATTATATTTTAGATATGTCATCTCTGCAGTCTGCCTTGTTAGTCCACAGGGTGGGTAGCTTGATATATAAAATTGTGGAATAATTCATAATGAATATATTATAAGCCTAGGTTGGATTACAATCTTTATTTTCCATCTCCACTTAAGAAAACACTAGGAAAATTATTAAAAGGTATTTGATTTGTTTTAAAAATCTAATTCAATGGTTAAAGTAGATTTTTGATAATTGTAGTGGAATAATACATTTACGTAAGTGCACTTGATGCTGCCTGGTAGAAAATGTGCTAAGAACCTGTTGACTGTGCAGCTTTACTCAAGAAGCACACTACACATTCTTAACAAATGTAATGATAGAGGACAATAGCTTGGTCTTTGAGCACAGGAAAGCAGGTGTATTGCCAGCAACTGGCCACCTACCAGGGATTAGCCATCTGGGAGGGGTACAGGAACAGTTAAAGCAAAAGACAGCCCTAGAACGTCTTCTTTCAACTTGTCAAATGGGTCTGCGGGAATTGCTCCTATTCATTCCCAACCCCACACAAATTGCTCCTATTCATTCCCAACACCACCCCAGCAGGATGGAATACTGACAGAGGGGAGGGCAAGGACAGCGGGAAGGACCCTGACAGAAAGTTAAACTATCTAAATCTCCTTCACAATCCCCCGAGCCACAGCCCCAATCACCATTCACGCTGCAATCCAATTTTGTTCCTGGTAGGGAGGAAAAGGGACTGGATCAAGTTAACCGCAGACTTACAATTGTCCATGCATGCTACCCTCCACACAGACACAGACCTTTCTCGAAGCCCCACAAATTGATTCTCATGTAGATGCAGGATTCAAAAACCCAGGGACTGCTTTGTTGGTTTGCTTGCTTTTTTTTGTCTGCTTTGTTTTCTATCTTTTTTTATAAATGTTTCAATCAGACACATGGCAGTTATCGATTTATCCTTCACTAAGATGGGGTTTTTCACTTTAATGTTTCTTCGTTGCTGTATACGTTGTTTTCTTTAACGATTTTCCTTTTTTCAGGACAACGGATGCTTCTGTGTTCTGGGCTGGGCTGGAGTTGGGGGTGTGGATTCAGTCACATGTTGATGATATTTCAGTTGTATTATATGTATATTTATGTCTTGCTTCCTTTCCCATGTTTCAGCACATGCTGATATCGGTCACATCATGATTCCAGTCACAACTCTTTTTAATGCCAAGCCACCACACACCCTGTTCCTTGGGCGAGATACGACAGCTCCTTCTCTCGTAACCCTTTTGCACATTATCACCTTTGTCCTCGATAATGATAACCTTTTGAGTACTGTCTAGGCATGCAAATGGTCTCCTAGACCACATGAAGGGTGCAGCTGTCCTTACTTTTGCAAACTGCTACCTCCCAGAGACCCTCTTACTTCAAGAAACCCATCTAATAGGCAATTGTTGCCCCTTTTTGGCACGTAGGGGTTATGACCGGTTCTTTCATGTGAGTTATATCCGTGTTTCCAGGGGAGTAGCCATTCTACTACAACGCTCCTTTCCTTTCTCATGAAACAAGTGTCCACAGGGCCCCTTTCTTGTGCTAACAGGAACACTGGAGCGCCAGACTATTACCCTAGTGAATGTATGCACACCACCTGCATCACTCTGTAGACCTCTTCAATCCGCTCCTGGGCCTTCCACTGGGTCTAACACCGATCTCTAGGTGCTCTTAGGGGAATCACCTCTCGGACTGGGCTACTACTCTCGGCCTCTGTGATACCTGGAGGACATGGCACCCAAGGAATTGTCAATTTACACAGATCAGCTGCTTACCATACTCACTCGTAAACCGATTATCTTGCCTGCTCTGGACTGCCCAGCTATCTCAAGTCCAAATTTTTCCCATGTGGGATATCTGGCCGATCCTCTCTTCGCCTTCATCTTGGCCCCCTAAAACCAGCCAGCGCCCTATGGGACACCCTAATGCCTAGTACCTTCAGGATGGGACTATCGTCCAAGCTCTTAGAGCTGAACCTCAAGCCTATTTTCAAAGCAACGAGGGCTCGGTCCTGAGCGTTAGCACCCTGTGGGGTGCCAGCAAAGCAACCATGGGGGGATTTGCCCAGGGACATATCAGGGCACAGGAGCGTGCTCGTTCCCATGAACACCCAGCTGGAAGCATGAACCCTCCGCCTGGAATTATGCCTCGTGCCTGACCCCCAGGATGACATTTCCTGCCAACTGCGTCTTCTTCATGAAGAAATACATCTCCAATCCTTGAAAATGCCAAACACCTTTGGCAGGCTACAACAGCTAGGATCTATGGATGGGGAAACAAAATGGATGTTACTGTACTCGCTGGCCTCCTGTCAACAGGAGGAAAGGATCATACCCGAAACTACTGACTAGTATGGTCATCTATGTAATACTCTTATGGAGATTACACAAGCATTCGCCCACTACTATCAAGGTTTATACACAGCCTCCTCAAGAAGAGACGCTGCCTGCCCTGCCTGATTTCTTGATGCCATTCCCCTTCCACATTTATCTCCAGATGAGCCCCACATGCTAAATGAGCCCTTTCCAGCTGAGGAAGTTGGAGAAGCGATGAGAGTTAGGATTACTGGAAAAAATCCCAGACCCGACTGCTTTCCCACAGAATATTGCACTCCATTCCTTCAGATACTAACTCCTCACATTTGCCTCTCTATTAGGAGATCTCTGCCACTGTTGTGGTGATCTCCAAAATACAACCCCCTTCTACGTCATGGAGTATCGTCCGATACCCCTCAATAACAGGGAGACCAACATCTTTGCCACAATGCTGACAACCCACCTCAAGCAAGTCCTTTCTAAGCTGATTCACCCAAACCAACATGGCTTCATGCCAACCCGCAGCACAGCCTTCGACACCTTCACGTAGCCCTGGCTCAATGTCATCGATTGCCACATGATCTAGCTTTATCTTTTTAAAGATTTTGAAAAGGCCTTCAATACGGTGGACTGGGGTTAACTCCATCTAGTGCTGACCTGGACTGCAGTCGGACCCCTATTCTGTGGCGTGACTCGAGCCCTCTACTCCAACCCTACTGCACAGGTCCAGATTTATGGCGTCTTTTCTGAAGACTTTCCCACAGGATAAGGGATCAGGTAGGGCTGCCCCCTCTCCCAACTCATTTTTAGCTTGCAATAAAGCCACTAGCACAGGTAGTCAGTATGGATACCCAGTTGAGGGGATGGCTGTGGGATGACAGCAAAAAGGACTGTATAGCTGTATATATGGATGAATTCCTATTTTATCTAGAGGACCCCGCCAGGAGTGGACCCGATGTCTTCACATCCTGCGATGCTTTGGGGATACCTCGGGTCTTAAAGTAATCCCTCCAAGTCAATTCTGGTTCCCTTGGCTCCATCTGGAGTGCTTGATTGGCAAACAAATATTCCTCTCCGTCGGCTCAGCTTCAAATATTGAGGCATTTGGGTTGCCCTACACCCTGAACTCACTAGGACCCTCAATCTCCAACCCTTGGTTTGAAATGGGAAGACTGACCTTGCTAAGTGACAATCCCTCCCCTTAAACATAATGGGCCACATCGTTTTATATAAAATTATTGTTTTACCAAGGGTTCTATACATTTTTCAAAATGTACCGCTTCACCTACTGCAGACATGCTCCCAGGCTTTGGAGGGGACTGCAACATTCTTCTTGTGGCATGTCTCCACCCCATCTTGCATATGCTCACTGTCAGCAAGGTCCTTTTGATGGTGGCTTAGGGATGACTAATCTATCTTTATTATTAAGCTTCTCATCTCCTAGTCATCCTTGACTGGTTTAATGAGGGGTGGTCGATCCTGCTTATTGGCTATCGTTCAAGGGTTTTCCTCAAAAGTAAGCCATGCTCTATGACTCTCCAATCCCTAACTCTATGCCGAAGGTGTACAGAATGGTTCTCTTAGCCTGGCAAGCTGCTCTCTGACATGTACAATGGACATCAAGCTTACCCAACAAACACTTCTCTATCATGGTGCTTGGTTGCAGGAGGTGGCAGCACTGCAAGGTTTTCAAGATTTGGGACCTTATTGGCATTACACAACTGGGCGACGTCTGGGACGCACATAACTTCTTTCCAAGACCTCCAAACCATTTATACCCTTACCCTTTCTCCAATTTATAAATACCTCCAACTCTGACACACACTTCACTCTCATATCCTGGAGACTGACACCCTACTAGAGTTTAATCCACTTGAAGCCAAGCTCCTTATGGGTAACTTGGGCCGTGGGGTTATCTCCCAGATTTACTGTACCTTGCTCCCAGCATGCTGGATCATATGTCTGCTCGATGAAAGAGCTGGATAAGCCCTATCGAAGAGGAGGACTGGAGGGACGCACTGATGGCTCCCAGGATGTTGACTAGCTCTACTAGATTGCGACTGATACACATATACTACCTTGATTAGGTCTACCTCTCCCTGGCCTGAATGCATCCAGCGGGCCTACTCTGTCCCCTTCTGTCCCCTCCTACCTCCGTTGTGGGATGGACCCTGCCAATTTTTATCACTTAGTGTAATCCTGCTCCTTGATTAAAAACGGTTAGTCCACAGTGGTTGAGGACCTAACGGAAGTCCTAGGATGGGGAGGTTCCTCTTTCATGATATTGCTTGGTAACTTTGAGGGCTCCGGCGGCACATGGGCTAAGCGATCATTTCTAGGTATGCCCCTTCTGAGATAAGGAGCTGTCCCCATAAACATGGGCGAGTTTGGAGGGAAATCGTGGGATAATGTCCCTAGGATTAAACTACTACTGTGATGTGGCTGCTGCTTTATAGAACGGTATTGTATTATTTGAATGTCGTTACTTTGACTGTAACAAGATACTAGTGTCATTTTGCTGTTTAAACCCCCCCTATCAAAAAATCAATAACAAGTGGCAAGTGGCTTTTTGGCACCGACATGCGTTAATCTGGCTTTGTGGTTACCACACCAGTTTAAAGTAAACTGCCTCTTAAAAGACCATACACAACTGCATAACGGATGAACCTATATTGACTATGTAATGTGCAGGCGGTGGGCGATGAACATTTTATGTAAGAAGCAAATTCCAAGCAACCACGTGCAGATGAATAACTTTGCTCTGCATTCATTAGGCACTCCTCACCAGAAGGTGCACGTTACTGGCAAACCAAAAATATAGTTTCAATAAATTATCCAAAAGCTACGTGCCATAACTATGGTTCTCGCATAGTATAATTTTTCAACACACTATTTGCGATGGTGACAGAACGTTAAATCAACTTGGGCTAATTATCATATGTGCAATTAGCAAGCAATGTAGCTGTGCATTTTTAATTAAGAAGATTACAATCTCCTTCACAGCCCTTAAAACGCGAAGTGGGTATTTGGGGAAAAAAATTTAAAGGTAGCTCATTGAAAGAAGATAATTAGAGCATAATCTCTGAAAATAAACGAATTTGTATTACAAATACACGCGGCAAAATCTGTTTTTCCACAGCACCTTAAATTGTTTCCCCAACGTGTACCCCATTGGTATTTGCATACGTGTATGTCCGCTTTAAAGTTTTGTTCCATTTCAGTTGAGGGGGTGCATGGATGTGCGTTATCAACAATGCACACAAAACAAGGAAAATCAAAATTAAGCGCAAGAACATCAATTGCATTTAACCTTCAAGACAGAGAAGAGAGTACGAGGAAAGCAAAAAGCACCACCGTGCCGTGCCTGAAGCTTTTGTGGAAATATGCACAATAAATATAATGAAATTAGCCTGCTTTGTATATTTCACATAATATTATATGATTGTCACCATTAAAATAATGCCGTTTAGGGAATTTTTTTAAGGCAATGTAAGGACTTATTTTTGGCTAAATAACTACAGGATGGAGTCTAAATGTGTGGCATGACACTGAATATGTCGGTGATGAGAGTTGGAAAGTCAGGTGGTTGCTGGTTTCTAAAGTGAATCTAAACGATTACTTTAGGGCGCTTCGTTGAATGAACCAGTCAATTTTACATTGTGTCCTGCATCATCAGTGGTAACAAGGACTTCCCCATTAATTCTATACCCCAAGTACTGAGCTACAGTAACTGCGTCCGTTCATAGCCAAAATCTGGTTTGCTACACTGCATTGCCATTTCAGACTGAAGTTCTCAGAGTAGGAACAACATAAGGAATTACCAATGCATTCACTTTAGTGGAACCCATTCACTTGGCTACAGATGTTTTTTCATTGAGGTAGTTCAATTAGTTTGGGTGGCATGTCCAATGGATGCAAGCTGTTACTCAAGCCCATGACCTTGCTACTGGCATGCCTGACATACACTGCTACTCCACTTGAAAAAGTGATGTACGAGCTCTATGATGTGACAATTCCTAAAGAAAAAGTACATTACCTTCGGTAACACTTTATTTGCTAGAGTCTCTATCTAGCCGCAGATTCCATACCTTAGAATATTCCCCTGGTATCAGACTGGATCCGGCAATTTTTTGGTGGGCAGTACCCCTGCGCAACAGTACGTGGTGTCATCCACATCAGAAGTGATGTGCACATTGCCTATATAAGCGTCATCCCAGTGCATGGACGTCAGTTTCTTTTCGCGACTTTCCACACCAGAAGCGCTGAGACACAAGGAACACTGACCACTGGTGCGCCAAAAAAGCGCTTACAAAGGGTAACATCCCCTTCCTCTAAAATCTACGGGGAGGCTGGGTAGGTCGCAACAAATGCGCGGCTAGCTAGAGTCTCGACCAGATGAGGCATTACCGAAGGTAAGTAACTTGTTCATCTGATAGAGACTTCTAGCTGCAGATTTCTTAACTTAGACTACAAACCCAAGCAATACCCTCCACGGAGGTGAGGGTCACGAAACAGATTAATCTAAGAAGTCCTATAGGATCAAACGGGCAAAGTGACTGTCACGCCGGAACCAACTGTAGTGCTTTGTAAACGTGTGTGGGGAAGCCCACGTTGCTGCCTGACAGATATCCAGGATAAAAACTCTACGAGCTAACCCAAGTGGTCTCACACTTTGCTTTTCGGATAATGTATAGCAGATCTTGATGCAGACCACTATCCATCATGAGATGGCTAGTTTCTGCACCGTCTTCCCTTTTTTGTTCCAAAGTACCCCACATAGAGTTGATTGTCCACCCAGAACTCTTTGATGCGATCAAGGTAGAACGTCAATGCTCTTTTTAGGTCCAGCCGATGGAGTATCTCCTCTTCTTTTGAGGGTGAGGCGGACAGTAAAAGGTAGGCAGAATGATGGTCTACCCTACGTGAAAGAGTTACCACATTTGGTTAAAAGAATGCTCTAGTCGGAAAGGACCAACTTGTCTAGGTAGAAGTGAGCGCATAGCAGAAGTGTGAAGACTAGGTTGAGCTCCCACTGTGCCATAATGAAAGGTGCTGGTGGGAACATATGCTGGAGACCTTTCAGAAACCTATGTACAACAGGTGATTTGAAAAGGGATGGCGCTGATATTGCAACAGCAGAAATGGCAGACAGATAGCCTTTTAATGTGCCTAAAGCAGAGCCTTGCTGTTATAAGTTAAGAATGAACAAAGGAACTTGGGAAAGGGATGCAAATAGAATGTCAATGTGTTTATCCGTACACCATACCATGAACTTGTTCCAACTGCAGGCATATCTCTTCTTGGTGGAGGGATGCCTGGCTGCCGAGATAACACTGCAGACTTCGAGCAGAAGGTTAAAAGCTGTAAACTGTCGCTGCTCAACCTCCACGCATGAAGGCAAAGCTTTTTCAGGTTCGAATTCAGGGATATACCCTGATGCTGCGACAGAAGGTCCTCCAGAAGAGGCAGCCTGATTGGAAGACTAGTGCTCATGCTCAACAGTTTGGGATGCCAGACACTCTGTGCCCAATCTGAAGCCACTACAAGGACTTCAGCCAGGTCGTTCTTGATCTTCTTGAGAACTCTGGGCAGGAGTGGCATTGGCAGAAAGGCATACAGAAGGACGAAGCTCCACTCGAGGTGAAAAGGGTCTCCAAGCAAGAGCAGCGTTGGAAACTCCAGCATGCGAAACAGCTGACATTGGGCGTTCTCAGCAAAAGCGTACAGATCTAACCAAGGCTCGCCCTACTCTTGGAAGAGAATTTGCTACACCTTCAACTGGAAACGGCATTTGTGATCTGTTAGTCATCGACAGCTGAGTTCACCTACTCTGGTGTTTCAATTAAGTCCAGAAGCGAAAAGCCTCTTGACAAAGTGTCACGATCCCACACCACCCTGTTTGTTGCAATATCACATGGGGGTGGTGTTGTCTGTGATTACCTGTACCAGTCTCCCCCTGAATGACGGAAGAAAGGCTTTAAATTTTGCACTTACTTTCATTGCTTTAATGCTGTGCCTGTTTATCGAGCAAATTGTGCAAAAGAAGCTTGGATGATGTAATCAGTGATGTCATTAATGACATTTGAAATGTCGTCATAAATGATGTACCAGAACATACCTTGAGTGATGCAATATGTGAGGTCATAAGCAGTGCATGGCGTGGGCTCAAGTTCTAGTTGGCTCTCCTACCTACACCTGGCCAATTTTTGTGATTTTTTTTCCATTTCAAAACATTATGGTGGTCACTCACATTCACCCAACTATAATGTTACTTTAACCTTTGGGTTGATCAATTAATTTCTAGGTTTTTTTCTCCAGCATCAAGTAATATTTTTTTACCATACATAAAGCCCCATCTCCTAGGGTCAATTCTAAAAATTAAGATGAGGAGGGGGCCATCCTCCAGGACTAGTATTTATTTTAAGGGGAGTTTCGCAATTGTGGCCCCCCCACCCAGAGCCTTAAAAATACCATGGGGGGCCCCATCCTCCAGGACCGTGTAATTTTTTAATGGGACGGGGATGCATGGACTCCACACCCGAGCAGCTCCCCCCCACCTTTAAGCCCCCCGAGCCTTAACTCTTCTCCCAGGGCTGTGTATTTTTTTTTAAGGGAATGGGGGACATAAGACCCTCCTCCCCGAGCCGCTATCTGCCCAGAGGACCCCATCCTCCAGGACCCGCATTTTTTTAAAAAGGTGGGTTCATGGTGCAGCTGAGTAGGGTGGGAAAAGCCGGTGCCTGTAGGGGACTCACCAACCCTACGAGCAAGTAAGATAGTTGGGGAAGGACTAAAGCACTCTGCAATGTTGGGGAAACGGGCGGGGGTCTGTCCGGGGAGCAGGGGGAAAGTTTTATTGTTCACATTTCTGTTCGTAGTCATCACTCAAACCACACGATATACTGACACTCCAAATACCAGCATACTCCTATGCACCGTCACGAAACGCAACGTCTGCATTGAGACCAGCGACACGTTACACATGGTAATGTCCCAACGACTCAATGGCCAGACCACTTCATGCTACACCCACTGAGGGTACCCCTACGACTATAAAAGTGTCTCCACTGCGCCTGCTAACCTGGAACGTCAGAGGCTTAGGGGATAAAATAAAAAGGGGCTTGGTCCTACAAGCCATTAAACGCCAGAGCCCAGATTTAGTACTGCTCCAAGAGATACACCTTGCACGGACAACGTGTAAAGCGCTTGATAGGCGCGGTTATACGATGGCGATACATGCGGAATTCACTACAGGCTCCAGGGGGACAGGGATCCTAATGAAAATAGATATCGCCCTTTATAGTAACACACCGTAAGACGGACGACCAGGGTCGTTTCGCAGCCATACATGGCCAGAGGGAGGGAAGGCCACTCAATGTAGTCTCCGTATACATCCCCCCGGCACTCCACTCCGTAGCATTACCTGCCCATGGTAAGTTCCTCCTAGACCTCCCTGAAGGCGACACAATCATAGGGGGGGAACTGAATGCGATAATAGACCCTACGCTGGATACCTTCCCCACCAGAGACCGCTCAAGGGGAACTGCATCACTTCCTGACTTTCTAGAAGCACTGGGCATTACAGACGTGTGGCAACACCTACACCCCGCGGCAACTCAATACACTTTTTACTCCGCCGCACACAATAGCCTATCGCGCATAGACTACTTTTTATTCCTAGGGATTGGGCTGGGATCTGTGGACAAAATAGACATCCTGCCTAGAGGCATATCTGGTTTACGAAACAGTGGTCCTTGACTATCAATCAGGAAACAAACTTTACATGAAACGTATTTTTAAATTCTGAGAATGCAAATTAAATCAGCATACTTAGACTCAAGCTAAAAGGGAGATATACATCTTATCTGGATTAGTTCCACATTAACTGAAGAATGAACAAATGCCCTGGCATATTGACAATTTCAAAACATTGTAACCACACTCAAAAAAAGAAGAAATGTACTATGGAAAATATTGCATATTTATTTACAATTTTATAAAGCAATAATAATGAGACAAACGGCGCAAGGACTATTTAAGTATAGTCAGTGAAAGAGTAGAGGGTGCTCAAGTGTTTAGAGAAAGAAGGAAGATAAGTGCAAAGTTCTAATATTTACAGTATAGTAAAGCGGGCAACCTTCCGCTATTAGTGTGTGCCTGTCCGCACACTTGGTTGGAGGGGGTGGGGGGGGAAAACGTATTGGGTACAGGCACAGTAGTTATACAAGAGGCATATCTGACCATTCACCAATTTCTTTAAATCTCTTACCACCAGAGAAAAGAAATGCGCTAGGATCTACCCAATATACCCGAATTATTTAAAGGTCCCTAAGATCAGGAAGAAGCTTAAACTAGCAACAACACATTACTTTGATGAAAACGCTGGAACGGTGGCCTCGCCATCAGTCCTTTGGGAAGCGTATAAAATGGTCCTCCGGGGTGCAGCAATAGCAGCAATAACGGGACACAAACGGGATTCCCGGCGAGACCTCACAGAGATAGAACTGGCACTCAACGACGCGAACACTGCCCATATGGCGGATCCCACCCCAGACACAGCACACACACTGCAGTTGCGGCAGCAACAATACCAGGCCCACCTCAAATGTGACAGTTCAGGGCTACATCGCAAACAATGCACATAGAATTTATGATGTGGGCGACAAAGCGGGGAGAATGCTGGCGTGGCTGGATAGGAGAGGGGGAGGTGCGAGGGGTATTCAGAGGCTCCACTCCCAAGACGGCCAGTTACTGACACATCCAGAGGAGATTGTGCGCACCCTGGCAGACCATTTTCAGGAGATATACACCCCAGAACATGTCGTCACTACACAGACGGCATCGGTCTCGCTTGAAGACATTGCCATCCCCAGTATAACACAAGATGCTATGCGAGACCTAGAGGTGGACCCGACAGAGGATGAAATTCAGTTGGCGATTCAGGCACTACAGTCAGGCAAAGCGCTGGGTCCCAATGGACTGCCCGTGGAATGGTATAAATCGATGGCCTAAGAGCTCAGTAGACCTCTACTAGACATGTATATGGAGAGCCTGGAGAGGGCGGAATTGCCGCTTGATCAGCGTACAGCCACGATTGTAGCAATACCAAAGCTGGGAAAACCTCCAACTGAATGTACCTCATACCGCCCAATATCCCTGCTTAATGTAGAGGCCAAGGTGCTGGCTAAACTTCTGGCCAACAGTTTGATGCCACACCTACACACCCTGATCCACCCTGACCAGTCAGGCTTTATGCCCCACAGAAGTACAGCACTGAATCTCCGGAGGGTTCATGGGGTGCTGGCTTGTTCGCACCTCCTCTCAGAGAAGGCTGTGATTCTCTCCCTTGACGCCAAAATGGCTTTCGATCTAATGGAGTGGGAATATCTTTTTGTGGTGCTTGCACGTATGGGCTTTGGGCCGAAAAATATAGCTTGGATACGACTACTCTACGCGAAACCGGTTGCGCAGGTGGTAGCCAACGGCCACATCTCGCCGACGTTCCCGCTGGGCAGGGGGACTAGGCAGGGGTGACCCTTGTCACCCTTACTTTTTGCCTTAGTGCTAGAACCCTTAGCAATCCTGATTAGAACAACGCCCTTATTCAAGGATATTAAAAGGGGGGAAGGATGGGAGGATAAAATCTCCCTGTACGCGGACGACATGCTCATTTATATGGTTGAACCTGACCACGGGATCCCAGCCTTACTGAATCTCTGCAGCACGCACGGGAAGTCATCAGGCTATACCCTGAACTGGTCAAAGTCGGTAATATACACACTGAAGGGACCGGAACCGAGGCTACAGGAAGATTGCCCTCTGGCATCGACGACCTCCTTTAAATACCTGGGCATCGTCGTCACAAATAATGAAGCGGACTTCTTTGCCAATAACTTAAAGCCACCTATGGATCGCCTACGTGCAGACATTAAGCACTGGGCAACCTTGCCCCTGACCCGCCTCGGGAGAGCGGCTCTATATAAAATGATGGCACTTCCCAGGTTCCTATATGTACTGGAAAACACCCCGCACCTTGTCCCACCGCGATATTTCAAACAAATTGCTGCGTTAGTTTCCAACCTACTCAGGAATAATGGCCCGGCACGTATAGCCTACGACAAACTGGTAAAAAGTTGGTATGAGGGAGGGATTGCGCTGCCCAACGTTCAGCTGTATTACTAGGCAGCTCAACTTAAAATAATTAACCAATGGATCCATACCCCGAGAGACGATCCAGCATATCGGGCATACTGGTCACAGTTGGGGACGGACTGCATGCTCTCAGTACTATATAATAAATCGCAACTTAAAAATTTGATCGGTCCAACACAACACACGGCGGACTTGTGGCACATAGCACAGGGACGACTGGGCTGGAAAGGTAGAATCACCAAAATGACGCTACTGTGGGACACAAGGTCACTGGGGAACCTTAGATCATGTAAAGGATTTACGCAATGGGACTGCATAGGCATCTCCACAGTGGGAGACCTGTGGGACAAAGACACGGTAATAGTGTTTCCACAGCTCCAGCAGCAATATGGCCTCAGACCCACTGAAACGTTTAGATACGTACAAATTAGACACGCACTGCTCCGGGCGATTCCAGCGGGCACTGACATACCAGAATCCTCACCACTGTAGGATAGACTACTGACAGACTTTATGCAACAAAGCGCGACTTCCCTCACATACAAAAAACTGGTCAACAACTTGGAGGACCCTACACTGAAACTCAAAGAAAAATGGATGGGTGAGATAGGTGAGGCAGATGAATCGGAATGGAATGGGGCACTAGCCTCCCCGAGAGAGGTGGGCATTTCAGCAAAGTTCAGACTAGTGCAACTCAAAATTCTACACCGCATCTACTACACTAGGACACTGCTTCACAAAATACATAGGGCACCACATCCCTTTTGCTTGAGGGGTTGCGGGGAGGAGGGAACACTGTTTCATGCACTATGGGACTGCCCACAGGTACAGGAATTCTGGAGGCAAATAATGCGTACAATCTCACAAACGCTCAAGATCTCCATTTTGCCAGAGCCACGCAAATGCCTCTTGAACATCTGGGACCCCAACGACTTAGATAGATATGGACTAATTTGGGCTACACTGGCCATGACAGTGGCTAAGCGAGATATTGTCCAGAAGTGGGGAGCTCCAGAACTGCCCACAGCGAACAGATGGGCTAAAAACATGGACATACTGATGATTACGGAAAGGGCGGTGTATGTACTTCGGGCCTGCCCCCGCAAATGGAACAAGGTGTGGGCGGGCTGGAATGTCTATAGGGGAGAAATATGTGAACCTTTGCCGGAAGGAGAAGACCTGGACTCAGAGGGGGAGGATGAGTAAGGATATGGGCGGGGGGTGGCTACCTCAACGGACCAAGTGGAGTGACGTTCTGCGACAACTTTACTGAACGGTAACTTAGGGGCATGGATAATTGCTGATGGTGAGAGTTAAGTGTGGAAAACTTACTTGAGAGTGATGAATTTATATGATGGGGGTTCAAAGTTAGACAGCACACAGCGAAAGAAAATTTTATGTATTCCGGTGACTACTATATGGACATATGGGAACGAATACATAAGTTATAGTTGGGGTAGATTAAGTCACGAATTAAGAATACGTAATACATGTTGTGGCCTACAGATATGTGAATATACAAAAACAAGACTAAAAGCTTGATTGTATTATAATATATGCATCATATGCCTTCATGTTAATAAAGATTTTCAAAAAAAAAAAAAGTGGGTTCACTGGTGCCCATCCAGGGCACCCACCATATACTTGTTGTGGGCCCCAAGGCCCAGCTCCCTGCATGCAGTGGGAGACAGTATTCCTCCCACCTAGGGAAGCAGTGATTATTGCTGATCCCTCCGGGTGGGAGCCATATTTTGATCTGTTTTCCTGCCCACTGCAGTGCAGGCAGAGAAACGCTTCAAAAGTCTGCTCCCAGTGGGCGGGAGCTTCTTCAAAGCTTCCGCTCACTGGGAGCAGACTTTGTGATTGCTCCCACTTGGCGTGAGTTTTGAAAATTCTCCAGCCAAGCAAGAGCAAACACAAGTTTCCCTACCTGCTTCGGTGCAGGCAGGAAAACTTCTATGTCCCCGGGGGTGGGCTCCCTGGAAAATAGCTTGTGAAACAGCCATTAATGGCTCAGGAGGGGAGCCAAACCTCCCCCTTGCTTAAAGTAATCTGCCCCAGAGGTGGGCTCCCCGGGCCCTTAGGCTAAAGGAGGGGGGCTGCGCATCCCCTCTCCACACTTTAACTTTTGTTCCCAGGGTTGGGCTCCTCGGGGTCTTTTGAGGCTTGGGGAGTGGGGCCTTGTAGCCCACTCCCCCATTTTCGAAAATTTCGATCCCGGGTGGGGGGGTGGCTACCAGGGGTCTTGAGAGGCTTGGTGAGGGGGGATGCACAGCTCCCCACCACACAAACTAATTTTGTCCCGAGGGGTGGGTTCCCTGGGGCCTCTGGAGGGTCAGGGTTAGGTGCCATGGAGCCCCTTCTCCTTTATAAATACACCGCTGAAGGTGAGCTCTCTGGGGCACAAACACAGTAAATGCAGCCTGCCCGCCATTTTCTTTTTGTCCGGTCCTGCGACCGGACAAAAAGATTTTTTGCTGTTTTTTTTTTAAATAGTATTAAGTCATTATTTTGTACTTTTTACACTTGTCTGGGTATTGGGTACAACTCATTAGTACCAGTTTAACACCCAAATATAGCAATAAGCAACAGAAAGGTGAAAAGTCAACCTTAGCAAAAGGCCTTCCACTGCGCGGCAGCTTGTGCTGTCGGATTTTTATGAACTTTTGAACCGTCTGAGTTAGAAACAAAAATTCTTGCTAAAAGCTGCAAATTACATTATGTGGTAAATGCGGCAAATCTATAACTATGCAAAAATTGCAGCACAATCGCATAATTCCAATGGCCATGCTTATGACCTCACATATTACATACTCGTGACAGGGTCAGTGAGATTACTACCGACAGCACTGATGACATCTCAAATTCAATCACCGACTACATCATCTAGTGATTGTGTTTTCTAAATGTTTATGAGTGTTAAACATATATACCAAGGTACCACAAATACTTAGTGTACTACTGAGTGATACTATTTTTAACATATGTGAGTGGCTGTGTGTGAGAGGGTGTCTGAGTGGCTGTATAAGTAGGTGTGTGAGTAGCTGTGTGTGTGAGCAGCTGTGTGGGTGAGCAAGTGGCTGTGTGAGTGGCTGTATTTGTGATGGGTGTGTCAGTGGCTGTATGGGTGAGTGGGTAGCCGAGTGAATGACTGTATGGGGAGTGAATGGGTATCTGAATTGCTGTATGAGTGAGAGACTGGGTGCGTAAGTGACTGTCTGGGTGAGTGAGTGGCTGAGTGGGTGTTTGGTTAAGTGAGCTGGTGTTTGGGTGGGTTTGTGGTTAGTGAGTTGGTGTGAGTGTCCATTGGGAAGTGAGTGAGTGTATGAGTGAGTGAGTGGCTGTGTTGAGAGTCTGTATGGGTAAGCGAGCAAGTGTGGGAATGGCTGTATAGGGGAATAAGTTGGTGTGTGAGTAGCCTTAAGGGTGAGTGACAGGTTGAATGAGTAGCTGTGTGAGTGAGTAGTTATGTTAGTGGCTCTATGGCTGTGTGAGTGATTGTGAGAGTACTTGTATGGGTCTGTGAACAGAGTGATTGTGTGTGAGTGTGAAAGGATGTATGAGAGGTTGTATAGGGGTGTGGTTTATGTAATCAGTGATGTCATGAGTGACGTCACTGCCCATGTCATGAGTGATGTAGTATGTGAGGTCAGTGCATTGCGGGGTGTAAGTTATAGTTAGCTCAGCTAACTATAACTGCTGAATTTTACTGGTTTTGCATGAGTGAAATCTAATCCAAACAATATCGTCCCTGTAACCTTTGTTTTTTCAGTGAATTTCTAAGCGGTTTAACATTTTACTTCCTAAATAACCTTTGAATGGGAGTATGTGAGTAAGTGCATGAGTGTGTGAATGGGTGTGTGAATGGGTGTGTGAATGGGTGTGTGAATGGGTGTGTGAATGGGTGTGTGAATGGGTGTGTGAAGAGGTGCTTGAGTGTCTGAGTGGGTCCATGATTGTCTGAGTGGGTCTATGAGTGGCTGTGAGAGTGTCTGAGTAGCTCTGTGAGTGTGTACATGAGTGCATCTGTGAGTGGGTGCATGTGTCTGAGTGGGTCTGTCAGGTGGTGCCTGAGTTCCCGAGTGTGTGAGTGGGTTGGTGGGGTTCTAAATGTCTGAGTGGGCTTGTCAGTAGCTGTGTCAGTGACTAGGCCACTACGGAACCGCACCTGCCCCTTTAGCCAAAAGATTCCACAGTTTTTCACAAAATACCTACCCAAGTGAAGTACTTTCTACTGGTCAATTGCTAAATGCAATCTTCCAGGGTGAATATCCAGTACGTATTCTACACTACAGCCGCGTAATGGAGGACGAGGAAATGTCACCAGTGACCTTGTTTGCGTTTTGAAACTGTAATAGTCCCCATGCGTCTCTATCCAGAAATTTGTGATCACATGAATCTTTCTATAGTGAAGATGACGAGAGTGCAAAGAGGTAAATCTCCACCAAACAAGGGTCCTTCTTAACAATAATCTGGTCATTGAGGAAGTCTAGCCCCTTAGAAGTGGAGGGCTAACCCATGCTCTAGTGAAAAACAGAGCATGGGTCATAGCACAGGCTAAAGCACTCTTTTTCACAGAGAAAATTAGGTCAGCTAACAACTCCTCTAAGCTGCTGTTTAAAGGTAGTAAAGTATTTGTCTGAAACTCCTACGCAGCGTGCACTTAATTATTACCAAGAATTTTGTGATAAAGTAGCAGTTTACTTCCAAGATAAAGTTCTCAACATCTTACCGGAACTTAACCAGCCTGTTGTAGTTGAAATTCCTTTTGATAAACCTGCTCACTCTTACTGAGACTCTTTTTGCTGCCTTCCCCCAGATCTATGCACAGCAAACCAAGGATTTACTGCTGAGTGTAAAATCAGGAGCTCCCTCGGATCCGTGTACGCATAAAATATTTCAACTTGCTCCGGGAACCTATTGCCAAATTCCAACAAAAGGTCCTCAATTGTACACTCAGATCTGGTGCTTTTCCTACCATTTGGAATGAAGCAAATTATTACGCCGCTCCTTAAGAAATCTAACACCGATCCCCAAGATATGAAAAATCTTCACCCCACCTCCTTATTACCAGCTCCTACTAAAATCGTGGGAAAATGTATCAATAAGGAGCTGACGAAATGTATTGAAACGTAGGGATTTTTTTGATCTCTCCCAAAATGAGTTTCATGCTGGTCACAGTACAAAAACTGCCCTCATTGTGCCACTGACAGCATCCGAGCCTAGGTCGATAAGGGTGAGGCGGCTATCTTGGTAATGCTAGACACCTAGGCAGCAGTCAATACCATCTCGCTGGCACGGATGGTTCAGCATCTGCAGCAAGTGGGGGTCAGTAGGACAGCCTTGCAGCTTCTCCACTCTTTTTTGTCTTACAGGGTTAAAATTAAAATTGTTAGCTGCGGAGGCTGCAAGGACAAGGCTTTCAGTCTTCCCTGTGGGATACCACAGGGCTCATCTCTGAGTCCTACCCTTTTTATGTGGCCCGTTTGGCTCATCTTGTGCGTTTATCTGGATTTCAAGTGCTGTCGTATGCAGATGACATGCAAATTATCATATCTATGTCCAAGGGCCGGCAGCTGGTGGTGGGGAGGTTCAACCAGGGCAAGTTCAGGGTGAAGGACAACTTCCGGAAGATTAATGCAGATAAGACTGAAGTGCTTGTGTTTGGTTCTCAAAACTCCATTTGGTCAAGCATATGGCAGCCAGATGTCTGCGGACCTCTCCCCACCCTGTCGGGTCCGCCAAAAAACTTGTGGTCATCTTTGATGGCTCTGAATTTTGATGCGCAGGCCAGTTGCACTATCAGCACTGGTTTCTACATCATTATGACCCAAAAAAGATCTTTTCCTATATTCCATCGGAAATGCACCAGTCTATCATCATTGCCCTTGTCACCACACGGTTGGACTACTACAGTGCTCAGTACCTGAACATCTATAGTTCCTCTTTGAACAAACTTCATGTTGCACAAAATGTGGCAGCTCGCCTCATCCTGAATACTCCCAATCGGCTTTCGGTTAGGGAGGGGATTTGCTCTCTTCATTGGCTCCCTGTCAGAAAACATATTTCTTTTAAGGCCTTGTGCCTAGTCTTAAAGGCCCTTCATCATAATTTTAGGTTGGTGCGTGAGGGGTCTTTTAAGAACACCTAATGGGTCCATGTTCACACTACTTACAGTGATCTAACTACGTACACATAGTGGGTCTGTCCACATTGTTTAAGTTTTGTATTCATTTGGGTAAAGGGACATACCCCTGTACTTATTCCCTAGCTCTCCCCATGATTTTGTACAAGGACAATAAAGATCCCACTGCCACAGTACCTACAAATTGTGCTCCAATAGATCAATGATGCATTCACCTTGAACAAGCATATCAGATACTCTTTCAAGATGGAGTTGCAAAGAAAACACTTGCATTGCCTACGTCAAGCTGAGGAGGTCAGGATCATTTGTCCTTTACACAATGAAGCTTCAACTGGGGCCAAGGCTACATTGATATTTGTAAGTGCTGCCCGTTGAAGTTAGATTTCTGAGAAATAAGCATCAGGTTGAGAACGGCCTGGCAAATGTTAATGGGGGAATGGTCCCCCCCCATCAGGGATGGGCCAAGAATTAATCGGAGGAGGGGCATGCAGACCAACATCCTGGCCCGATTATGTCCCCAGCAACCCCATTCCCTTGGACTTTAGCAAATATTGGAAGGGGAGTAGGGCCACGCTGCCCCCTCTCCAGGTTAATTTGGGCCCCTGGTACCCCACCCCAAGGGGTCTGGACTCTTGCTCCTGGGTGCTCTGGATGCCACCCAGTGACCACTGTTGGACACCACGGGGGGGGGGGGAGGGAGCCTCCATGCACCTGCGATCACAGACGGCTCCCCACCTCCAGCGGGTGCAGGTACTGATTCCCCCCCCCCCCCCCCCCCAGCGCCTTGAGACCCTCTGGGTGTGTAGTGCGCTATATAAATACGATGATTGATTGATTGACACTTCGGGAGCAGCCAAAAATGCGGCTCCCTGCATGTGGGAGCAATTCTCTCATCTGTTTTGCTGCCCGCTTAACAGCCGTCAGGGACACAAAAGAAAACTCTGCTCCCAGCAAGCGGGACCAGTCTCACAGCTCTGACTTGCTGGGAGTGGAGTTAGTGTTTGCTCTCCTTGGATGGAGCGGTCACAGCTTTTGCGAGAGTTTAAGGTATTGGCATTGTAAGTGACAATGCCTTTTATTTATCTGTTTTAAAAACACACATAAATAAAAGGCATTGTCATTTACAATGCCAATAGCTCAAACTCTCTCAAAAGTGAGACCTATTGCAGTGCTGCTTTGTTGAAAGTTTCGTGGTGATCTGTCAAGTGGGAACTGAGAAAAAAGGGTGTCCTAAAACAAATTTTCCCCATGTTAAGTCTCTGGGGATTTTTCATTTTTTTTAACACGACTACTGCCCGAACTGCGGAACGAAATTACACTATTTTTGGTACAGAAAGCAATTTATTTGTGATTTGGTGTGAATCCAAGTTTTTAAGATGTTTAACTAGCTATCTGGGTATGCGAGTTCTTGCACTAGACTTGCGGATCCTACTAAAATTTGACTCAACCAGGAAGTGTTGGCAGCCATCTTGGGTCTGGCTTAAAGCCAAATCCCAGAAATAAAAGGAAAAAAATGGGGCAGTGTAGGAATACCCTGACCCCCCCCCCCCGTATATGGTGGTGGGAAGGTCCCACAGGAACCCCACTACGTTGGCTGCTGACTTGCGGGTGGATTTGTGGCAAACTAAAAAAATAAAGATGTGCGGGCTCCTGTGCATCATTTTTTAAAGCACCCAGGTGGGCCAAATCCCAGGGGCACGATGGAGGAGGGCTTATGGGGCACCCCTCTTGGCCTTATACAAAGCCCCAGTGACCACCATCTCCCAGGGGCTGTTAATGTAAATGTGGGTGCCCACTTGGCCCCCCCAAAGCCCTGGGAACGCTACCTCCACAGGGCACTTTTGTATACAATGCAGGGAGGGGGGCCCACCTGGTCCCCAGCTGCCACTGTTTTTTGTAAATAAAATAGACCCCCATCTGCCCAGGGCACTGTTACATTCAAATGAGGGGGGCCCACTCACCCCCCGCTGCCCTGGGGACCCCGACCTCCCCAGTGCACAAATACAGTAGTGAGGGGGGTCTGTTGCAGACCCCCAGCCCCGGAGCTTACTTTACAAAGGAGGGGGGGCCATGCAGCACCCCTCGTGGAGCCCTAGATGGCCCTGAAGACCGCCACCCCCCAGAGCCAGCTCCAGCAATGTCCCGGGGGTGGTCATTGCAGTTTGCTATGGCTTGGCGTGAGCACTTTTATGATTCTTTTATAGGCGCCTTGATGCCTCTGGGCAAAGTCGCGCGTTATAAGTTTCATTTCACTGCTATGTCCCCCCCCACCCCCCCCCCCCCCCCTTCCTTGATTATTAATTTTTTTTTTTACTAAAGGCCAGGCCCTGGGGGATGGTGTCTCCCGGAGAAAAAAATCTGCCCAAGAGGTGATAACTTATTGTCATGGTACCCCACAGAAAATCTAAATATACAAAAATGTCTCTAACCACGGAACAGCTCAGAGCAAGGGGGCTGCACCGAGTGAATAATATGGTGTTTACTTAGTGGATCACACTTTTGTATCCCATATCAACTGTTTAAAAAACACAATTGAACATTTCCTACAGATGCCGTATAGCAAGCAGGGCGGAATATAGGGCTTGATCACAGACTAACCGAGACAAAAGATCACTTACCCTACAAGCTACCAAGAAGGAGGGGCTGGTAGCTAATGCCTGTGGCCCCACACAAAACAATTCCAAGGCTACAGAATGCATTTTAGAGAAGGGAAACAATCCCATTTGATTACGTGCGCTGACCCTGCGCCACAGCCAGAATGACATTCGAAATGCTTTACTTCGCGCCACTTGCTCAAACTGGCAGGAAAGTAAATGTTGGTTTGGAATGGACTCCATGCAGCCATCTGCGGTGGGAAGCCTGTTTGCTGAGGAATCTGGATTTAGACCGGAGGTTCAGTTTGTTCTCTCGAGCTCAGCTCCTATGACCCCCAGCCATCCATCACCTTACTGAGATATAGGCATAGTGACACCACCACCCTCTACCTAGTCCCGCTTCTTTGCATAATTACTCAAACATCCTTGAGATATGTAAACGCTCCTGCGCACTCTTTGTAACCACACAGAGGCAGGAGAAACGGCCTAACAGCCAGAGCTGCAGGCTTTGGAACTTGGGACAGGGTTAGAGTACCAGCCTTTGCTCAGCATCTTGTGATCCTGGGCAAATCACTAAATCTCCCCATGCCTTTAAAATGTAAGTTGGCTTGACTCACAAGTAAAGCGCCCTTGGTCCACGTTTGCACTATACAGATCTTTAAAAAAAGAATAATAATATACGTAAAGGATGTGGCGCAATGGCCAGAGCTGCTGACTTGAGAGCTGGGGATCCCAGCTCGAGTCTCGGTGGTGCAATATCCTGTGATTCTGAGCAAATCACTTAACCTATCTCGGTTATAATTAGCGCTATATAAATGTTATGCAAGACGAAAAAGCCGAAAGAAGCAGAACTTTATGCAAAAATAGTTCCACCAAAGCAAATGTTGACAGTATTTCGGTGACACGTACAAAATCATAGAAATTCACTTAAAAAAACAAAGGTTACAGGGACATTATATTTGGGAATTGGCTTTTTAAAAAAACTCAGAAATTCACTAAAAAGTCCAAAGGTTATAGGGACATTATATTTAGGAAATGTAATTAAAAAACGTGTAAATTCAATGAAAAAAACAATGGTTACAGGGGCGTTATAGTTAGGCTGGTGTTTCAGTCGTACAAAACCAAAGAAATTCAGCAGTTCTAGTTAGCTGAGCTAACTATAACTCGCGCCCCTGCAATGCACTGCTAATGAATTCACATACTACATCACTAATGACACGGTCAGTGACATCACTAATCACATCACTCATGACATCTCAAATTACATCACTGACGACATCATCCACAGCATCTGACGCACCCACTTGCATTCCAATATAACCTTTCATACACCCACTACAACTTCCACACTAACATTTTCAAACCCATTCACACACCAATACCAGTACTCACACAGCCACTCACATTTATATATAGAATGTGATTAACTGCACCAGAACAGTACAAAATGCAGTGTGTATGTATGTGGGGGGGGGGGGGGGGGATATAAGCTCACATAGTTGAACATAGAATGCGTGCGTATAAATGCTTTTTCACAAACCTAGAAAAATCTCTCCATCTCAATTCGCAACCCTAAAAACAAAAAAACATCGCTTATTCATAAGATTCTGGTTTTACGACAACATATATTGCAGTCCTACCAGGGCAGAGAAATAGGCGACTTGATAATTTCAGTTTATCTTTAAAATCAGGACGGCTTAGGAACGGAGAGGATATTAAGTCTAAGTTATTGTCGTGGCGTGGTCCCTGGAGTGCAGCTAAGAACTGTTGGCGACCTTATATATCATCCAAACTGCAATATCCAAGCTCAAGAGGTCAGAGATGGAGACATTACAGCAGAATTAATTTAAAATATCCCCAATGGATTTAGTGTGCTGGCTTTAAGTTAAAACAGTACAAAATGTGCACTTTGTACTGTTTTCAAGCTTGGAGTAGACTGATATTTTGTGTTTCACGCAGACCATAAGAATGCTTTATATTTCCATTAGCTGGTGTAATTTAGCATGTCGGCCACATAAAGGTCACCACATCTAAGAGTTTAAGATTTGCGTAGATCAGGATTAAGGTTCCCATGATGTTAATACTTTTAAAAATGTTAGTTCTAAATATGTAACTGTTGCAAATTAAACCTGTACACTTAACAGTCCACTGTTGGACACCCACAGCAAGGACATTTTGGGCTTCCTTTGAGAGCAATTGTTTGAAATAAAATAATCTGCTTAAAATACTGGACCAACAAACTTCTCTTGATGCAATTCTGCTATTATAACGCCTGGAGACTGAAAAGTTCAAAAGGGCCAAGTCTTCGACATAGGGAAAAAAACAACACACACACTGACCTCAAGTGGAAATAACATACCGCATATTTAGAAGGTGCACATTCCTTTAATGGGCATCGTGGCGCTTAATAATAAAAAATGTATAGTTACCCAACTCAATGGTATTCATTTTATTGACCACGATATAACGAAAGGCTGATTGGACTCGCCAGCATTGAAACTTGGTACCATGAACAGAAGAAACTCAGAGCAGGCGCATACATCCACCAGACCCAGATTTGATGGGAAGGCAAGGCTATTGAATGCATCACGCTTAATTGATTGTCTTTGGAGATCTTTTCAACACAGCCTTCACATCAGCTTTCAACCACGCATATTTAGATGATGCAGTGGCTTGTGATTAGATCTATGCAATACTCTTAGGACCAGGCGCGCAAAACCCATTGGCCTCAAAGGGCTTCACCCCCCCCTCCCCCCCCCCACCCTGTCGTGTGTGGCAGCCCGGGATGAGACACTTCCCGGCCCGCTCACAGCCGCACCAGAGCACTTCACAGGTCTTTAAAAGACCTTGTGCATGTTAATGGGGCTTTGTTTTTGTTTCACCCCTTCTAAGAGCCCCTGCAGCTCGACTCTGCCGATTGCCTAAAGATTCAGACCCCCCCCCCCGAAATGTATTCTTAACCAACCCCCCCTACCCCCCCCCCCCCCAAATATTTGAGTCTAGTTGCACCTCTGCTTTGGACTGTATGTAATAAGTCTCGCTGTACTTGCTCTCCAACATCCCTCAAATGGAGGGCCTGGGTGCACGCACAAGCTTAGATATTTAAAATAATACCACCGCACTTAGCTTTAACAAGTAGCAGCAGTTTCACAAATGGTATTCTAAAAATGCTTTCTGCCCATGATAACGCATTCACTCTATAAAAAAAAAAACTAAAACCAACCTGGGTCGTTATTACAAGTGAATGGATTACTTGTCATATGCTGTCAACAACCAGCTCGCCGCCTTCCTAGAAACCAACAACTCCCTCGACTCCTCACAGTCCGGCTTCCGAGCCAAACACAGCACTGAAACCGCCCTCATCGCAGCAACAGAGGACATTCGAATGCTACTGGACAATGGAGACACAGTCGCCCTCATCCTCCTCGACCTCTCCGCAGCCTTCGACACAGTCTGCCATAACACCCTTCTACAGCGCCTCAGAAACATCGGAATTCAAGGAAAAGCACTAGAATGGATCACCTCGTTCCTCACCGGAAGAACCCAGAGAGTCCGCCTTCCACCATTCAAGTCAGAGGCCACTGAAGTCATCTGCGGCGTCCCACAAGGATCTTCACTCAGCCCCACCCTTTTCAACGTATACATGAGCCCCCTCGCAACCATCGCACGCCAACACAACCTCAACATCATCTCCTACGCGGACGACACTCAACTCATCCTATCTCTCACCAATGACCCTCACACCGCCAAAACTAACCTACACGAAGGAATGAAAGAAGTTGCCGAATGGATGAAACATAGCCGTCTGAAACTGAACTCTGATAAAACAGAAGTCCTTATCTTAGGTACCTCCCCCTCTGCATGGGACGATTCTTGGTGGCCAGAAGCCCTTGGAAAAGCACCCATCCCGACAGACCACGCACGTAACCTGGGCGTCATCCTGGATTCCTCACTTTCGATGTACAAACAAGTCAACGCCGTCTCTTCATCCTGCTTCAACATTCTCCGCATGCTCAAAAAAACATTTCGTTGGATCCCCACCGAAACTAGGAAAACGGTCACCCACGCCCTGGTCACGAGCCGGCTGGACTACGGAAACACCCTCTACGCCGGCACTACCGCTAAACTCCAGAAAATACTCCAACGAATCCAAAACGCCTCAGCCAGGCTCATATTAGACATCCCGCGTAAAGAACATATCTCTGGTCACCTGAAAAACCTCCACTGGCTACCCGTCAATAAGAGGATCACCTTCCGTCTCCTAACCCACGCACACAAAGCACTCTACGAAATCGGACCAGAATGCCTCAACACACGACTGTCCTTCTACTCCCCCTCCCGCCAGCTACGATCATCCAACCAAGCCCTTGCAACTGTACCCCGCATCAACAAAACCACCATGGGAGGTAGATCCTTCTCCTACCTGGCAGCTAAAACCTGGAACTCCCTTCCCACTCACCTTCGCCTTACTCAGAATCACCTAGCATTCAGAAAGCAACTTAAAACGTGGATATTTGACAAGTAATTCCCCTCCCCTCCTCAAGCGCCTTGAGACCCTCTGGGTATGTAGAGCGCTATATAAATTCTTTGACTTGACTTGACTTGGGGATGTCACGGTCTAATCAGCAGGTGCTAATACCTTTGAGGTACTTTTGCATTTCTGGCTGGATCCTGTTCTTGGATTAGTCTCTTCTTTATATTCACTGTAGTCCATAATTGGAACAAAAGCTACTTTTCCTCTGTCCCTGGTTAAGGTCGAGTCTACCAAACAGAATAGCTGTCAAGTTGTGAAAGAAATATTATGGACTTCTCAAAAATATAAAAGGGGCTTTGAGTCACTCATTGCTTACTATTGGTAGGCTTTCCTGTCACCAATTTTCCTGCTGCTTAGTCTTATCCCAGCTTGTCAGTCTTGCGTCTGTCCCTCCATGCAGCTTAGCCTCTTTATAATCTGATATGAATGGCTGGCTTCTAGGCTTCCACTGCTTGCTTTTCAGCATTCATGGTTTTTGTTTTTGTGTTTTTTAGCTGTCTCGTCTCACTAGTGTACTTCTCTCCCTGTACATTACATGTTTCTCACTGTCATCTGCGTGCTTCACCCCACTTACTCCCTTCCATGCTGTGTTCACTTCCGTGTCGTCTCATGATTGTGGGCTTCTCTACCGCCCGCTCCACGTTGTGCATCGTTTCTCCTTCCCATCCCCACCCAAAGTGTTGCTTGCGGTCCCTCCGCCCAACATGATCCCACTCACATCCTCCTCCTCTTTTGTCTGTTGCTTCTTCTGCCCACCTCACCCTCCATGTTGGTTCAGTCTCTCACCCTCGGTGGTGCTTCCCCTACTTGAGCCCTTTGTGTTGCCCTACTCGTCCCCTCTATGCACGAGTAGGGCATAGAGGGCACAAAGATACTGATTACGACTATCTGGCTTCTTCCCCCACAGGGTTGTTCTCTTGACCTGTTCGTCACTCCTACCCTAAACGTTCATATCAATTACACAGGTTTTGCACTCTTTGTGCCCCATGTACATCAAATATCTCTATAAGCACATCTGAAGATTAGACTGGTGGGGTAGGGTTGAGACCCTTAAAATGATGTGCACGCCTCTAGTTAACTACCTAGCTTGCATGCTCCCCATGACTTTTTCAGACGAATTCATCAAGAAGGTAGACAGGTTGTTCGGAGAGTTCCTGTGGCGAGGGAAAAAAGCCAGGATATCACTTAAAAAGCTGCAATTAGCAAAAGAAAAGGGCGGCCTGGGCCTGCCCTCGTTCAGGAACTACCAAACAGCCTTCCTCTGTAAGCAAGGGGCCATTTGGCTGGTTGATGCTACATCCTACACTCCAGTGTGGCTAACTATCGAACGGTCGTTAATGGCACGTGCACCCCTCTCGGCTCTCCTCACCATGGACTTGGCCCATGTACCTCACTCTAAATACATTCTACTAAATACCAGAAGAGCACTCCTCCGACTTGACCAGTCCCATAAAACTGCTTCGGTGATTAAGAGGTCTACTCTACTCTCATTATGGCATAACCCTATGCTCCGGATAGAGGGAAAGACCCTTTACTGGGAACTATGGGCTGCAAAGGGTATACATATAGTGAATGACCTGTATGAAAATGGCAGGCCCCTACCCTTTGACATTGCAAGAAAAATTTAATTTACCACCCATAGAATTTTATCAATTCCTGAAACTGAAAGCCGCTATCTCCAAATGTCCCCTCACTACAGACTTGCCTTGGCTGGTGACCCGTCTCCGAATACTGTACCATGCTGATCATTTTGTATCCAGAATATATAAACTGCTCCTCCCCCTGCCCAAGAAACCACATAGGTTGACCGAAAGTAAGTGGGAATCGGAGCCTAACTCCACAGGCATAGCGATAGATTGGGAGGTAATACACAACACTGCACTAACAAACAAGGTATCCCCGATCCTATGCCAAACGAAATATATGTTGTTGAACAGAGTGTTCTGGACCCCCCAGAAATTGTTTAAATGTAAACTGAGGGATACGCCTAACTGTTGGAACTGCCAGGAAGCACCAGGTGACTTGGCGCACATGCTTTTTAATTGTTCCCTATTACGACCATTTTGGAGTAAAATATTTACATATATTCAGCAAGTATTTGGAATCACACCTATCCAGGAATTTATATATGTCATTCTGGGCCCTTTAGAAGCACAATTGCCGGACATTCATGACACACAATTGCTTGATATCATGTTGACATTGGCGTGCAAGGTCATACTTTACAAATGGAAAAATTTTGCTGAAGTTAACTTTAAAATGTGGCTGGAATGGCTTTCCTTTTTAAGAAGGGCGGACAATCCTGTGCTACAGTCAGCCACTTGGAAGCCTTCGAACAACAAACTCTGGTCATCCCTGGATGCGTCATCCTCCCACTTTGAACCTCCATGACGCACATCTCAACGGTCAACTTGGTTAAATAGAATCTATATAGAATTTAGTGTGATCGACTATGTATGCTTACCTTATATTTCCTGTTACGCGCACAGCGAACCAGGTCTGGGTAAACCGATTGCTATTGCTCTATGGATACACCTGTCCTCTCTCTTCTCTACTCTTTTCTCTTCTCTCTCGTTTTTCCTCTCTTTCTCTCTCCCCCTTTTCTTCTCTTTCTTCTTTGACTTGATTTTGATTATTGTAAGTGTCATAGCGCCAACATTTTATTCATTTGTATCTTGGAAGATTTATTGTATTGTTTTTATTTTCATCTTTGTTCTTCAATAAAAAAGATTTGAATTAAAAAAACAAAACAAAAAAGACTGGAATCAGTGGCAGCCGCTCTCCAGTTCAGGTCCAACATCACAAGATTATGCCGAGAAGTACGCCTCAGTTTGGCTTTCCTGTCTCCAGTGTATTTGTGTTGATATGCAGGAAAAGTCAGTAAAGTTAAACTGATTAATCAAAGTACTTTAATTCAAAATGTGATCATTAACAAAGGTCAAATGATACAACTTTAGTAATAATTAGACACAGTTGCTGCTTTCTTTGTCTTGTCTTTCGTTTTCTTGTTTCAGTGTACTTAATGTACGATAGACAGCCAACGCATGTTTCCCCCCTTGGTGTTGCACAGACCTTGAGCTTTTTCAAGGCTTTTAAAATAGTATGGTGTAATGTTAGTGATGCTCGTCTGGAGTTCTACTGATAACTCATGAGGGAGAAGAAAAGGTTAAACATTGCACATTGACATGATTCCACAGGTGTAAAAAGCAAAAACGGTTAGATTCTAGTGAGATTTGGTATCTGTGGCCAGGAAAGAGAAGACTCTTTCGACCAGTGGGCACTCGGGGTTCTAATTATTACACACAATTATACCACCTTACCTTGGTTTATGAACACTTTTTGAATTTAGATACTTAGTGCAGTCTAATTGATTAATCACGGACTGTTCTTGCATTACCGAAAGGCTACTTCACTTTCTGTGGGTATAGGGGATTTACCCACTTAAGGGAATTGCTAGCACACGTTGCTCATGCAAAAGACTTGCCCAAGAGATAGGATTCCCCTCAGTTTCTTCAAAGCCGTTTTTGCATCTTTGTGGGTTTATAGCGCTCTCTTCAGGCAAGAGTAATATATAACTACTAATATCTTTTAATTTAATCAATAAGAACTATATTTTCCTGTGATATGAACTAAAAGTAAACAAATACCTATCATAACTACTCCTGCCTGCTAAGTAGCATTCTGACTGTAATATTAACATTACATGCAATGTTTACCGATTTGTAAGCCTGCAATTTTAATTCGGACCATACAGATGCCACGTTTAGGCATGAGCACTACTGTATTTATTTATTTAGAGTTTTATAGAGCGCAAACGTGACCAATTAGGGTATCAGAGCGCTTTACAGGGGAAAACACTTTATATACAACTGTGACATAGGCAATAAACCTGGATTGGGATAGAAGGAAGAGACTGCATTCGGGCATAACAGGGTATATACAATATTCAGAGCAGCGATATGTGAGCAATGTACAGAGATATCCAGCAATTACATTAGAAGGAGTAATAAGTTAGTACAAAGACGAGAGCAACCAAGCAGACAAGAATCTTGCAGAAAACAAAAAGCAATGCTGCAGAGTGGTGTGCGCAATGAATGAGATTTATAGGAGGAACTTGCCCATTAGGAAGATTTTAGCTTCCTTTTCAAAGATTGACAGCAAAGGTATTTTTCTGATTGAGGACGGCAGTGAGTTACAGATTCTTGGTGCAGTCCCAGAGAAGGCACAATTATAAGTTTTTTCCTTACGGAAATTGGGTGGCTGGAGCACCAGGAGTTTCTGACACCTCCATATATGTCATATGCTTTCAAAAAATGCACACAACACTTAACTTCTGCACCTGCTTGGCAAGGCCAGACCAACTGGCATTGAAAGTGCTTGTTTTTTTGTGTTTTTACTTTTAGCGCACTTCTGCAGGTCAGAAGGAGCATTATTATTTCTCAATTTTTTAACAAACAGCTTTGAATCTAGAGTTCAACGTACAGTTTTAAACTTGTCCGGCACAGACTACACTGTATATTATTTGTTAAATTTTATGAGCTTTTCTTGCAGAATTTTGCTGCAAATATGCACCTGGCAAATGCATGGTCAGTTGAGCAATGGCACCCTACATACAATCAGTCAGGATTTATTGAGCACAGCAAATCACCTCTGAAGGTCTCAAAGTGCTGGAGATGCTATCTGCTTCTTGGTGTTTGTATATATTTGAGCAGCCAGTCTAGAGTGCTTTCATGGATTTCTGGAACAATGAGGCGGTCCTAAGGTGCAGGAGAAGGTCTTTCAGGCTTTGGCCCCCAGGTGAGATGAGAAGCGTCCTTCACTGTCGGCTCTGCGGATCCGGGGAGGGTCAGCGAGGAAGAGGGATGCGGATCTCAGATGTCTGGTCGGTTGGTGGAAGGTCATTCTTTTGTTGGAGTATGCTTGTCCCTCATTGTGCAGGGCTTAGTATGCGTGGGTCAACATCTTGAACTGGCACCTCTTCTTGATTGGGAGCCAGTGAAGCTTCTTTAGGTGCAGAGTGATGCAAGTCTGTCTGGGAAGGTCGAGGGTGAGCCTTGCAGCTGAATTTTGTATTATCTGTAGTTTCTAAAGGAGGCGTGCAGTGATTCTCATGTAGAGTGTGTTCTCACTGTCCAGTCTGCTGGTGACGGGGGCATGAGTGACAATTCTTCTGGGGTTGGGAGCCACCTGAAAATCTTGCGAAACATGCATAGAGCATGGAAGCAGGCGGATGAGACTACATGAACCTGTTTCTGCATAAATAATTTGCTGTCCAAGCTGAGGTTGCAGGCACGGTCTGTTGGGGCAGGGGAAAGGCTGAGTTTAGTTGGGTCCCAATCGTAATTAAATGAAGAGGTGTTGTTCCCAAAGATGATGACTTCTGTCTTGTCAGCATTGAGCTCGAGAAAGTTGTCCTTTATCCAGTTGGTGACGTTCATCATGCATCTGTGGAAGTTGGCTCTGGTGGAGGGGTCTGCTGACTTAATAGATACTGTGGAGTCCACTTGATCTGACAGTGTTGGCCAAGAGGGTCATGTATGTGTTGAGGAGGTTGGGGCTGAGGGATGATCCTTATGGGACACTGCAGATCTTGGGTTCTGAGGTTAACGGTCGGAGATTGACTCTGTGGGTTCTTCTGGTGAGGTATGATGCGATCCATTTAAGGATGTCTCCCTAGATTCCAATTTGGTGGAGTTGTTGATCAACATGTGGTGGGAGAAGGTGTCGAAGGACAGCGGACATGTCCAAGAGGATGAGGGCTGCTGATTCGCCGCGGAACAGGAGGGCCCTGATGTCGTTGGTGGGATGTTGTCTGTGGCTGTGAGCAGCGCTGTCTCGGTGCTGTGACTTTGCTCAGAATCTGTACTGAGAGGGGTCCAGGAGGTTGGAGAGTTGCTGGTTGATTGCTTTCTCAAGAACGGGAAAGGGAAGCAGGGATATAGCCTGGTAGTTCTTCGGGTTGGCTGGTTCAGCGGATGGTTTCTTCAGGAGGGGTCTCACTTCGGCGTGTTTCTAATCCTCAGGGAAAGAGGCAGTGGTGATGGAGGCATTCAGCACTTGAGCTCGTTGCCGATCATCTTGTTCCTGAGGTTGAAGATGTGGTGAGGTGAGATGAGCCCATGGATGCTCCTGAGTATACAGATTTTATGATGGAGGTTGTGGTTTGGGTTGTGAGAAGGTCCAAATGGAAGAGCAGTTGTTCAGTGTTCTTGGGTGTGAGTAGACACATCGGAGCAGCATGCCTGAACTGCGCACTTTCGCCAGCCAATCAGACACTATCAGCCACGCTCGCTCACACACACACCCAGCATCCACAAAAGCAGAACTGGAGGTCGCTCATTCCTCTAAATCGCACTAAAAATCCTGAACGACCACCCTCAACACATTACAGCATCCTCCTCGCTTCTTGAATTCCGCAAGAAGCTGAAGAACTGTCTTTCACTTACTCGGCAGGGTCTAGTGCCACACACCTGCTCAAGCGCCTCTGGATACTCTCATAGGTGACTAGCGCTGCGCAAATCCACAAAACACCAATGACTTGGTGCGGGGAAAACTGCTAAGCATGTGTGCCTAGAAGGACAACGGTATCATTAAAGTGCAAAAAAGAAAACATGACATTTACGTTTGCGACTGCTTTATACAAATACACCTCCAGCTCCATGGATCCCACCGATTTACTATGGGCCATTTCTGACATTTGAGCTAGGAAGGTATATATAATTTCCTCACATTAACTCCATGGCTCATCTCAAGATTTTCAGGGTGGTATACATGCTTATTTGTGCGGAAACTGATATTTGGCATGTGCAGTGTTCCACTCTTCTTCGGGAAAGAGTGCAGCAGATGTTTCCTTAGTCTGTGGAGTGACCTGACTGCACAGAAATCATATCTGTAGCCAAGATGGTGCAACCCCTTAGTTACTGTTAGAAATGTTCCCTTTCTGTAGTCTCTACAGATTTCTTTTTGTCTTTTTGCTGAACCCTATTTTTGATGGCTGTCGAACTCTGTGCCCTTCCCCCTGCTAACAAGTGGTAAAGTGCTTGTGCTATTCCCTTTGAACATAGTTAAATTGACATATCCTGATTAGCATATTTAACTTACCTATATGTCCCTAATAGATCACACAAAGCACACAAAGGTGAACCCTAAAAATACCCATGTACCCCAAAACCCAAACCTACCCCTGAACCCTAGAAATACACCCCTGTACCCCAAAACCCAAACCTACCCCTGAACCCTAAAATACCCCTGTACCCCAATACCAAACCTATCACTGAACCCTAAATTACCCATGTACCCCCAAACCTATCCCTGAACCCTAAAATATCCCTGTAACCAAAACCCAAAACTATCCCTGAACCCTAAAATACCCCTGTACCCCAATACCAAACCTATCCCTGAACCCTAAATTACCCATGTACCCCCAAACCTATCCCTGAACCCTAAAATACCCCTGTACCCCCAAACCTATCCCTGAACCCTAAAATACCCCTGTAACCCAAACCTAGCCCTGAACCCTAAAATACCCCTGTAACCCAAACCTAGCCCTGAACCCTACAAATTCCCCTGAACCCTACAAATTCCCCTGAACCCCAAAAACACCCCTGAACCCCAAAAACACCCCTGAACCCCAAAAACCAAACCTAGCCCTGAATCCTAATACCCCCTGTACCCCAAAACCCAAACCGATCCCTGAACCCTAAAATACCCCTGTACCCCAAAACCAAAACCGATCCCTGAACCCTAAAATACCCCTGTATCCCAAAACCCAAACCTATCCCTGAACCCTAAAATACCCCAGTACCCCAAAACTGTATCTGAACCCCTAAAATACCCAATCACCCCAAAACATATACCCTATACCCATACTTACCTTATCCTAACAAATAAAAAAAAACATACTTTTACAACAAATTTCGTTGTAAATGTATGCGTGGTAAAAGCATAATAAATGTAATGTCATGCGTTATAATGACATTGCGGAGTCATGGTACTTTCGTAATAAAAGTATGCGGAGTGATGGTATGTGGGAAGAAAGATTCGGAATAATGGGAGTTTACTGTGAGAGGATATTTGGATTACCATAGTAAACTCCACACTCACACCTCCAGCGCTCAGAGCCCAACTTTAGTTCGGCCATCCTGAAAATATCCAAAGGAGGTAGGGGTAGCCACTACAGGGGTGTGGAATTTATTAAAATATCTACTTGTCCATGGGGCAGGTTGCTTCATAAATCTACTTGTCCTGTAACAAAATCCACTTGTCCCTTTGGTGCCATGTAGTGCTGCCACAAATTATGGCAGCAATCTCATTATATAAGAGCTCTTATATAGCCTCTCTGATGATGCCAGGGCATATACCATAGTAGTGTTTGAATACTAGGAATCATTTTGTTGCCACATTTCTGCAGATCTACATACTGGGACTGAAGATGGTGGTAAGCAGTAGTTCCAGGGTTGGAATGCCATTTTGAGTCTGTGCAAACCTAGTAACTTGCATGTTTTTAAGGGTTTTCAACAAATCTTTTCTAATCTTTCCCATACTGAAAAATGTTGGAAATTTACTCCTGAGAGTGGCAGACGTAAACCTTCTTTCAGAGTTGGGAAAACAGTAGTTGGAGGGAAAATGAACGTTCAAACATCCAGGTTTTCACATGAGCAAATCTACACATGCATATTTGCTCATGCTAAAATGCAGTTCACAAATATTTTGTAGAAATACAATTTCTTGCCCTACTAATGTAAATTCTTGTGAATTCACGAAAGCCATATACCAAAGGTGCACTTTTGAGACTTTCTTTAATATTTGGGCCCCCCCACGACCTTTTGTGTTTATTAAAATTCTCTCTCTCTGAATCGGCTGGCTTCACTGTGAGTGACAGCCTTCTGCTCTTTCACAAAGAGCATATCGGTACACAAAGTAGTTTTGTTCAGTGCCAATAACTAATGTGGCAGTGTGTGCTTTTTTGAGACCAAAAACTATTTTTGCATTTGCCAATGTTTGTTATAATGGCGAGGGCCCAGCAGCTCTCACATCAATAGGGTTTTACAAAAGCCATGCCAAAACAAGCCACGCATTGCTAAAACTAAAAAGCTGACAACCAATGTCAGACCAACTGGCTTTGCCAAGGCTTGTTTATTTTTGTTTCCCATAATCTTATTGAAAGTGGTTACACAAATTTTACAATATGAATATTTTTGGCAAATACTAGCATGCATCAACACATTTTACTAAAGGATGCTGCAAAGAAATGGTACCTGAAATTTTACAGTAGTTTAGCAAAATGTTTTTTCCCCTACTTTCATTTTTTAGGAACATTTTATATTGAAAGCAAAGAAACATTAATCTTGCTTTCAAGCTTCTGCAAATATTTGCATCTAATCAGAGAGCATTCTGTGAGCATCGTGCATAGCCTCATGTTGCTAAACTTTGAAACCGTGTGTACACATTTTCATACTGGAACCACTGTCAGTAGTGCAGTCAGAACGTATATTCACAATAATAATAGAGGCTTTTAATTAAAGAACCATCAATACAAGTTTGAACAGGATTAACACATGTACACAAATATTAACTTAACTGCAGGCAGTACCCTTCCCTGATCCTTAATGTGGTACTGTAAAGTGGCAGCCAAAGTGTTTGTGCTGCAGGGGGTTGGGCATACTTGTCCCAAGGACAAAATACACATTAAAACTTGTTGCCTTGACCCCAAACAATATGTCCTGGGCGTCGGGCTATAGGAATTCCACATTCCTGCACTGGAACCTTTAGCCCAGAGGTCATTCCAACACACTTGATCGTGCCATGCTTAATTGTAGCATGTCCACGCATCCATTTCAGAACAGTCCTTGTCCTGTGGAAGGTCAGAAGAGGACGGAACTTGCTGTCCAAGACCTACATAGATCCTAGAAAACTAGACCAGCTTCCCCTCTTATAACTTGGACAAAGAAGTAAACGTCAAGGATCATAAGTCTGACTTCCTGTTAAAGCGACAGAGACACAAGTTGCATGAGGCCTTTTCCTGCATCGGCCCAGCGGACAGGTGGAAACTGGACTCTCCTACCTGCCACCCTGGATGTCTCTAAATACCTTCGATGAGGTCTTGGAGACTTTAGAAGTGCACTCCTGTGGAGGACTGGGACTTGAAATACTAAAGTCAGAAAGTAACATTTATGACCAGGACAAACCTGGTTAGTGTATGTGACCTGTGTCCCATTGTAGTCAAGGACAAATTACACCTAGGTGTTGTTCTACCACAACAGTTGACTATCATTGTCACTTTGTGCTTCTTGGTGTTATTTCTACTTAAAATCTTTAAAAATCTTACCTCTGGTTCCCCTTAATTGATTTTTGTCAGTTTATTGTAATTTTATTAATTGAATTTGACAATGCTTTCAAATTTGATTTTAAACGTTTATTGTTTTGAGTTTTAACTTATTTACTATTTTAGCACTGCATAAATATAGTACACTTTGCATCTATGTTAAAGCTGTCTGTCTGTGTCGTGGCTACCAGTGGGTTGAACTCCGGTTTGTTTATTTACCTCCATGGTTCTCCCTGACCAGGATTGTGATTATTGCTTTAGGTGTGTACTTGACCCCCCCCCACCCCCCCTCACCCCCACCCCAACTAACAATATCTTACAGCTACTCTTGGCACTATAGAAGGCCACCCCCACATAGTCCATAGTCCATGTGGAATTTTTGCACATCTGTGTCAGTTAATTTAATTTCTCACCCTCTTAGTGTATGTCTGATATTTCAACAGCATATTTTCAAATCATATACTTCACTTGCATCAAGTAGCTTCTTGCATCCTATTTATGGAGTCATGAATTCAAAGCATGTCCAGAGTCTCCATAAGAGCCCAGTCTTGACAACTACCTTGCCATTTATTAAAGGCTCATCACTGTCTTTTGATAACCAACTCTATTCTAAACCTATTACACCTCACAAATCACACCCTAATGAGCAAAAATAAAGAAATAGTGGTGCCTGCAACAACGAAGTGCATGATATAAAACAGAGCAGGTGTATCACTTATGGACATGTTTAGCACTAATAACCACAGAAACCTTTTATATTTGTGCACTTTGTAAAGATTGTCAGGACGACACAGGAATTGAAAGAGACCATGCACTTGGATTATGAGAGGCTTCTGAAGGCATTTAAACTGTATAGTGGTACAGAAAATGTGTCAGGAAAAGACATGGGAGATTTTGTGTATGGATTAAGACCGGAAATAGGTGCAATGATACAACAGCATTTGATTTGTTGGCAGAGCACGACCAGAGACGAGATTCTTCGGTATGCAAATTATTGCGGAGATTAAGTGGATTGCAAACATTAGCAGCTGAAGGAAAAATTGATGTTCGCTCAGATGAAGGCTCCAAAGAAGGGCTATGTGGTAGTTGGTGCTGATTGTTCTGTTTTAGTACAGGGGAATGGTCAGACGAATACTGGTATGAGAGAAGTCGCAGGAGGTCGGCAACAAAGTGTGACTACTCGAAGCAGAGGAAGATTTGCTTCTACAGAAATGTTAAAGATGATTAATCCATGTCACAATTGGGGCAATTTCGAGCATTGAAAGCGTGAATGAAGGTTTAATCCACTGAATCAGATGAATGGGCAGGTGAAGCAGAATCAGCAGATTCAAAGACAGAAAAATTCAAATTTGACTATGCCGCAAGCTCCTACGCCCTAGATGAAAGGTCAGGTGCAGAAATATAATGGGAACTTGGATTCCATACAAATGATGAAGTATGAAAGTAACCCAGAAATACTTGATACAGATTGATGACGGTAATTCTGATTCATCCCAATGACAGTGCCTGTGCCGGGAGGAGGAATGCGTGCTTGGCGCATCCTTAGAGGTAGACCAGAGTGGCCCTTATGTGGATGGCAAGGCAAATGAAACTCCAATTTCGTTTCTTGTCGACACTGGTGCTACTCGTTCCACTTTGAGAACAGCAGAAGTTGCCAACCTACCCCTCTCGGGGGAAAGAATCCAAGTTGTAGGAGTTTCTAATCAATTAATGTCAAACCCTGTACCTGAATCTGATAAGGTACAAAGTGAATCGTTTGAGTATTAGCACAAATTTGTGATATGCGATTCTAGCCCAGTAAATCTCTTGTGTCGAGACCTGGTATGCAAATTGAATTGTTCAATCTGTTGCACTTCAAAAGGAATAGAGTTTCATAGTAATGAAGACATTGTTTTCAAAATGGCAAAACAAAAGACTGGAATTTAAGGGATATTCCACTTACCAACCAGTGATAATTTACCCATTGATTTGAGAGACACTGTTACCTGAAGTTTGTAATTTCACAGGAAAATATATTTGGCTGATCAAAGGAGTGGCTCCGATACGAATCACTTTGAAACCAAATGCAGAGTTTACTCGAATTTCACCATATAATCTGAGTTCCCGAGACCATTGCTAGTATAACCACCCTGATTGAGTCCTCGACTGAACAGTGAATTTTGAGAAAGATCATGGGGAGCCCATGCAAGTCATCTATGATGAAAATTCAGAAACTGAACGGAAAGTATAGAATGGTGCAGTATTTGCGCAAAGTTAATCAGATTGTGATACCATGTTGTCCAATCATGCCAAATCCAGCCTTGACATATCAGATTCCATGTGAAGCTGAATGGTTTTCTATCATTGATCTGTGTCAAGCCGCCTTCTCCATCCCCTTACAACCGGATAGCCAATTTTGATTTACTTTCAGGTTCGGAAACAGTCTCTTGGCATGGTGCCAAGTCCCACAAGGGTATAAAGAGTGTCCTTCCATTTTCAATCAAATATTGAAAAATAAATTGGAATCATTGCTAATGCCAAATCATTCTGTTCTGGTACAGTATTTTGACGACCTGCTGGTAATTTCAGGTACTCAGGAGGCTTGCATATGTGACACTTTTGCATTACTGAAACAGCTGGCAGTGAATGGGCATAAGGTGTTTCCAACAAAATGACAGTTTTGCAGGTGGGAGGTCCTTTACCAAGGACATTAAATTGAGATAGGAGCCAGAACGTTGCCACAAGATTGGATTCCTGCCATTCTGCAGATGAATCCTCCAAGCACATAAAAGGAGGTTTGCATGTTTCTGGGAATGGTTGGCTACAGCTGCCAGTGGATCCCAATTGATAGCCAAGTCACTTCAGAGGCATACGCACAAGGATGTGTCAGATCCATTTCCATGGAGTGATGAATGCATGCGCCCTTTTAAAAGGAGTGTGTCGAGCTCCAGCATTGGGAATGTCCGACTTTCACAAAAGCTTCACTCTGTTCTGCAGTGAGCGAGAAGGCTGCACATTGTCAGTTATATCGCAGATGCACGAAACTGCGCGCACACCTGTTGCATACTTTTCAGCTACATTAAATTATGTAACTGCAGTATTGCCTGGATGTCTAAAGGCAATTGCTGCCACATGTGTGAGTTAGGAGAAGTGTGAGAGCATTGTGATTGGTCACCCGCTGAAAGTGCATGTACCACACTCTGGTATGATTTTTCTTACTCGAAAGCAGCATCTCACAAGTAGCAGGTTAACTAAGTATGAACAGGTGATTCTGAGTGTCACTGGTGAGATGTAAGAGTCTGAATCCAGCTACATTGATGCCCTTAACAGGAAATGAAGGTGTGATTGATGAAGCAGATCATGATGGTTTGGATGTGACTAAGCTATGCACAAAGCCTTGTCCGGATATTCGGAATGTACCATTGCCCGAGTCAGACCATATGTTGTTTGTGGATGGATCATGCTGGAGGAAACTTGAGGGCTGCATATGCACGGTTGTGGGAGTGGAGAAGCTTCATGGTTGCAAGGAATGTATTCAGCCCAGGTGGCTGAACTAATGGCGCTAACCAGGGCTTGCAGCATTAATGAACAACTGAGAGTTACCATTTTCACAGACAGCCAATATGGATTTGGGGTTGTCCATGATTTTGGGCAGTTGTGGTCTCAGCGTGGTTTCACAACCTCTTCGGGTTCACTCATCCGAAACAGAGAGAGCATGAAAAACCTACTCCTGCCATTACAATTGCCAGTCCAGATTGCTGTGGTAAAATGTCCCGCTCATTGACAGGGAAATGCTTCTGCAACGGTCGGCAACCACTATGCGGAGGAGACTGCGCTTAGGTTGTGCCCTAAATTCTTACCCATTAAAAAACCAACTTGATGTCACAGAATGCAGGTTGATGTTTTCAGTTGTAGAAACATGGGAGGCAATAAAAGCATTACAGGATGAAGTCTCAGAAACAGAAAGACAGGGTTAGATAAAAGCAGGTTGCACACAAAGGCAAGAAGATGAGGTGTGGGAGTACACAGATGGAAGACCAGTCTTATCTGATAATTTGTTGTCACCAATGGCAAGAAACTACCATGGTCCTTCAAATGTCGGGAGAGATGCTATGGTGCGTCTTTTTCGACAGACATGGTATAACGCCCAAGTCAGAGTTGTTGCAGAGTTGTTGTGCCAGAGTTGTGTAATATGTCAATAACAACATGTGGGAAAGAAGAGACTAGTTACCATGAGTCATGAGGAAGATCTGGAGGACCCTTTAATAGGATGCAGCTGGATTGTATCGAGATGCCCCTTTGCAATGGACTAGAATACGTTCTACCGATTGTGTGTCTGTTCTCTCGTTGGGTGGAAAGCTATCCAACCAGGAATAATGACAGTTTAACTGCAGCTAAATTACTCCTTGGTGTGCTTATACCATGGTTTGGATTACAGACCTCTTTTGAATCGGAAGGAGGGACTCATTTTAACAATGAGGTGATGTGAATGCTTTCTGCAGCATTACAAATTGAGCAGAGTTTACACTGTGCCTACCGACAAGAGGCGACTGAAGTGGTTGAACAAGTGAATGGAACACTAAAATCCCGTCTGACAAAGGTGTGTGCATCCACGTCTCTGAAATGACCTGATGCTTGCCCTTGGTGTTGATGAGTTTGAGAAGTACCCAAGACAGATGAACTGGACTGTCCCCATACAAAATCATAATGGGGAGGGCTATGAGACAGCCTACAGGCTCAGCCAAATCAGCAAGTGAATATAACTGATGCTTTAGTACTTTATTACTGTAAAGGATTGGCTGATGTGGTCCGTTCTGTGTCTCAGCACATTGTGGAAGCTGCAATTTCACAACAGCAGGAGCAGTGCCATGGCCTATGACCTAGTGACTGGGTCCTAGTGAAGAAACATGTGCGCAAATCGTATTTGGAGTCTCACTGGCATGGGCCGAATCAAGTGAGCCTTGTTACCACAACTGCTGTCAAATGTGGTGGTTTGCCTAACTGAGTACATGCTGCCCACACTTGGGGAGTCCCATGTCCCTTTGAAAATGCGGTACCTGTAGTGGATACATCAGTGGCTACAGTGAGACGTCCAACTCAGGTCAATCAAAGAGTAGAAGCGGCCAAACTACTGGTTCCCGAAGCACTGGTTCAAATGAGGGTCCGAGAGAGTCGGTCCCTGTAGGTAACGAGGGTCATGCGGAGAGGGACCTGACTAGGCAAAGTGTTGATCCAGATGTTGTGAATAGTGCAAGTGAAAAGTGAGTAATAAATGGAGACCGTTGGTCCAGAAGAACTAACAAACTGAGGGAAATCTTGGCAGAAGGTAAAGTATCCCCAACTGTAATCAAAGTTTCAAGTCAATCTGAGCAAAGTGATACGGATGAGGGCGGACCAACAGTGAGTAAATCGAAAAGAGCTAAAGTACCAAATCGGAGATATGCTGCACCTGAATGGACTTATTTAGCGGCAGCAAATGACTGGGAGAAGGTATACCAAGCTTGTTGCTTCAAGGATTTAAACTCAAAAAAACTATGAGAGACTTTTGCGATAAAGGACGTTTGGCAAGGCAGAAAAAGAAAAGAAATGGCCTACGAATAACTGAAGAGAAAAATACACTGGATTATGCCCCAACTTGAAACCTGTGAACTGTAACATTGGGTGAAAAAAATATTGTTCCAAAAGCTCAAATAGATACTTGCTGCAAATCCTACATTATAAAGCATTCTCAAAATTCAACAGAAAACAATGAGTTCCCTTTCGAGAGAGATGGGCGATCCAAACGCGGTATCGTTAAAATGTAAACGCCTACATGCTTGCTTTTTAGCTGCTTTTTCTATAATTCTTGTGTTGCTACCTATTGTTCTAAAACTTTCTCATCATGTCTATGTGAAACATGACAATAATCCTACCCTGGTTACAAAACCGTTGAAAGAAAAGAATAATAGAATTATAACCAATGGCCTAACTGATAAGAATTTACATCATGATCAATCTATTAATGACTTTCCCTTAAATGTCTTTACTAACCTTCTTTATAAATATGTTGATACTATGGATACTAGAGATTGTTATGTGCGCATGCAATTACCTCAGTATCAGAGGGGTTGACATTACCTGCCTCTTACTCATGGCATTTCCTGTAATGTACTAACTAGTTTATTCTTTTGCAAAGTGCAATTTCAATATTATTATTCAATATTTGATCTTTTCTGATATCCCAATTAAGAAAAATATAAACACTGTACCGGATACGCGAACTGCTAACATAATGGGAGAATTCTTCCAACCAACACAAAGTATAGACACTGTATATGTGCATAGACATAACTTGCTTTTTGAAAACGTTGATGAGGCTTTTATTAATTCAGTTGAAGATAGACGTGGGGAAATAAAGAAAAGGGCAGAAACACAATCAAGGATTCCACCTTGGGCACAGCGGGAGGGTGAAATTAAAAAGGGTGATGCACACTCTATGGCTCTGGATTGGTAACACAAAAGAAAGCTATGCATATTGAGAAGCAGAACTGAATTTAACAATAAGTATGTTGGTCCCAGTGAATGTGATCATACATTTTAGATAGTGGGAGGATGGGGTTTATATTTTGAAGGATTTGATCCAATCTTTCCAGGGATGTTTTATATCTGTGGAAAAATGCCTAATATAGGTTACCAAAACATTGGTATGAATGCTGCTATATGGGAAAAGTACTTCTAAACATTTATCATGTGGAACAAGCTAGTGAAACCAACACATTTAAACACTCATTAAAGAAGGTGAATAAGGGCTGTTGAAATAACTGGGGATATTTTGGTGCAATGATACTATCAGTTGAGGTGATTCTAAATTCTTACCAAATTCGAAAACATTCTACTGTGGTTGATCATTTATCAACTGATACAACTGATACAGCAGGAGGGTTCCTGGTCCTAGATACTGAAATTGTTGCTATCAGATCTATGGTGCTACAAAACAGACTTGCGTTAGACGTACTACTTGCAAAAGAGAGCCGAGTCTGTCGCATGCTAAAAGTGCAAAAGTGCTGTACTTGTATCCTACACAAAAGCAAAGATTTGCGGGTATACATCAGCAATAATATAAATTTGGGAAAATATCTGACTGAATTAAAAGCTGATGGTGTGTGGGAATCCATTAGTAAAAGATTTACCTCTGTGGGAAAATGGTTTGCAACTTTGGAATGTAGTTTAGTGGGGGAAATATTAACACCTATACTAACTTTTGCTATTTGCGTACTAGCAACAACAATGGTCATCAGATATTAAAAACGTACAAAAACTGAGAAAGTCACTAGAGGAATAAAGAGAAAGAGAGCAGAAATTTAATTAGAGGATAGACAAAGTGGGTACTACAATGAATCAAATGCCTTAGAACAAACCAGACTAAAGCTTATGAAGACATTGGCCTAATAAATGTGACATCAGATATGGATAAGTGTGGGATGGTTTGATTCACTATGAAAGGGGGAATTGATGGAGCAGAGATTATCAAACATCTATCGATGACAATTTTGCAAATAAATGGTTTGTGACACTACTTTACATGATAATGATGAAGTGTGTATTAAGTTTCATTATGTCAAGAAACACAAGTGAAATTCTGAATTATATGCTGCATCGTAAAAGCATGCAGAATGTTATAAGTAGATTTCTGTTAACACGTAACATTCAATAAGCTGATGTGAAAGTTGGCACTTTAGTGACATGTGTTCTTATGCATAGATGAACGTGGTAAGTAAACGATAACAGAACATTTCTATACAAGAATAAAGATACTTTATGTGTTAGAAAAACTAATAAGTGCTCAAATGTGAAATGTGAGGACAGACATCAACAAGAGAAGTAGGTGTTACATGAGGTTATGTTATGATTTGCACTTCGTAAAAGTTTATTTCAAGTGAGCCCTTAAATCCTGTATGATGTATTAATGTATAACGTGCAAAACAGACTTAAAAAATGATATGTGAAATAATAATGACAGTTAAAATTTTACGAGTCCCCTATACTTACATGAATTAATTACAATTTATAATGGAATCATTAATATGCTTAATTGAAAAATGTATGTACTGTTCTATGTAATGTGAGATTCATAATTTAGCACAAATTCATTGTGCATAAGCTGTATTTCATGAAGCCATCAAACTTTGCTTTCTTTCCTAGTATGAACAGAATAGTTTGAAGCCTATGGGAACTTTTCGTGAAGTTTCCACTTGTGCTCTAACGCACAATCGTCTTCTTTCTCGTTGGTAGCTTACTTGACTAGACTTGCAACAAAAGTGTTACTTCCTAGAGCAATGCTTGAGAATGAACTGACAAGAGATGAGAACATGAATTTGCCTTTCTAAATGCAACAAAAGATCATATGACAAAATTACAGTGGTCCTAAGGAAACTGCCAGGTATGGATTAATTCATCTTCCGGATTTGTATCCTTTTTACTTTCTTAATCATCTCATCCTATCGAGAGAAACCAATGGGACAGTTTGGTCCAACAAATTTGGTGGCTTCAAGGGGTGTAAACCTTAAATAGATTGGGCATAATTGCCTACATTTTTAACTAAGGGGTGTCATTCCTTTACCCATCTTGCGATACAGAGACTGACGATTGGGACTTCCAGAAACAACTTGAACAGTAACGAAATGCTGTGTTTGCTTTTGGATGGTATGCTATTGTAAAGGAACCTTTTCCGCTGAAAGGAATCATAACAGAGCAGCGGTGGCATTGATGCTGCTGTACAGACGGAGGCAGACTACTCGGTCTATGAACTGGTCCTTCGATATTTGCTGAACTTTCCTAGAGGGTTTGTAAAAGATTCAATTGATTTACTGCTAATTCCCTATTCTTGAGTTAACAAAATCTCCCTCGGCTGAGAAATAAAGTTCTCTTAATTCTGAATATCTCAGAATTTGTGAATGCTTATTAAACTTGATCTAATTTGAAATTAAGGCTGTATGCTCATCCCTTGATTCTTAGACAGAAATATATTATGATAAAACATTCTACTGATTCTGAATCATTTATTTGGTTGTGGCTGTATTAAAAATTGATTTCATGATCAACAAACTAAGAGTGGGTTTTACATGAGAGATTGCTTCTATTATTGATGTTAGTGATTATCTATTCCAGGTCCTCATATGTTAATCGCACATCCTCTAAATATTCCAGTCCCTTTCAGCATAGAACAAGATCCATTGGAGGCCCTAGAAGATTTGTTATGGTAGGTAAGGTTATTCTGCAACTAGAGAAACTAAATCAAATCAAATAATTAATGAGCCCCGAACATGTTAACGCTACAACAGTGTCATAGTTAAATTGTGTAAAGCTCTGTTATGACGTTTGCGTCATTAACGCAAGATGGCAGTGATGACAACCTATACTGGGTAGTCAGGGACCCAAGTGAGCTTTTCACAGCAATGCCCCATCAAAAAATAGCGTTCTAGGGAATTTTGTCCATACTTTTCCATACAGAAGGCTCCTTCCTAATCTGCTTATCTTTTCTTTATATTTCCTGTCGATTATTCAATATTTTCCTAGTACCCCTGTGCCCTTCAGTACCTAGGAAATACCATAAAAATTCTAACTAACATTTATCAATCTTTAAAAAAACGCCTATCAGCTAAAACAGAGAACTTGGTTTACATTGGAGCTTGGTCATCATTCTCAAGTTTAGGTTCCCTTTGCACTTCCAAAGATCCAACATTTTCCATTCTGGCACATCTCCTTTGCTAAGCTATACTGCACAGTCTCCCCATGAATCCTTTGCACAACACCACAGCTGTAAGTCAATGGAACACTTTACAACATTACGGTCTCAGGGTGGTCATGTGGTAAAATAGCGGATCACTTGGTATTCCTACGCACTCTTCGGTGCGGTTGTGCCATAAAACAAACTACATATTTTTACGTTGTTTCCTTGGTTACTGTAAATTGGCCACAGCTGTGTGATGCCTGAAACCCATGTAGTCCCGGAGTGGTGTTTAAAAACAGAAAAGGATGATAATTATGTTGGTGTGATCATTGTGACTGGCTGGCATGTAGCTACTTAAATATTGGCTGTTGCTATTAAATGCATTATTAAGCTGTAATGTATAATGTCACTTTATTGGGAAAATACATATCTGTGTGAAGGTCCAAAAAGTGACATTCAATTTTTTTTTTTAAAAGGATGGAAGAGGTTTTTGACAGCGCAGATGAATTTAAATGCCTAAGGGCTAAAATTTGAAATTTCGTTTCAACAATCTACATCCTCATATGCTTCATTGATGGCATTTCAATCGTTTTTTGCGCAATCTTTCACACTCTGCAACTGCAGAGATACCGACCGAGTAGCCACACACTGATGTGGTACACTGTTCATAATTCGGTGTTTAGGTTTGCCGTTTCTTGGCACTTGCATCATTCATGTGGAACATATTTAATTCTACTCCTACTTGAAGGGGCTTTTGTTCATCCTCCTTCATAATGGGTTCTTTAGCCCAGCGTCCTTCAACTACTGGCTTGAGACCTTGTCTACCACATCTTGGATAAGCCCACATCTAGAACTATAGTGCTGTAACTTCCACAGGAGTCAACTATTAAATAATGTAGGTGTGTAAATATATAGTAATATATCAGATGTTGTAGAGAGAAATATAGTGAGGGCAGTAAAAGCAATAGAAATCGATTTGCATTATTATTTTGTTAATAGCCCTATGACATTGCTGAGGCAAATATTCAGAGTCCTTATTTCTACGTTACTGGATCTGATCTGGGGGGGAAAGAGAACATATGGAGTTTTAAACGTTCCAGATTACTAATCATACGACCGCTCTCTGCACAGCCACAGAAGATAGCTCGTTGGAAAGATGGATGGGTGAATATGCAATGAAAGAGACCAAACTTTCACAATATGGCATTCAGGGATGACCTGACCATTTGGGCATTTCCCCGGTGGGCTGGTGCCATGGAAAGTTAGTTTTAAAGGACTTGGGCTAGTGCTAGAGCCTTTGGCATTTTGTCAACCACACTGAGATGAATTACAGAAGGCAGAAAGAAAGCGAGAGGAAGAGAGTATCTCGAGCAGTGCGATAAAAGAGAGGGAAAAATGTAGAGACACAGAGGAATGGATGGAAATGCTAAGAGAGATAGGGAAGAGGTACAAGGCAAGGTGGCCAGTATAACATTTGTGCCAGGACTGCTTTTGATCCCCAGTCCGACCCTCTATTTACTCATGCCATGTAGATATGTTTATTCTTTAACAAAACCAAAAAAAAACTTTTTTAATAAAAGCCTGCATCGTCTCACAGGAGTATTTAGTCACTGCTTCTTTCTATTGGCTGTTTGTGTCTAGCTCCCACTGCAACGTACAAAGATTTTACACTCTGTATTCACACATTTAATGTTTCACCTCCACTATGCACTGCACACACAAAGCAATCTTTTTCACTGTTTTGTGATGCAGCAGGCATTTTTATTGCTTTTGTGGTACCTTGAACGCATGCATCAATCCTATTGGCTTGGCCAATGGTTGTTATAATATCGGTTTATATTTTATAAAATATCTATCATGTGCTAGTCAGTCGCAGGGGTGCATCTTTAGCTACAACCGAGAGTGCCATCTGGGCTATTTGGGCTGTGGTGATATTATTCCATTGACGAGATACCGATCAATTCAGTCCTCAGCCAAGTCAATTTGCTTCACATTAAGCAACAAGCATGCCAAGCAGAGTTTGTCACACTGGCGATAATGATCACGAGTGACTCAATGCTACAGCATCTGACTGCGTGTCAAGATAAGTCCTGCTCCTGATGAAGGCTGGATAGGTAAGAGCCTTCGACAGAGATTGTGGGCAGCCTGATACCTCCTATTCAACAGCACATTCAAGTTTTATTATGCTGATTAAAACTACTTAAAACTCGAGGAAGACGAAAATACTGCGAGTGCCACCTGCAACTGTAGTTCTAAGATTTGATTCCTAAAGGCGCTGCATTGAGCTCCACTGATGTACAATTAAAATAATGACCAATTAAACAACGAATAAAAGCAAATCATTGGCTTTGCACATTCGCTTGTAGTAATGTGGTCAGTTAACGCATGCACAGCAGTGTACCCCACTCCGCCTTCACAAATCTGACTTCATACTTTCTATTATTTAATGTGAGAAGAAATACAGTAAAGACCAAAGATGCTGAGCACCAAGGCTGCCTAGCCTAGGTTCCACTTTTTTTGCAATTATCTTAATTGACTTTACATGTTAAAGTGAATCCAGTAATGGAGATTCGCTTAAATTAGTGGATACATGTACAAAGCAGACTATACTATTATAGTAAATAACTACCAAAACCTGCTAATGGTAATTAATCTTTCTCCTCCTGCCCCCTCCCCTCTAACCCTCGAGAACCCTGCTCCCAGCTACAGTGCGCTGAAAGAGATTTGTCCTATCAGCAAACTGGGATGTATCCATGTCACTTCCCCGTACCATCATCAATAGTTGTGTATGGATTTCACCGATTACCTCCTTGTACACCATCCAAGCATACAAGTACTTTTGAGTGTCTGGAAACCGTCCAACTGATGTCACATTTAGATCAAATTCTCTAGATTAGTGCACATAAAGTGTGCTTCGTCCATCATTCATGGTCAGTGTTAATCTGACTTTGCTCAGTAGCCAAAAGGATTTTGTCCCATATATCAACTGACACGTCTTTACCCGCCTTCTGCTATATGTGCAAAACAAACACCTTGGCCATAGCCCATTTCTTAACATCCATCAGCCACTGCACATCCTGCTCTCTCTGTACCTTCCATCGGATGGCAGCATTTATCTTGGCTAATACCACAATGAAATCCGTAAATACACACACCTGTTTGTTTTTCTATATTTCTCCTTACAAGTGCACCAAAGGATCAATTGTATGTATGTATTCTGTATAAACCATTTTATAGCGCGCTCTATTACTTGGGAGTATCCTGGCACGATGGGGAGAGGCAGAGGATGACAGGGCAGAGACCAACTTATGTCATACTGGTAAATAGAGGAGTTTTCAAATTTTTCTTAAACTGGGCTACGCACTGAATGGAGCGCAGGTGGAGGGGAAGGGCATTCGTGACCCCCTAGTCTAGTTCGCTTAAAGCGTGGAAGAGTCATCTTAAACAGGGAGGACGATCTAAGAGCTTGTGTGGGGGCATAGAAGATAAACCGTTTCTTCAAATAGGCAGGCCCTTGATCGTGGGTTGCTCTAAACAAGAGCACTAGGGATTTGAACAAGGTGCGCTGTGGCGCTGGCAGCCAATGAAGGCTGCGGATGTGAGAGCGGACGCTCCTCCATCTCGGAACGTTGAACAGGAAGCGGACAGCGGCGTTCTGGATAACCTGCAGGCGTTTAACCAAATAAGCAGGGATACCGCTAAACAGAGCGTTCGCATAGTCCAGTCTTGCTAGGATGAGAGCTCGGGCAACAGTCTCTTTTGCTTATCTGGGAAGCAATGGGAAAAATCTTCGCAGCATTCTCAGAGTAGCAAAACATGTCCCAGATAGTTTCTTTATGTGGTCCTCGAATCTTAAGTCCTCCCCAAACCATATACCAAATTGTCACCGATCTACCCAACACTTCATGTATTTGTGGCAGCGTTTCTGATCTGATCAAGATTGACGCATCTGGTTACATTCCCACAACATGTGGTAAAAGTCTGCTTGTGCCTGCAGGCCTCTTGGGCAAGAATCAGAAGCCCAGTGGTACATTGTGGCTATCCACGCCAGAGACAGGGACGTTAGCTGTAAATAATTCATTCAGTCGAGTGAATCAGAATCTCAATTCCTTGTAACCTTCTTTGTACATTCCATTATTTTACCCAAGGCAATGTCTACAATCTCTTTCCTCAGTTTCAACTTCCAATTTCTTTCAACTGTGACAAATCAGTGTAGTAAGTGGGGGCAATAGCTAGAGTGGTCACTGCATGTCTGCAGTTCCCAAACTTTATGATTTTTAGTGAGCACATATGACTTTATGGGCTCGTTATTACATGCAGTGCAAGTCTACTTTATTGCTCTCACCACATTATTGTTTGAGATGAAGAGCCACTTCCTCTCTGTGCATCAAAGGAGTAAAACAATCCCCATCCCATGACCCTAGCCTTAATCCATGGCTTTTTGTCATAGATAGATAGTAAGTTTATTTGCGGATTAATTAAAACCATTACAAAAAAGAAAAACAAACACAGGTCAAACACAATTACTAGTTGAACGTATAAGGATACACTGCATAAGTAGAAATTGTCACCAATGATCAAAATTTTCCTGTCGGGGATTATCGTACTACTAATATTTTCATACATTCGGTGAGTCAACCTTCTCAGAATTAACTGCTATTTGCTCACGAGGCTAAAGCTAAAGTGAAAGATGCTAGCAGCAATATTCGATGTCAATTAACCATAAGAAAATAGATATATATGCATTGAAAAGACTTATTAAAAAAAAAATCTATGACAATCGTATTGCATTAACAAAGTTAAAGTGACTTGTGAGATCATCATCAAAGTGACCAGTGCTTTAAGACCAATTAAGCAAACAAGAGATAATCAATGGCAATAAACATCCTAGTTAAAGAACAATATCACTAAAATTCAATATGATACAAGGTAAAATCTAAAAAGCAATGTGCTAACGACAGTTGTTCAATAACAAATGACAATTGCAAAAAAAAACACATTAAAACTATTTACATACTGTCTTTATCTGTTGTATTAAAAAATACTACAATGGATCTTGCTTTTTCCAAAACAATAAAAGAAATAAAGTGCAATGTGCTAGCGGATTATGCAATTTTATGAAACCATCTATAGTGGGTGCCAATCTTACTGAGATAGAAAGCACCGACAACTGTCCTCAAAGATTATAAGCACAATAAGCGGGACAATATTAAGAAAATACTCTAAAAACAACATATATAAAAAATATTAAAGTGCCCTTTAATAAATCCATCCACTCCCTAAATACAGCATCATCATCCTTTCCCAGCCGTATCAATATTAACCTTATCTTTGTGTGTCAACCTTACATAATTTCTTTTCCACTCTAAAAATGAATTGGACAAATTGATGTAGAACATGAGAGTTGACACCACTTGGAGATTGAGCTCCCAAACGCCCACTTACTTGCTAGAAGCAGAATCGGCCACAGCAACACACCAACCTGACACAGTGGGCTCACAACTGCGTAAATACTTCACTGCAGATTCTTACTGCTACTCCGCAACTCAATTGTTGTACCCTCCACCTGCAACAACTATGCGCAGCCTGCCGTTATCCACTCCTCGCTGGCCAGATCTTTGCCAAATTTGTTGTAGAGGAAGCATCATGGACAATATTGGTTTAGTCAAGTAAACTGCTTTATTAAAAGACAAAACCTGGAAACAGAGTAATCCCTTGCTGGCCAGTGGTAAACTGTCCCTTTAGGAACGTCCGCATTCAAACAATAGTGTAGAATCTTACCGTTGTGAGACTCCACCATGAGCACATCACACACAAGCTAAAAGCTCTTCACAGCACTTTCCTTCATAAGATAAGAAGAACTTGGGCGGGGAAAGCCATCTGGCCCTGGTGTCCAGAAACTAACCAGATCCTCGATGGCAGAAACCATTTCCTCAGTAATCAGAGGGACCTTCAATGCATGCCTTGATCTTACATTTAATCTGGATGTTGGTATTTCAATCAAGTACTGAGCGACATGCTCTGTTTCCACTTTCAGAGACACTGAGTTACAGCCTCAGATAACATGCCATAAAGGCTATGTGAATTCCTTCTGTGAGTAGTATGACTCCCGTCTCATTCCTAAAGGCACACATGGATGTCATATCCCTGACTGTTCACACACTACTCCCTCATTATGTTGCCTGTTTATGTATTTTCTATAACTTATACCCCGCAATTTGTCGACCAACTCAGCATGTTCCTTTATTAGATTTGTTCTTGACATTTGACTGCTAGGATCCGCCATCACCTTCATATTCAAGTCTCGTAGGTTCTCTTCCAACGTGTACACTAATAATGGTCTTTTTAACACCATAGGTATACTTTAGGCACTCCCCCCGGTTATGACTTTGAGGGCATCAAACTCCATCACAGTATTATCCCGTATTGTACTTTCATGCTCAATAAAATTATGATCCACATGCTCCTTTACCACCACACAGAATGGGGCATCCACGAGAGCCTCAGCCTGTAAACGCCATTTAGGGATCCCAGGGCGTGGTCTGTCGAGTGTGATCTGCAGTTATATCAGGTCACGTTCTGATTCAGTACAGCCAAGGTACTGTGCAAGTGGTTCTTGCCACCCCCCTTCGCAGAATTACCAATGCCATCAATTCTTGTATGATTCCCATGCACTGGTTAATAAACGGAATACTCTTTCTTGTCGGTGTGCATTTCACTGAAGATATCAAATTGCTAATGGTGCACAAAAGTACTGACATTTTGTAACCTAGCTCTACAGAGATCTCATGGTAGCGGGGAAATAAATTTGTCTTTATCCGGCGGCTACTCAATAGATCTAGCAAATGCACCAGAGTAGTATTCAGGCCATAGATACTTGCCAGGTTAACCACTGCCCATTCCAAACTTCCCAGTGATATAGTATGCCTTCCTTCCACATCTGTATGTGTTTCCCCAGGACAATCCATAATAATGTCCCACATGCCTATGCTGATTAAATGATGCCCGTTTCTCATCACTGTCATTTTCAGCATAACTTCTCCCTCTCTCCACCCTAGTAAGATGGGAATTTCAAAGGCATGCAAAATACCTTTTGTCACTTGGACGGAGCCCCCAATTTTTGATGTTCTAAGTTATGAAACTATATGTTATATCTGGACATTCACATATATCTAGCAAACGTGTCCCGCCTATTTTCTTTAATCAGGTGGAGGCTAAACTCACCCCACTTTACAAACCATGCTGGCAGGAATGGCCTTTTCGTGAGCTACTTGTGCTTGGTGTTTATGGCAATTTTTATAATAATTCGGCTCCAATGTGTCCTATCACCTTTTAAAACATGAGCTCTAGCTGCTGCTTTAACCACCCCCGAGGTGGAAGCTTGAAAAACTACCTCACCACCGTAGCCCTAAAACCTTACACATATTAACGCTCATGTCCAGTTGGATAGTATGTGGTGCATGTGAAACAGGAGCTTGATAATCTAAGTTGAGTACTACAACTCTAACAGCACAGCTATCATTTCCTCAGTATTTCTCATTACATACTTATGGAATTCCACCTTAAAATGGGCATCCCTCTTTTCTGAACTTTAATCTCCCGCAAGGCGACGAAATTCAATTTATATTCTTATATGAATTGCCACTCCGCTAACTATCTTGTTGTGCAATGTTTTTTACAGTCCTGTACCTACAGGAGCCCTCCACATCTATTCAGACTTGGATGTCCCTTCCACGTCTTGTACTTCACCAGTATCTTCATGCTATGAATCTGATAGTAGGCGCCATTGGCCTTGGTTGGCTGCGACTTTCGCTACCAAGCACTTACTCTTTTAAAACTTGCTTCTGTGTTTGCCTCCCTTGAGGCTCTGAGTCTACACTTTTTCTGTCTGTGCGTATGGATTAACGCCCCTTGACCTTCAGTTGGACTCAATCCAAATCGACAATTCTTTCTTAGAAGTATAAAAGAGTCCTTAGCATACAGTATATTAGATACAAATCCAAAGGGACATCGGGGTATGGTAGAGAAAGTTCTCATGTGTCTTTTATAACTGCATATCAGATCCGACTAAAGCAGATTTATGCACCCCATTATGCTATTTCCAAATCAAAGAGTGTATTTTAGGGATTAAACCACGATTGATGGGGGCACCAGAGAGCTGGCGAGCAAGACTGCTGCACTTCTGTGAGGTTCCTGCAGTCGGGGGCAGGAATTCTTCATAATCCTTCCCCATCAAAGGCAGATGCAGTCTCTGTTGGCACTGTGTATGTCATAAGGTGGATCAGTAAATAAAAGAAGCAGATTTCGGCTGTGTTGGCAGTCTGAAGGTGTTAGAGGGGAGCTACGGCCAGGAGCCCTGAGGACGGAGGTGACGCTACGGCTGCGGCCCGGGGCATGGTGGTTGTGGGTCTACCCGAGTTTCAGACGACAATCGTGGCCTGCAGGCACTGCCATACTGAAGTGGAGGGGGGTGATGAGTGTAGCACCACATTGCCCAGTAAGGTAGGAGGTGTGCTGCGGGCATATGCTGCGTGGTTGCCAGGTCTGCCCGGTGCAGACTCCCGCAGCAGGCTCTGTTGGCAGTGGTGAGACTGGTGATGCCCACGGAGGCCCCTGCTGGCTGGGGATGGGCTTTGTTGAGCACCCCAGGGCATTATGGGGCCCTGGTCTTGTGCATGAGGCGCCCTGGCACGGACCGCTGAGCAGGGGTTTTGAAGTTGCTTCCACTCTATGGACTGTACGGCTCTGGGTAGTGCATGAATAGCAGCTTTGCCCACCTACAGCATGGCTACCCTGGTGTCGGTGAACAGAGGTTTTTACTGCCTAATCCCTTGAGTGGTGGTCCGCTCGTTCCCTCTCCCCCCAAAGCCCAATCTGACGTGGAGGCGAGGCAGGCCTTGGCGCAAGCAGGACTTGGGCGCACACTGGACATAGAGGCCTGCACCCTCTTCATAATAGGACGCCCCTCCCCCAGTTTCTCAAACTCCACTTTCTTTCCATCAATAACTAGATGCCCAAATAATCTCCCTGGGGACACCTAGTCCCGGACTAATCAACAAGGCACAATGGGCACCTCTGATGGATGCCAATCAAAACTTCAATTTGATTCCTGTTGGAACCCCTGCTGGACTACTCTGGGCCTGGCGCAATGGACCGGACCGGCCAGGCCTCAGCAGAACCTAGAGGTGAGGAGAATAGGAGGGCCTTGCTGATCGCAATTTAACTTCAATTTAATAAAAAATTGACTCCTTGGGTGCCAGAATGCACACCCTCACACGGAAACTGGAGAAACAAGATAGCTGCTTACAGGAGGCCAAGCAGAGCATCTCAAAGGTAGAAGACACTGTATGCTCCAGAGGAGACAACATCCTCAGCCTGGAGCACATCCTCAAAGAATAAGGATTTAGAGGCACGTTCTAGTTGAAATAATATCCCCATTTTGGGAGTCCCCGAATCCACCCACATAGGCAAATTAGATGACTATGTTGAGTTGGAACAGTCTCCTTTTTCTGATCGTGGAATGTGCACCTTGAACACTGGCTGCTAAGGCCTCGGCCGGAGGCCCCTGCATGCTCAATCATTGCTCGTCTCAAATTTTCGTAACCGCAATGCTGCTCCTTCAAATGGCTCGTGAGAGATTGACACTGAACTTTGATGGAAGTGACATTTCATTATTCCCAGACTTTACGGCAGCCATCCAAGAGGCATGGTTTATGCACACTTAGCTGCTCCATCTCGGGCTGCTTCCCCGTGGCTGGTACAGATTGATCTGGGCCTGCTTTGACTGTAGTAAATCCTGTCATTTCTGCAGCCCCGGGGACCCTGCCCTGTGCATCCGTGAGTCACCCATGCCCTATTAGCCTTCTTCACTCATATTGATTTATCCATCATCCACTCAATGTGGGGGATCTGTTCATTTTATCCCCGACACCCTTGACGCATCGAAGCAGACCCGGCTGTCTCACTGCTTTTACCCCACAGGTTACCCCTCTGATTTAGCATACTTTATGTATGGACTATCAGATGTTTTATTCTGCTTCTGATTGTCTTGAGCTTTCTTTTTGAGTGGGGGTTGGAGGGTTTGACTTCCTGACGGGTTTGAGATCTCCGTGTGGGAGGTGGGGAGGTATTTTTGTTACTGGTGTTTATTACGACGCACGATCTGCACCCAGCGTACTGTCTCAGCCTTCAAGTTCAGAGAGTACCTACCCATCACCTAAAACATACTAGCCACAACTTGTTCCGGACGCTGGCTTGACCAGTTAATTAAGCACCACTCTTGGTTCTTCACACATGCCATACAAATGTATCACCTGGAATGTGAAGGGCCTTAGTGCCCCTCCTAAGCGGAAGCATACATTATCCTATCTGGAGAGGTATAGATCAGTATAGTACTTATAGAGAAAACACAGTTGGTTACACACAGCCCTCAGCCATTTGCTGGGAAATGGGATACTTAGAGGCTATTCTCCTCCTACTTCTCTTACGCAAGATGCGGTGCACTCCTTGTGAGAACAGGAGTTCCATATACACCACAGGAGTCCTTGAAAGATGGCCATGGTAGGTACGTCATTACATGGGGAATACTACTGTCAAACAACATTGCCATAACGTGTATTCGCTAAATAAGTATGACCCAGGTTTGTTTGATTGTCTATAGGGCCAAATAGTCTCCACGGGACCGCCCCCTACTGCTTTAGAGGGCCTTGACCACTGGAATGTCCCACCTAGTAACCTTGATGCAGCATCTAGTCACCTACATGACAAAAGGGACTACAATCTCATGGACATCTGATGTATCCGCCACTCCCTCACAAAAGAGGGTATTTTTATTCAGGGGTCCATGGAAGTTGGTCCCAGCTGGACTACTGGACAGTTTCCAGAGGTGTGGTAACAGTACAGGAAGTCAGGCATCCAGCGCAAACCTTTTCAGATAAATCTCCAGATCTACTCACACTGGCTATCCCTACACCATCCCCACTAGGTTTTACCTAGTGCCACCTCCACTCATATTTCTAGATCGTCAGTTTACTGAGTAGCTTAGGCAGGAAATCTCTGATTATTCTGAAAGAAATTAAGGGACCATGCCGCTAGTTGGCACGACTGGGAGGCTTTTAAAGTTACCATGGGGGGGATTTGGCTTGCCAAAAGTGGGGGTGTACTATGCTCTATTCGTGACCACTTGGAAGGGGACCTAAACCGGTTAGAAGCCCAATAATCTGTTGCTGATGACCCTATGATTCCACAGCACACCTGGGAAAGCCGCTTTAATGACCAATATGCGGTTGGGCGAACCTACAGAGAGCGTGAGAGCCTGGGCAATGTATTAGCCAGGATAAGATGTCCATGGGACGCGGATGATGTGATTAGTCTCAAGGGGGAGCAAGCCCAGATACACATTAATATTGATAGTATATTGCACACTTTCACGCCCTTCTACAGCTTCGTGTATACCTCCCAACAGAGGGAGCCCGTGGATGTGGGCTCAAATCTGGAAGATGTACCTCTAGGTTGGTTCAGCGATGCTCAGGGTACCTTTCTGGAACAGAATTACCAACCAATGAGATCCGTGAGGCAATACAAAAATTGCAATCCAGCAAAGCCTGGGGTCCGATGAGCTCCCTGACGAATTCTATAAGTCCTTTATTGGCATCCTAATCCCAATTTTCCATGCAGTGTTTAAGGTGAGTCAGGTGGGACAGCTTACACTCACTATCTATGCACAAGGCATTAATTATAATGCTACTCAAACCCAAACCTCCTGACCAGTCCAAGTCCTACAAACCACTCTCCTTAATTAATTGTGAAGTCAAAATACTTGATAAATTACTTGCTAACAGGCGAACCGGCTAATCCCCCACCCCCCACGACTCCACTGGTAGCCCCTGATCAGTATGGGTTTATACCCAGTGTTCGACCGGTCAGTCTTAGGGTGGTCTTACCCTCAACGTTTTGCTTTCCTACTCTTTTTCTGACTCAATTTTTGCTGGTATTAGGAATCTGAGCACTTTATCACTGCTAACCAGTGCTAAAGAGCATGTGCTCTATCCTCTAAAGATGATGATACCAGGTTATCCTGAATTGGAATTTTGTATTTACTTATCAGGCCCTAGTAATGTGCAGCACATGTGCCGAGGGCCTGCAAATTAAATACTATTAGTGGGGCTGCAGCACTGATTGTGCCACCCACTTAAGTAGCAATTTTAACATGTCTCGGGCCTGCCATTGCAGCCTATGTGCACAGTGTTGGTCTTGTTTTATTAACATTTTCACTATATTTCTAACCTAATGTGGGATCTTTTTTGTATGGTGTTTTCACTGTTTAAATGTTTGAAGTGCTGCACAAATACTTTACACATTGTCTTCAAGTAAAGCCTAACTGCTCAATGCCAAGCTACCAAGGGGGTGAGCACAGGTTAATTTTGGATTTGCTTGTGCCTTTCCAGGATATAACAATGTGTATTTGTAAAGCCCAGAAGGGTATCTTGGTGCTGAATAACAGATGTTGTTACCCAACTCAATGGTACTAACAAGGATTGTGGTTGCTGCTAGACATGGCTTACACACCAGTGAACTCACAACCCAATTTCTTACACCGGAGTGCTCCACTTCGTACAACTAACATATGCGATTTGCAGTACTGCAATATGTTGGCCAAGAGCTGGCTGCAGTGGCAGTCTTCTTAGACGCTACCAAAGCCTTTGATTCCCTTGAATAGTATTACCTGCATGCTAGTCTCTTTTCAGGATGAGATTCCCTTGTACATTTCTGTCCTGGACCAAGCTACTGTACTCCAAAACCATGGCTAGGGTGCCCAATAATGCGGTGGCTCTACCCCTCCCTTTGCGATAAGAAGGGATGCCAGACAGGGATGGCTGCTCTTGCGCATACTTTTCGCCCTAAAGGTTGAACCCCTTGGTGCCAGTTGCAACAGCAGTATTGAGACTTCGCGTTGCAATACCCAAGCCGGCATCTACTCATTTCCCTATACACAGAGGATACAACACTATCTTCGGGACTCCCACTTAAGTCTGAATGGTGTATCTGGGCCGTCACTTTGACTAGGTATCTGGGCCGTCACACAGCCTCTCAGTGTTATCTTGGAATGTCTCTGGGTTTAAGAGAATAGAAAAGCAGTCCAATTTTAAAAAGATTATTGAGACATGTGAAATTGTGTGCCTGCAAGAGACCTGGCTGTGTGACGATACCCAAGTAAGCGAAGGGTTTGCTCAACAGACAAAAGTAGCGACAAGAAAACATTTTGGTAGACCCTCAGGGGACAAGCGACATTGATATCAACTAAAATTGCCAAAAAAGTGGTTTTGTTGAATGCAAAATGTAAATGGGTTATAGGATGTAGAGTGTTATTGCTGAACCCCGAACCCAGGTTTGATGGCATTATTATCGTAAATGTGTACATTCAGAGGGGGGAAATCATGCCATATAGGGAAGAGTTGGAAAAATTGAATGAAGATCTGACATTTATGAACAAGACCTATCCAAGAGATGTAATACTAGTGCTGGGCGATTTTAATCACAAGTTAAACCCTGCAAGGACCAATCAATGGTGCCAGGATCAATTGAATTATTACAATATTGGAAATGCAATTTTTCCATGGGTGAGAATGTCAGAACAGGACACGGCCTTAGGTCAAATGTTGGGTACGTTGGGGCTGATCTGTGCAAATGGGAGATTTGATGTAGATAGACCTGCAAAGTGAACCTTCAAGTCAGGCCAGCAACCCTGCCCAATCGATTATGTTTATATACATGCATGGTATTTTGAGTTAATCAAAAAATTTGAGGTGACAGACGAAGAGGGAAGTGATCATTTCCCGCTAAGGCTGGAAGTATGTGAGCAAAAGAAACATCATAGGGAAACGGTGTTGCCGGTGCAACTAGGATTACGGAGGAATATCTGGGAAAACTAGTAGCAGTTCAACAGACGCTGTTGGTGGAAGATATGCCAATTGTATATGAGTGTTCCTGGTTTGAGAACTCAATTCGGGTATTAGTGGATTGCCTGAGGGTAAAAATAAAATAAACAAACCCCAGAGGCGAGAGGGAAAGTACAGGGTGTAAGAAAGGGAGGGGATGGTTTGACGAGGATTGTAGGAAGGCCAAAAGAGTAATGAGGCAACAGGAACGAAGTTCAAGGGTAAAATACAGTGTAGAACTGAGGGACAATCTCCTGAAGCATAGGAGGCTCGATAAAATGCTGGTGACGAACAAAAAAAGATGTTTTAGAGAGAGCTGTTGGGCAAAATTGCTGAACGCTAAAGAATGCAAAGATTTGAAAGGGTTTTGGAGATTGGTGCAAGAAAATTCAAATAAAGAAAGAGGCACCCTGAAATGTGTGATCCCCGAAAACGAGTGGGCAAATTACTTGGGGGAAATTTATGGGGCCTGGAACAAAACAGAATGCTCGAATTCTATAGTATGGAGCGGAGTGAGTAAAGAAATGGAGGCTCATTTTTCTATCGAAAATGTCAAAAAAATTGGGTCTAACTTAAATTTGACAAGAGCAGCTGGCCCAGACAATCTCCCTGCGGTGGTGATAAAAAAAGAGGATGGATTGGTGGGCTCTGTTCTACTCTAAATTGTTCCACGGGATTCTTACCTCAGGCCAAATCCCAGAAACTTGGAGAGGGGCAATAATAAGGCCGATCTACAAAAAAGGGGACCTTAATTCACCCAAAATTTATAGGTTAATTAATTTGTTGGATATAGGGGGAAAAGTATTCGCCAAATTGATCCTAGAAAAGCTAAAGGATTGGTCAGAGCTGAACCAAGTCATACCACCAGAACAAGGGGGGTTTAAGGAGGGTCACTCGACGGTCGACCACTGCTTTGCACTTTGGTCTATAGCGGGGAAGTCCATAGAGCAGAATGGTAGGTTGTGTTGCTGCTTTGTGGACTTCCGCGCTGCGTTTGATTTAGTAGACCGTGGGAAGCTGTGGGAGACATTGATTGGCTATGATATCCCCAGAGAATTGCTGGGCCTAATACAACTTCAGCACTCTTTAAAATGGGCACGGATTATCTTAGACACAGACGGAAGTATATCAAGAAAAATTGAAATCGGAAATGGGTTAAGACAAGGGTGTGTCTTGGCCCCCCAACTTTTTTCACTCTTTATATCAGACCACCCTCTACTTTAGGTAGTGCAAGGGGGACGAACCCCAAAATAAATGGGAAACATATAGCATGCCTTTTATACGCGGCCGACCTGGTAATCTTCGATCAAACGGAGATTGGGTTCAAAGAAAGCCGAATAGCTTCCATGAGTATTGCAAGTTGAAATAATTAGTGGTTAATATGGACAAAACAAAGATTCTATGTTTTGAGAGAAAGTAAGTAAGATTCAGTTGGCACCTAGGTCCTGAAAAGCTGGAAACTGTAGAAGAGTACAGGTATCTGGGTATGTGGTTTCAGAAAAATCTAAAATGGAAAACCCACCTAGATGCTTGTAGAACAAGGACAGCAGCATCTATAAATGGCCTTAAGAAATGTAATGGAATTTACGGAGAAAAATCGGAAAGGCCAGTTTTCAAGGCTTATCTAGCTATGGTCCCCCCGCAATTCCTGTATGGGGCAGAGTTACTATTCTTGGGTGGCAAACATGGATGGGATGTAGAGGAGGGAAAAGCTTTGAAAAACAAAAAACTTATTCTCACTCCCTAAAAGCTCCATGGTGCAAGCTGTAAGGTTAGAAACATGTGTAACCTCATGGAAGATAACAGTTTGTATGGCCTTAGTGAGATTTTGGCAACGCCTGGGTACTGAGGACGAACTAAAGGTCTCGCAATGGTGAAAGAGAGAAGTGCTGGTGAGTGAACGTATATGGGCTAAAGAGGTTAGAAATTCCCACAGTATGGTTGACAAACTGCTAAGTCTTGATGTAAACCCTGTGTCGCTGCAAATGGAGATCACGGGAAAGGCCTTGAGGGAGGTAGGATATGAGGTATCTTGAGCCGAGGACCTAGTTTATCTGGCGACGAAAAAGTCAGTTCAGTTTATGGCGCTGGCCTGGCAAAAGGATATACACTTCCTTTATATGGATAGATTACCGAATAGATGGCTGAGGAGAGAAGTTCTAAGACTAAGCTCTGGATTGAATCCCTATTATGGTAATATTAGAGCAAAATCAGAGATGATAGATAGCGCTGGAAACTAAGTGTATAGTGGGAACCTCGTGTGATATGATGCATATTTTATCAGACTGTTCAAAGCTCTTAGAGTTGCGAAAGGAGATTTTATGTCCAATTTTTAAAAAATATGGTGTCCATAATAGACTTGCTGCAAGTATGCTCCTAACAGAAATGTTCTCTTTGGATATCGCTTGTGCTCTGGGGAGTTTTATGCAAAAAGTTAAACTATGAATTGCGATTAGTCTAAGCCCTGCGCGATGAATTTTAATGAGTTATAGGTGTATATGGTTTTAAAGTTTTTATCTGACAATGAATTGTTTTTAGAATGTTTTATCTGTTTAAGGACAATGGTCCAAATAAACTTGATTGGTGAACTGGTGTATTGTGGAAGCACGTTAAATCTGGAGGGCTGTCAGGAATCCTCATTAACTGCGAAAAATCACAGCCTTTCCTCTTAGGGAGGTCACAGCACCTTTCATCCCAGAATTCCCATTGTAGTGGTGCTCAGTGGAATTCAAATATCTGGGTATAATTCTATCCCTAGAAAGGGAGCAGGTGATCCACTTCAATTACAGAGTTGCGCTCAATACAATCATCGATTAAATCACACAACTGATCTCTCTCCCACCGTCACTTGCAGGACGCACTGCATTAATCAAGATGGCAATCCTCCCTAAATTACTGAACCTCTTTCTGAACATCCCCATCCCACTATTCCAATCATTCTATCGAGTACTGAAGACTAGGATGTTATGGCTCGCCTGGGCGGGTAGGCAGCTTTGTAGTTAATCGAATAATCGCACATTACCTTTTCAGGAAAGGGGATCTGTAGCACCAGACATTGAGCTTTATTTGTGTGCCCAAGGTCTTCACACTATTCACTGGTATTGCCCCACCCCTATTCTCCCTCATCTGTCTAATGAACAAGGCTACATGGCGCCAATCCACCCAGCTCTCTTCATTGGTATCCCTTCAGCTAGCCCCACAACCTCTATCTATGGTTGTTTGCACCAGTTCAACATGGCAGAGACTATGCCATAACGTGGGAAAGTGCTCTATCTAGTCCCCTCTCCTGGCTCTGGAATATCACCCCCTATTGGCACTCACACATGGATCCTTGGAAAGTCTCAAAGTCAAAAGAAGGGGACTAACTCATTGGGGTGATTTATAGTGCCACGGTTGATTCCTTATACACAGAATATGTAGTAAATGTACATGCATCACCCTGGGATGTATTTACGTACATTAGACTGAAATGTAACTCTAAAGCAGCCATTCTAGATTTCCCTAATTGAACCTCCTACCTTTACCAGACTGCATAACATGCTACAGGCCACAAGCACTAAGCAGCTGGTTTCCTTACTTAACCGCTCGGCACAGGTTGAATCTTCAGGCTTTCGGGGTAAAGCCCATCAAATTTGGAACTGGAATTGAGAGTTGCTCTTTCTGATTAACAATGTTGTTACTGTTGTGTGCAGACATGACAGATATCCTCCAGTAGTAGACTTAGAATCATCCATTATAAGTTCCTTCATGGTGCAAACTATACCACTGTCAAATTAGACAGGTTTGGTGTTATACCGGACGACTGATGTGCCAGAAGTGGGTTGGATGGAGAAGATTTTTTACACCATGCATGGTCACCTGGGCAAGTGCATCGCTACTGGCTACAGGTGCAGGGGGCCCTTTCTCTGATAACAGAGGAGAGGGTGTTGCTGACTCCTCTTATGCCTATCCTGAGGTATGTTGTCTGCCACTTGCTCACCAAGAGATCTGTTGCTGGGGACAAGGACGGACACCCAAATGCAAAGACTGGATCACAGATCTAATATACTGTAACTAACAATTATCCCTGAATGCTGGACTTCTACCTATCCCTGGAGACCCAGGAATATCTGGCATCCCCTCCATACCTATTTTCGCAGGCAGTTCCCAGATCTCACTCTGAAGGCAAAACCAGCTTTTGTGTAGTTATCTGCCGTTTTATGTCGCAGTATCTGCACGTGCGTACCCATGGCCATTATGGATGATGGTTCCACAGCAAACGGCCACCCAGACTTTTGCCTCACTCGGATGGCTCATTCTTGTGTTGCCTGCCATTACTTTGTGTGGTGCTGGTCGAGGAAGGGGATGCGATTGTATGGGACACTTCAATGTACATGGGGACGTAAGAAGGTTATACTATACATATGATGTAGTTCGGTCGCAACTGTTTTTCCACTGACTTTCAATACAATCCAATAAATATATTTTTTTTAAACCACCGTTGTTTTGTTATGAATATTAATTTGGCCTCTACATGCTACCTCACCTTGATTATGCATCAGGCCTGGTCTGACTCAGATTTAATGTGTGGAGAAGTATATTTCAATTTTCAGCAGTTTCTCTTCAATTTTGTAAAGTCATGAATTAACCATTTGTTGTATGTCCGCGTTGTAGCTGGAGCAGTAACCCTGTTAATTATTGCTGCAATAGTATCATACAAGATTTTATCAACTTCTCTGTTAAGGCCCCACTTTAAGAGGCAGAATGCACCGCCTGAAACATGTCTAATTGGGAAGGGATATCTTCATTCTGGGGTCAATAGCCCACTAGGTTGGCTAATACTTGTCCTAGGATATACTTCAGTCTTGGCATCCGGTAAGAGATCGTTAGTATCTCTAAACTGACTAAATCTATACTCAAGATAAGACTTTGTCCAACATATGCCCAGTCTTGCAGGTGGCTGCACATGCAAGTTGGTCCAATTGCAAAGCTTAAGTTTCCACAAAGTTAACAGTTTTCTTATTGGTTTCATTGTAAATACACAGAGTTGCATCATTTATGCTGAAGGCGTAGAGTTACACTCGGGATCTGCAACAGGAGAGGAGGTTCTGTAGCCCAGCTTTTGGTACCGCATTGCCATGACAAAATAATAGATAATATTGATGAGACAACAGAGGTTTAGAAAATGAAAGTAACTTGAAGTGTATTTATCAGGCAATCATGTCATGCTTTATAAGACATCACACAATTCAGTCACAAGATGTGTCCGTAAGGTGAGATAATAGTGATGAAGTAATTCTCAAACCAAGCTCCACCTGCAGTAAAAACATTAATTCGCTACCTACCTACAGAGGTTAACTATTGTCTATCTGGAAACGTATATCCGTATATGTCCACCAGTGGTAGAAACATCCTTACTGTTTATCAATAGTGCAAAACAAAAAAATATAGATCACTCAATTCTTTTTCTTCTGTGCAGGCTTCCTTTTCATTTACTGATGTACCTTAAAAGTATTGTATTATTTGCAGAGATTTTATGCTTCACCAAGCAGAATGTGTTACAGGTAACTGCACACATCACTGAAGCCTCAATTCACACATGAAGTGAAGATGTGTTAAAGATGGATACTGTTAAATCAAATGAGACTGTTCAAAACGGAATGTTTTACACTGTTAAAGTCGTTTCCCGTTGCATAATAAATTACCATTACGCTTACCATCTTTTCGGAATGTTTTTTAAAGTCTACCTTTTACAGAAAGGCTTACATCGCTGTATGTCTGATTCTCTTGTTTCATAGGGACGATGCTTAGTCTGGTGTGAATATCTGCCCTCCTTTTGATTTTGTATTGTACTTTTATTTCATCCATCATGTGCTTCCTGTTACACTGACATGTCTTAAGGAGGAAAGCGGAAATTGCCTGGATTGACTGGGGAAGGATCAGAAGCATAGGATACAAACGAAACCAATCGAAATATAGTCGGACCCATGACAAGACCACACAACAGGGCTCTAAAGGGAGGCCCACCTGTGCCCCTCCACACAAGGATAATATACAGTACAAGTTCAACACTGCCTCTAGTCATTTTCATTTTTATAAAATGGTGAATACTCAAGTTTAACCTTTGGACACGATTATAATGCTAAAAATGAGAAATTTGAGTTTAGGTCACAATTGACCCACCCTGATACCAGCCCAGGCAAAGTAATATTGCAACATCTATAGTAGAGGATGTCTGAAGTCCATGAGATGGAGGCCTGAAGGATCCAGCACTGCTCTGTTTTTAAGCTGGGCAGAGCGCTCAAGTGCCAATATCTGGTCCTCCGCACCCTCCTACAGGCGATATGCCTCAGCTAGGTAGCCACCCCTCCCCCTCAACCACCCTCTGATAACCCTTAAAATCGGAGTCAAAGATGTCGATGAGCAGAAAGGGGTATTTTGCCCAGTCCACATCTCACAGCATAGTTGTTAGCCTTGGGAGGCAGAGCTACTCTACTATGGGTGCAAGGAGGGGCACCATAACTGGTACTCATATGTAGCTGGAGCCCAAGGGGAGTGTTTTTAGCATCCTGTGAGACAGTGGGACTGAAAAGAACAAAGCTTTGGCCAGGCAGCGGTGAAGGGCTGAAGACCCCAGCAGCTTGAAACAGACATGAAAACAGGGCAATTGCAGAAAGTAGCGGTAGCAAGACTGCAAGTTCATCTGGGACAGTGCTCTCCTGCGGTAAGATGACAAACTCTAGATAGAACGACTCCAAAATAAAACAAAGAGACCAGGGTCGAATCTCAACTACTACTCCTCAAAAACCTCCACACATAAGGAAGCCTGTGAGGAATACAAGGAGTATTAGAAGACGACGAGGCACACTAGCTTAACACTCTGGGAGTGTTTGCTCATGGCCAAGAGTTGAAGTAGCAGGTGGCACTCCTAGTTTATTGGATATACATGGTGGAGAGTCAATAAAGGAGAGGCACATTGAAGTTCAAACAAGTGGATGAGTGCACAGTCGCCAAGGTGCTGGATAATTAGCTTGAGGGCTCCTGGGAAAAAGTCCTGGGGCCCCCTTTCTCCTCATAGGGTAATGTGAGCCTTGAGATTCAGCAACTTTTCAAGGATAAGGTTTTGGGAAGAATTAACTTGGTACCTGTGGCAGAGCAGCGGACAAAGCTCTGCAGCACCACACAATAGGCCCTAATGGGTTACAGACTGTGATCTCACACTCCTGGTGGAATTGGTAAACCTTGAACAGCAAAGGTGATTGATTCAAGTAGTTCTGAGCAATAAGAGCTTGGTGCTTCATAGAAGGCCGACTCATCTTTTTCAGATGTCAGCCACACACCACTATAGCAACAGCAGAACCTTCAACTAATTAATAAAGACATGTTAGCTGGAGGTAGGACTGTACTTGGGCTTTATGGGGCGCTCTGTTAGTTAAGGCTGACCTGGGTCAGACCTAAAGGTTCCAGCAAAATGGGAAAGAAATCTTTAAACCCAGCTGTCGGACACTAAATGAAAAAGGATGTAGTCTTAGTCTAAGGCTCTAAGAAACTATGCTACATTTTGCCTCACACTATATATTTTCTTACATAATATGATACACACCAGTTATACTAAGCAATATTTATTCAAGATGACCGGACACATGCCCTTGATGTTACGCAGGGCATGCTGATTTGTTGCACATGATCTGGACATGGCTTGTGGTGAGTGTCTTTGGGACATGTTTGTGAATTGACTTTGCAATTTCAAGTGGGGGGTGAAGGGCCAATCAGGCATATGTTATTTTGGGTCTTTGTACAATGCTCATAAAGTACGAAATGAGACATAAAATGATATCCCCAACAGCTTGAGTAGAAAACTGTTGCTATACATTTCTTTCAGAAAGTTGGACCATCGAAGACTGGTTACGAGACTTAAGCGAATGGTTGATGCAGAGGAAACTATGCATGGTAATGATCCATGGTGATTATATGGGTATTGAAGATGTAAGAGAATGGAGACTGCTGGAAGGTAGAGAGAGGGGGACAATACTTCATGGTGAAACAGTTCTAAGCGGGATTAGGGCAAAAGATAGGCTAGAATGTAACATACGGTTCCATTTATCTCTGTACCCTAAAAGATATGTGCTCACCTCTATATTTTCTTTCGAATACCATGCAGTATTGTATGTGTGTATTGTATGTGTTCATTGTAATGTTAGGTGGAAATTAATAAAAATGTTAAAAAAGAATGGATAGTGAGCACAATTGAGGCATCGCTCTAGTTCCCGGCTGAACTGAGTGAGACTAGACAGGAGGTGTACATTTCTTCTAGACCATATGTACATGGGAGATGCTAAGGCAGCAGAAAAGATATAGTCCAGCAGCTGTTGATGCGACAAAAATAGCTTCATATGCTGGGTGGAAAACAGTCCGCTTGACTTTTGCCCCCTAAAGATTTAAAAGGGCGGCAGTACTTTGAGTTTATGGCCTATACTGTTTAAAACTGGTTGCGTTTCAAAACGGACATGTTTATTTGATAAGTTCAATATTTTCTTTTAGTAGTTGTGCTCCTAACTTTCCTCTTCTCCTTAAGAGTCTTTAGAAGTGCACTCAATATATTAAAGAAAAAGGTGCAAGGGCTCAAAGTTTTGTTCAGAAGCCCATGGCCAGCACCATCAAAGGTCTGGGTGCCGAATACCAAGACTACACAGTCTTGATTGCCCTCATGCCTCCTCTATAATCCACTACCACACAATCCCTGCCCTCCAATACACTCTTGGAGGTTCTTTTCATCACTGCCTTCTTCCTTTATCACAGTTTCTTTCGTCTTTATCCTTCTCCTTCGTAACCCCTTTTTAGGTCTGGGTCTAGCGTACACTGCGCAGCAGTGTCACGTAGCGAGAGTCCTTTTCCTGGGGTTTTGAAAATGGACCTAGGAATTCCACATAGCTTGTGCATGTTGTTTCCTAGGTCCATTTTCATTGGCCTTTGCATGCGTGTACTTTTAAAACAGAACACACAATAGGCCATGGGCGGTCGGGTAGCTTCGCCCATGGCCTACTGGTGTCTGTTACGCGCACCAGAGGCCATATGTCTTCAATTATCACAGCTGTCATGGCCACGATAATTGAAGACATATGCTTGCAGTGGCGCCCGCGCACCACTCGTGAGCTTCTTTTTTTTTTTTGGATCCATTTCATGGCGAAGCAACTAAACGCTGATGTCTTGTTTAACTTACTTGCTCCTTTTGATTTTTCCTGCTGCTTCTGCTTAATTTGTGCCTCTGTTGTCCTGTTCTTGCCCCATTCTGCTGCCTTTGGTTTCCCCCTCTTGCTTTCTGTACCCCAGTAATCTCCCGCCGCTGCTCCCCTGTAAAGATTGAAATACTGCACCAGTACTGGGAGATGTACGACTTTAGCAACCGGCTAAAGACTTTCACCACTCGCGGGCGTTTGTTTTTTTCGCCCCGCTTGTTTATTTATAGTTACACAAACTATCACTGCGCGATGACGGCGGGAAGTTATCGGTTGTGTTATTTGGTGACTGGAGTGAGTTTTTGTTTCACTTTTTTGGAGGCACCTTAAATAAAGGTAACGAAAAAATTTCTTTTTCATTTACTTTCAATTCGATGATCTTGGCCTGCAAACCCTCAAATTAAGAGTAAACTGAACTCTACGGAGCTTTCACCTAGAAACTGTGCAGTAAAATAAAACGAGAGCAAGGTCAGAGAGTGGATGTATGTACGAGCCACGGCGAACTGCGTCACTCTAGGTACACCTTGCAGAAACAATGTGAATGTTTGTGGGGGAGGGGTGGGTGTGTAGTGAGCTCTGAGCCACAGGTCCGCTCCAACCCAATGATCAGTGCAGGGCTGTGAGGCAGCTGCGAATGGAACCAGTGCGTGTCTCAGGGTCCCTCTCATCTCACGCAGCGCTCCACTCAAAGGGGCCCCAGCCCGGTTTTTCTTGCAAACAGTGTATCACTAACTCCTAGCCCGGGGTAGCACAGTGCAACCTGAACATCCAAATCACATGAGCACCGCAATGAGTCTTCTGTCAACTGAAATACCACAAACAAATCTACCACATATGCACAAAAAGTAAGGATGTGCCACCTTTGTTTTTACTTGTGCGCTTCTATATAATTCTCAAAAATACATACGGCATCAAAGCTTTGAGGTGTTGCAAAGTTCCATGTGAGTTGGCAATCCGTGTAAAATAAGAACTGACATGAGTTTTTCTGTATATCAGTTTAATTTGTGCTGAGCAAGGTATGCACCCGGACATATACTGGTCGCGAGTTACCGGCGTAAAGAGAAACAGGACAGGCGCTCGCATACAAAACACTCATGAGTTACCAATACCAATCAGAGAGAAAAAATGCACAAATATATAAGGAATATGGAAGTACAACCCATTTCGCACTTAGAAAGCATCAGTCGGTCAGCTCTGAAGGGACGGGGAAGCCTCCACTGATGGACCACACACTGCAGAATGTCATTCATGATTCTACGCCTCGTCCACTACTTGGACCCTCACTTTCAGGCACTGAAGCCACATTGCCAACTCACGCCGAAGAACCAAGCGTACTGTCCGTGTCAGACACGGGAGAGGGGCAATTCTGTGAAAGTGGCACCTGCATCTGGTATTTTCCTCCCCAGAACATATAAACCCCCACAAATCTAATGCTCTTCATAACAGGTCAACCTTATCCTCCCCCCCCCCCACCCCTCCACCCTCAAGATACAGGCATCTATCATCATTTCTGCATAGTATGTAGCCTTTCAGTGATCAGTGCAATGCTGTGACGTATCAACACAATAAGTGTAATGACCATGTCCTGCCTCTCTGCACTGCTCCCAGGATACACTCAGTGGACCAAGACCCCGGGCCAGGGACACGGGAAGCTCTGCAAAAGCCGTATGAACCCGACTGATCTCCTCTCTCGTGCACCTACGTTGCCTGTCCCAGGAACACTCAAAGGAAATTCAATTATGCAAAGCCTGCAATCATGTTTGTTTTTTTGCAGTTTTATATGAAGCGAACTTCAGCCCAAGACATTGTGAGAACCAGACCAGTTACACGTTTTTAGGAAGGGAGCTAGCACGTGATTAATCCAGAACGAATGGGCGTTGAGCCAAAACTGCAGGCCACCTCATCTTTCAAAGAGCGCAGAATGCCAGATTTCTCTTTGTATTTACAACAGGGGGTGGTGAGGGACAGAGTCTCTGAATTAAGCAGAAAGCTCTCACCCAGTCAAGAGATCAGGGCTAGATCCAACACCGTTTTTTAGCTCACTGCACCATCCCAGTTTCAGAACCTGGCTGTATGCAAATTAGTCTGTTCCTGTCCCAGTGCATGATGGGAACAGGGCAAACCAAACTACAAAAGCCAATTCTTACACTGGGAAGGAAACAAGCTCCCGGGGACCGGTTTCTGGCATTACAGCCGTCTTCGGCCCGGTTTGCTTGAATCCTGATGGTGCAATGAGCAAGGGTCTCACATCTGAGAATACCCTTCCACGCTTAGGGTGGACAAAAATATTTACAACAGGGGGTGGTGAGGGACAGAGTCTCTGAATTAAGCAGAAAGCTCTCACCCAGTCAAGAGATCAGGGCTAGATCCAACACCGTTTTTTAGCTCACTGCACCATCCCAGTTTCAGAACCTGGCTGTATGCAAATTAGTCTGTTCCTGTCCCAGTGCATGATGGGAACAGGGCAAACCAAACTACAAAAGCCAATTCTTACACTGGGAAGGAAACAAGCTCCCGGGGACCGGTTTCTGGCATTACAGCCGTCTTCGGCCCGGTTTGCTTGAATCCTGATGGTGCAATGAGCAGGGGTCTCACATCTGAGAATACCCTTCCACGCTTAGGGTGGACAAAAATATTTACAACAGGGGGTGGTGAGGGACAGAGTCTCTGAATTAAGCAGAAAGCTCTCACCCAGTCAAGAGATCAGGGCTAGATCCAACACCGTTTCCCCGGTAGCTTGTCTCCTTTCTGGTGAAGAATTGGCTTGGTAGTTTAGTCTGCCCTGTTCCCATGATGCACTGGGCCAGGGACAGACTGATTTGCATATAGCCAGGTTCTGAGCTGGGATAGGGCAGTGAGATAAATAACGGTGATGGATCAAGCCCTGATCTTTGGACTGGGTAAGAGTGGTCTGTTTAACTCAGACACTCTGTTCATCACCACCCCCTTTTCTAAATCGTTTTTGGCCACTATAGGTGTGGCAGGGTATACTCAGACATGAGTCCCTTTCTCACTGCTCCATCAGGATTCAAGCAAGCCGGGCCGAAGAAGGCTGAAATGCCAGAAACCGGTCCCCGGTAGCTTGTCTCCTTTCTGGTGAAGAATTGGCTTGGTAGTTTAGTCTGCCCTGTTCCCATGATGCACTGGGCCAGGGACAGACTGATTTGCATATAGCCAGGTTCTGAGCTGGGATGGGGCAGTGAGATAAATAACGGTGATGGATCAAGCCCTGATCTTTGGACTGGGTAAGAGTGGTCTGTTTAACTCAGACACTCTGTTCATCACCACCCCCTTTTCTAAATAGATTTCTCTTTGGCCACTCTGAGTTAAGGTTTCATTTAGCTGCGCAGCTAACTCCAGATTCACAGGACTTTGTGGATGAGAATGGCGCTGTGACAAGTGTAGATCACGTCCAGGCACAGGTGGAACCAGACAAGCAACCATGTTCAAGAAGTCCTGATCCCCAAAATAAGCTCTGGTGCTCACCACGGGCACCTGCACAAATTAAGCACTGTTTTACTGTCTGCAGACCCACATAGAACTTAACTAACCATGTCTGTGGTCATGGTTCGAGGACTGGTTCTGGCTTCCGCAGTACCCAGTTCGGTCTCTCTAGTGGTTTTCAGTAGCTTCGATCCAAAGGTTTGGTGGAGTAGAACGGACTGTTAATTCACCTGCTTAGGATACCCAAGTAAGCAACAGGTAAAGAGGTTCAAACGGAAATGATTGCCATGCACTCACACTCGTTTTGAAAGCCGATACTTACACCACACGCAAGAGAAAATTAGCCTAGCTGTAAAAGATCTGTATCGCTGCTCACACTTGCCTATTTGTTTTTTTCTGTAAACATCGCATGAATTGCCCTCAATCAATGGCTGTCAACTTTCACACAAAGACTAGAACCAAGTTGCCAACTTCCCAAATTATTTAATGTACATATCAAACTACATTTGCTGTAGCTTTGTGTCTCTAGTTTCCTCTTGTAACGTATCGTTTGCTACCTCTTGTATTTTGTTTGCTCGATACACTCACAATTGTCACTATTGCCTTATGTAACGTGTGCTTTTGTAACATGCTCACTTGTAATTTGTCCTCATGTTTCACTACTGTTCCTATTGTGAAGCCCTCTGACACCTTCGGGTAAAGTCTGCGCTATATAAAAACGCATAAAATAAATAAAAAGTTATGGGGTGGACGTAGGACAGAAGGGTCAAAATTGCGTGAGGTCACTTCAGCTGGGTGAAACAAAGTTCATGTTCCCTGTTGTCTGTCCTGAGTCTAGGAGTGACTGTGACAATAGGGAACTGGCACACATTCTTAGATCTGTTGCAATGGGTCTATAGGTGGCTTCAATGCCTCAGTTATACAATCTGTAGAATAAAGGTAGGATAGAGAATCCTCAAAAGGGGGAGTATGGCGCCTGTCTGATAAACTTGCATGCACATATGATATGGCGAAAGTTGTGGGTGTTTCCTGTTATTTATGCTGTGTGTATGCAGTTGGGTCTTTTTTTCTTCTTTTTTTTCCTCATTCATAAATAAGCGTTGCGGGTTGAGTGGTGATGTATGCGGTGCGGGCTGAGTGGTGATATAGGCGTTGCAGGTTGAGTGGTGCTGTATGCGGTGGGGATTGAGTGGTGCTGTAGGCATTGCGGGTTGAGTGGTGATGTAGGCATTGCAGGTTGAGTGGTGATGTAGGCATTGCAGGTTGAGTGGTGATGTACGCGGTGGGGATTGAGTGGTGCTGTAGGTGTTGCGGGTTGAGTGGTGATGTAGGCGTTGCGGGCTTAGTGGTGCTGTACGCGGTGGGGATTGAGTGGTGCTGTTGGTTGAGTGGTTATGTAGGCGTTGCGGGTTGAGTGGCGATGGAGGCGTTGCGGGTTGAGTGGTGCTGTATGCGGTGGGGATTGAGTGGTGCTGTAGGCGTTGCGGGTTCAGTGGTTATGTAGGTGTTGCGAGTTGAGCGGTGATGTAGGCGTTGCGGGTTGAGTGGTGATGTAGGCATTGTGGGTTGAGTGGTGATGTACGCGGTGGGGATTGAGTGGTGCTGTACGCAGTGGGGATTGAGTGGTGCTGTACGCAGTGGGGATTGAGTGGTGCTGTACGCAGTGGGGATTGAGTGGGGATGTAGGCGTTGGGAGTTGAGCGGTGCTGTAGGCGTTGGGAGTTGAGCGGTGCTGTAGGCGTTGGGAGTTGAGCGGTGCTGTGGGCGTTGGGAGTTGAGCGGTGCTGTGGGCGTTGGGAGTTGAGCGGTGCTGTGGGCGTTGGGAGTTGAGCGGTGCTGTGGGCGTTGGGAGTTGAGCGGTGCTGTGGGCGTTGGGAGTTGAGCGGTGCTGTGGGCGTTGGGAGTTGAGCGGTGCTGTACGCGGTGGGGATTGAGTGGTGATGTAGGCGTTTGGGGTTGAGTGGTGCTGTAGGCGGTGCACGTTTTCAGCAGGCACACTCCTCCAGCCGTCAGTGCACACTTACACTAGGCACACACCACTGTCCGTCATTGCACGCTTCACCAGACATACACACCACCAGTTGTCAGTGCACGCTTTCACCGGGCACAACCACCACCAGCCATCAGTGCACGTTTCCACTAGGCACACACCACCAGACGTTAGTGCACGCTTTCACCAGGCACACACAACAACACCACCAGCTGTCAGTGCACGCTTCCACCAGGCACACACACCACTAGCCGTCAGTGAACAATTTCTACAGGCACACACACCACCAGCCATCAGTGCACACATCATTTATTATCTCATCCACAATTAACTATTGTAGCAATCGCAGTATGGCACACTTTACTTTTAAACATATTCATCTAAAGCGCAGTATGCTACCATTGCTACAAAAATAAATACACTTTTTTTGGCCTACAATTTATAGACTTTTGTTGCAGTTGGTGTTGCAATATTTAACAATGCCAATAGCTCAAACTTAATTAACTGAATTAACCCGAGACCTATTGCATTGTAAATGCTTTTTGTGTTTCTCTCTTGCTCTGGGTCAAAGTCTGTTAAGTAAAAATAAGTTATGGTTCCCAAAAATCAGTGCATTGGGCCCAACCTGCAACCACCAGCTCAAATTAAGTACTGGCACGAGGATTATTTTGGTCAAGATTGGAAAACTAAGTTCCATCAAACTTAAAGCAGCAGATTGGTCCAGGTCCAAGTAAATTGCTGGGTTATGACAGCTCTGGATAATATAATCACATTTAATAATAATAATAATAATAATACATCATTTATAAAGCGCATGGCTGCACAGCTGTGTATCCCCGCGCTGATTGCTGAAAAAAAACTCACAGAGAATCAAGAAGGGAACGGATGGATATCATCAGGCTTATTGAGGAAAGAGATGGGTTTTCAGTTTGGCTCTGAAGAGAGTTTCTGACGGTTCCATTCTTAAGTGAATCGGTAGGGCATTCCAATGTTTCACTCCGAGGTAGCGAAAGGAACGGCCACCAATTTTGGCTCTGTGGACGCGAGGGAGTTTGAATAGAGACATTCCTGATGACCTAAGGTCTCTGGTAGGGCGGTGGATGGTCAGGAGGCCTCTTAGATAGGTGGGACCCTTGTTGTGGGCTATCTTGTGGGCATAGCAGAGGCTCTTGAATTTTATTCTCTCCCTAACGGGGAGCCAGTGCAATTTGGACAGTGCCGCCTTGGCTGATGTTCTTTTGGGAAGACCCAGTACCAAGCGGGCGGCCGCATTTTGTAAGCATTGAAGCTGGTGAAGATGTTTTTGGTTCAGACCTAGAAGGAGAACATTCCCATAGTCCAGATGGGGAGTGATAAGTGCATGAACAATAGTTTTCCTGGCTTCAGTAGGGATAAGGTCGATGATTTTTCTGAGAGTTCTTAATGTGCCGATGCATTTGCCTATGATCTTATTTACATGGGATTTTCCTGATAGATCAGCGTCGATCATGATTCCTAGGTTTTTGACCTTCTCAACTGGGCGAGGGCAATCGCCTAGAGTTGTGGGCCACCACGCTTGAGACCATAGTGAGGTTTTGTTCCCTATCGCTAGCACCTCTGTTTTGTCTCCATTCAGCCGGAGGCAGTTGTTGTCCATCCACTTGGCGACAGTAGCCATGCATTCTGAGAAGTTGGAAGCATACTTCTCGGTGTCAGGAGTGAGCTTAAACATAAGCTGAGTGTCATCGGCGTAGCTGACAATGCCCACCCCGAAGTTCTCTATGACCTGAGCCAGGGGTTCCATATAGATGTTGAACAATGTGGGGCTCAAACTAGAGCCCTGTGGAACCCCATAGCTCACGACACGGGAAGATGATTTAAAGGGCGGGCAATGTATCTGGAAGGATCTGTTAGTGAGAAAAGATTTAATCCACGCCAGTGCATGGTCTTTAACTCCGATGTCTGAAAGACGGGACAGCAGCGTGTCATGTAGCACAGTGTCAAAAGCTGCGCTTAAGTCGAGCATGACCAACGCTGCTGTCTCACCCTCGTCCACCATCTTACGGATGCATTCCGTGGAATATAAAACAGCTGTTTCCGTGGAATAGTTTGGTCTAAAGCCGGATTGAGTAGGGTGGAGAATGTTTTCTGATTCTAAAAACGCCATGAGTTGAATGTTGACTATTTTTTCAATTATCTTGGCGCATTGAGGTAATAGAGATATCGGCCTAAGATTTTGAAATTGGGTGACCGGAATGTTGGGTTTTTTTTTCAGAGGGATGACCTGAGCGTTTTTCCAGGCCTCCGGGACATAACATTCTTTGAAAGAGAGGGGAATCAATTGGCTTATTTGATCCATTAGAGTATGGTCCATGATGTCTTTGCACTTTTCTAACGGGCACACATCATTAGGGGAGCCAGAATGGATACTGTTAATGATGCTGGACAGTTTTTCTTTGTCGGGAGTGTGAAATTGGGTGAGAGTGGTTGTTAGAGGAGGGGGTGTTTTCTTACCAGATGTGGGGGGAGCGGGAAAAGTGGCGTGAATTTTCTCTACTTTATTAACAAAGAAGTCCGCAATTTGTTCACATAGCTCGTTAGAGTATGTATCCTGCGTATCCAAGCACGACGTGTCTGTAAGTTCCTTATAAATCCGGAATAGTTCTTTAGATGGATTTATTGCCTCTTCAATTCAGTTTTGGTAAAGGAGACTTTTTTCCTCTCTTATAAGTCTCTGATACGACTTCAGTTCTTGTTTGTAGGTCTCCTTAAGTTCCGTAGAATAGTTCTTTCTCCATTTTCTTTCAGTCGCTTTACATCGGGCTTTAGCTATTTTTAATTTTTCTGAAAACCACGGTTCAGATTTTGTTCTCCTGGCTGGGGGCTTGCATGTCCATGGAGCAATTTTGTCAAGTGCCTTACTCAACCATAGTTCACAATAGTTCCATGTATATTGTAAAGACTGACCTTGGGGGGGGGGGGGGTTTAGTTCGTCAATCAGACGTTCGGGGTGTAATTTTTCCAATTACGCCGCTTAAAATACAAGGGTTTGTTGACAATATTCTTAGTCCTGGTCTTAGGTATGTTAAAAATGATCATATGGTGGTCTGACCAGATAATTGGGACAGGGGGTTGTATATCTATACCTTCCCAGGTTGCAAAGATAGGGTCAAGAAGATGGCCATGTTTGTGTGTGGGGGCAGTAGAGAGCAGTGTTATCCCCAAGGCGTGAAGGGCAGTCTTGAGTAGTTGGGCTTCCTTAGCATTAGAATCTTCAAAATGGAGATTTAGATCGCCTAGAATCATAAAATTGTTATATTTAATAGCTAATTGCGTCGCCGTTTCTATTAGCTGATTGCAGAAGGGGGTAGCGTTGCCAGGGGGTCGATAGATGAGAAGTCCCGTAATGGTCTTACAAGGGGTAACTTTAATAGAGAAAGTACCGCTTTCACTGTTAGTGATGCCCTTATTGGTGAGGGTGCATTCCAGTTCTTTTTTAAAGATCATTGCAAGTCCTCCACCACGCTGTATGGGCCTATCAATTCTCAATAAGCTGTAGTTTAGAGGGACTGTCTCAAGTATTTCGGGGGATGAGGAATCTTCTAGCCAGGTTTCGGTTAGAAACAGCACATCAAAGTCATTTTTCTGTAATAGGTCATGAAGTTCCAATTTGTGTTTAACCATGGATCTACAGTTAAGCAACATCAATTTTAGATTAGGTACATGGTGGTTAGAATTGGAACCGTTATAAAAGCAATAATTGCATATAGTGCATTGTGATGGCAGCGCTATGGGGTCTACGGAATGCCAGCATGATTTAGTAGGAATCTTACCTATTTCGAGTAAAGTCGCGCGTGTGTAGCGGATTTGCTGGTAATTGTGCGCCATATTGGGTGCCAGCTCGATGACATTTGGACCAGAGTTCCCTGCCCCGCGCCCCGTCTGGTCGCGGACGGGCGCAGACGGGCAGGACTCTGGCTTGACTCCGGCGCGCACGCAATGCGCGTCCGCTGCGCGGAGCCATGGACGTATGTTTTTAAGCGCTCGAAAGCGCGACGTGCAGCGCGAGCCCTCACAAAGATGGCCGCTGCCTGACTCACAGCCTATCTATTGTCCCACCTGATGCCGGTCATGCAAACGACCGCTTCTCAGGGCAGGCAAGATGTTGTTTTAAAGTACAAAATACAGCCCAAGTACATTTCCGCGTTCGGCGCTAATGTGGCAGGTAATTCTACACTCTTAGTTCAGTGCAGGGGGGAGGGAGCGGACACACGGGAATAATGAGTATAAATCAGAGCACAAGTTTTAAAAACAGCCTCCCGGCTCAAGCCTCAGGAGAAGATTAAAAGCAATGAGCAATGAATTAAAGAATATTCTGCTCAGGCAGACAGTTCAGAAACCAGCAGCTGAAAAGTTGCAAGCTATGGGACAAGCAGGGCACAGGTGGGTATGTTGATGAAGTGCAGCTGACAATTTTAATTACTGCAGCTACATCACTGTCTATCTTACTATCCAAACTGAAAAAATCTAGTATTCTAGCCAGCTGAATAAAGGTTGACCTCAAGAATAAAATATTAAAGATTCTCAACGAGTTTAATTCATAATTGGCTGTGAAATTTTAAATAGTATTATTTAAACAACGTAATCAACCATTCTTTCAACCGTAAGAAACTTTAACAGGTGAACAAAACGAAATCATAACCGTGTCTCTTTAGCAAAAAAGTTCAATAATGTAAGCAGCTAGAAGCTCTCTCCCATCCTAGAAGTTTTCAAACTGTTTCTATGCAATGTTTTCTGAGAAACGTACAGTGCTCTGACATCACCATGAATGACTTGTTCTGCACTGTAAACCCACAAGCAAATACATATTATTAGTCAAATCTGGCAGGTACCGAGCATCCCTATAAATGTTTGCCCTCGTAAAATATTCAATGGCATGACACTTTTTCCACTGTAGACAAAACTTGCTGAGCTTTACCAACCACTCCCTAAAAATTGAAAAAGCACGTATGCTTCTCTTATTAACTTTCTGGAGTACCTAACAGAAATATTTAAACATAAAAAGCCCAACCTGTATCCCACCGAACTCACCCCACTCTTGAATATCAAACCAGGCATACTTTCTTTTACTGGCTAAGTTATAGGTAAACATTGTGTAAGGTTGGTTTTAACGCATAAGAGGCACAAAGTCGATCATGTTTATTTCTATAATCTACGAAAGGAATTTGACCCGGGTAATACCACTCTGCAATGATCAAGCCATTTGCCCTTCTGGTAACAGGAGTTATAACCTTGAAATTTTATCATTGTTTCCTAACGAACCATTCTTCAGTCATAAGTTTCCCACCTTTAGATTTTTATTTGTCTCTCCAAAATAGGGTCTTACATAAAATGTTGTTTGAACTTATTAGAACCCTTGGATTGCGCATATATATTTACTCCGGTTTAGCCGACTACAATAAAACGCTCTTCTTCCACAGAAATCCAGTTATTGCGCTGTTATCAGAAATAAGACCATCATCCAACTCTGAACTGGTAGAGAAAGAAATCTCCATAGCGCTCTCTTCTGGAAGAGAAATTAATTCGTCAAACTTAAATTTCCCAAGCTAACCAGGTTGAGAATAGGGAACCTCTACCTATAGGAACCAAACAGGGAGTCACAAACTGTTAGAAATTCTAACCATCCGTATATACAATTATTCACCCCAAAATGCCTAAATGCAAATAAAAGGGACACACACAGTTGCTATGGCGCTCGGGGAGGAAATAAATGAACATTCTTCAAAAGGAGGACTGTGGAAAGACAACAAAGATGAAGGCAGATACTTTCTCACCTGAGACTTGAGGAAGTGATGGAGGACTGAAAGGACAAATATGAAGTAGAAATATTGGAGAGAGCTGTTGGGGAAAATGTCATTCTTACAAGGGTTAAGGTTGTTTGACAGTTAGTTCCATTTTGTATTTAGTTGGCTTGAGTGTAGAGATTTGAAACTTGCCAAAGTACTAACTACAGAACGTTTACAATCTTCATGTTGAAGAGGTGTCAAAAACTTTAAATTTTCTCTCTGAACAAACCAAAGTCTTCTTGTACAACCTTTGCAAACGTGTCCATAAAACATAACATTTTCGAAAAAAGCATGCACAGATAAGACTAAAATGGAGAACTGCGTAAATATGGAGTCAACAATCTTAACCGAAATAACAATAATGCAAAGTTACCAAATTTAATACTGTTCCCAATTTCAGAAAAAAGTTCTACACAGAAGGAGAGATTTAGGGGTCACATTTCTTACTGAAATTTTACAGCTGGTTCAGTCAGACGAGTATAATGAGTTCCAAACGAAGACACATTGCATTTTTGGCACTGGCATTCTAAAAGAGGATTATTTGGCGATGGCATACTCATAACTTTTTTTATATAGCGCTAAATACAACACATTTACTGTTTCTACGAAGTGGAAATAAGCGCTATTCCTTTCCTTCTATGGTGCTCAATTTACCTACCTTGGAAGAATAATTGGCTGAGTTTGCCTTGCATAGTTTGAAACTCATGACCCCTTTAACACAGCATTTGTCAGTAGCAAGCATTCAGCCCACTGAGCCATTTTTTAAAAAACATTTTTACTGAGCATTTTTAGAAACAATACCGTTATCACAGCAGTGTATAGAGCATACCTGTAACGATGGTAATGCTGGTGTAATAATACACAAGATGCATACATATCGTAACAAAGGGTAAACAAGAGCAACGCAGAGAAAAAATATGCGACCAAAGAAAACATTTTAAAAAACAGGGAGAAAGAAACGACCTAGCACACTGTCGGCACAAGAAGCGCCAACATTCTTTTCACATATAAATGGTTGTTCATGGCCCGTAAGGGAAAAGAGCACAAACTGAGCACCATTACTGTAATTAAATGACAGAACCAGGAGGGGGAATAAAAGAGGGTGGGGTTTTGCTTGCAGTTTCAGACAGTGGAGCAGGGAGGCAGGAGTAGCATCTGTTGCAGTAACGGACCAAGGGCGCAGGTTCTGTGCTGCCAAGTGAGCAGGCTGGCCAGTCAGAAGGGGATTAACAGCATCTGCCCCAGATTTTAAGGCTTCAAGCAGAGTGTCCCATTGGTGCGATCTGGTTTATTTCTGGACACCTCGTAGTTCCTCCAACTTTATGGCTACGGCCAAGGCAGGTGCCCATATCTGCACATACCGAGCCCAAGCAAGTGGCATGGGCGGTGGGGGCTCCCAATTTTCAATATCGTGTGATCCCTCTCAACCAAAAGAAGCCCTAAGTCAAGGAATCTGGTAACAGCTTTGTTTTTCTTGGTACACTTGAACAGGCCATGGGCGCAAACGTCTCAAGTGCACAGCAAGGGTATTCCAGTGGTGCAGGAGAGGCGGGCAGTGACAGATGCCCAGTATTTTGATAGTTGGGGGCAGGACAAGAACATGTGCAGGAAATCTGCGCTGATCTTCATTCCACTGGTCACAGAGAATGAGGAGTGACAAACAGGTGTCCTCGCGCAGTGCTTTGGTAAACCACATGACTAAGTGGCATCAACCTAGCAAATGCAGGTATTGAAACGCGTGCTAGGCGTTCGGCTCGGGCTGCAATGATCCCTGTGAACCCCAATGTGCTCGTAGTTTATCAATGATTAAGTTGTACGAGAGGAACTGGCAGAGGGAGGGGTCCAGTTTGGTCTTGAAGGTCAGCAAACGGATGAGTCTAGCATCAAAATAAAAGGTCACCTATGGTTTGATGGCCCACTTCTTGCCAAGGGGTGAAAGCGATCATCATGACATCCGTGCGCTCTCTGGGCATGTTGAGTAGTGGCAGCAAAGAGGCATACGGCACTGATGTGTTAGTGAAACGTATGCATCAGCTAAAACATTGCAGTGCCACGGACAACAGACGCATGGGTGGAATAAACGTGCGAGCAAGTGGGTGAAAGAGGCGCAGCAGGCACTCCAAAGTCCACAGGGAGATATCAGTGCTGGGTCATACATGGTTGCTTTCAGCAAAACACTGTGCCACCCACTGCAAATGGACAGCAAAGTAGTAGTGGTTAAAGTTGGGAGCCCTTAGCCCGACCCTATTGGTCAGCAGGTACAGTTTCATCAGTGTTAAACAGTAGCAAGTACCATGCAAGTAAAAGTCGCCAAGCATATGCTCTAGTGTGACAAAGATGGGTTTCTGCTGGTATATTGGATGTTGACCGAGTAGTGTAGTAGCCATGGGAGTACCGCCATTTTGGACAAGGCAATGCGTCCTGCAATCCACAGCGACAGGGTCTTCCAGAACGCTATTTGCCCACGGAGGGAGGACAGTACACAGCGTATATTGCCATCCTCCAACGCTGTTGCATCATGGTACATCCCATTGCACCAGCTCCTCACCCTCCCAGAGCAGGGTTGGTTGCTGTGGCAGAAGGTAGGACTTGCCCCAATTGACTCACATACCCAAGATATCAACAGAAGAGGTAAGCAGGAGCTTTACCATGATCGAGGGTTTAGTAATGTCCTGCACATATAGAAGCATGTCCTCATTGTAAAGTGGAATTTCCCCAGTCCCGTTCCTGTTCCTTCAGTTTATACGCTAGAGGCTCCATAGCCTGGGAGAGGAGAAGAGGGTAAAGGGGGCAGCTTTAGCGTGTGCTTCGGCCTATGCATATTGGTTTGGGAGATATCTGCTGGTCTTGACTCGGGCCAGTGGTGAGGTGTATAGGAGTTTGAAGAGCCCAAACATGCAGGGACCCAAGCCAAATTTGGCCAAGACAGCTCCACTCCAATGAATCAAAACCCGCCTTCAAGTTCAGCAGCTGACAGTCGGATCATGGTCAGGGCCTGGCACCTGCTTCAGTACTTGTTAGAGGCAGCGGAGGTTCAGAGAGTTACTGCGATCTGAAACAACGCCACTCTGGTCTTTGGATATAAACCGCAGGATTACTGGTGCTAGTCTATTCTCTAGGATTTTCCCAAAAATTGTGCCTGCATTGAGCATCTCTAGAGGTCTATACGACGTATTACGCCCTGATTTGGGGATTGAAACAATTGAGGCTTCCCGGAGTGGCTGGGGGAGGCATAAGTGTGAGTGCCTCATCTCACTGAAAAAAGATTGACTTAAAAAATAGGCAATTAGGAAGTTTTGAAAAACTACATAGTGCTGAGCCAAAAAAAAAGCTATGCTTTGCTTGCAAAAACATTAAGTATTTTAAGCTAGATAAGGACTTTTAATGGACTTTTTAAAGTTCTTAAGTTCAAAACTTTTCAATGCATTAATACATGAAAATAAATTAAATAGGGGGCGTGGCTTGGACGCCGGGAAAATGGCGGCGTAACCCGATTGCTCCTCCAAGCAAGAACGGTCTATGTATGCTAGGATCTGTACTCTGGACGCATACACCGAATTCAAAGGAAGAATCAGGTGTCGAAATGTTTTCCCCAGCTACTGAGCAAGTTTGAACCGATTCCATAGTCTGAGGAGGAAGTGAGCGACCCTTTCGTTTCGACCGCTGGCAAGTACGAGCGAGGCGGAACTCGGCGGCGGCTAGAGCGGCAGTATTTCCAGGAGCAGCCGAACACGATCGCAGCGGCCTCCCACTTAATCAGACAATATGAAACCCTGAAAATACAACGCAACGCAACAGCAAGTATACAAATCTGGTTGGCAAGAAATGCATTTGTCGTTATGCGGCGCTGAAGTGTGTAAAGGCATAAATGGCACGAAATCTAGTCTTTGAAATGGCGGCATGAGCTCTTTCCCTGTCCGACGTTACTCTTACAGCGCGTGAAACCCAGGGGGGGGGGGGGGGTGGGGGGTGCGTGACTGTTGCCAAGATTTTGATTTTGATTAACAGCTGTCGAAGGTTACTGCCACCAGTAAAGTGAAATGCGAATGTTGGGCAATGACTTGTCGCAAATAATACACAGGAAATGCTGAATGTACTGGCTGTGATTACTACAAAAGCAGTTTTGCAGACGCCCGATCACTACATCCGGCAAATGACGCCTTGGGGAGATCACATAAAGGTCGAATTGTTTGCCGATATTGCTACCTCGTGGTACCAGTAACAGGTCGCTTGTAAACTCTACAAGTAGCTCAACGCTCCACCGAGCTTATACCTCACAGTCAAGCATTCAATACTACGTGAGCAGGCTACTAACTGAACTTTGTCTTTAAGTAGACTAGTGAATAATGAAGATAATGTTGTATGCTCCTTGTGATACATCCTGTACGAGATTCTGAATCGTCTCCTGTTGGTGGAACCGGCTGACACAAGGCTGACATGAAGCTCTTACAAAAGGGCAACTAATGATGCAACACTCTAAAGACTAACACGAGAACCGACTTACTGCGCAATTCCTGCGCTATTACTGTGTAATTCCTGCCTGCCGGTCTGGACCTGTCTGTCTGGTACATGGAGCGAATATTTGGAGGCCTGATAACGAGTAGGAGTGATATAGTTCCAAACATCTCCCCATCGCCTTGTCCTTAAAATGGGAGATCAAGAAAATGGGAAGACTTCTAAGCGGCTGAAAGCGGAACCACCATTACCGCTATCACCTTTCAAAGGGAAAAAGGAATTTGGCGAGGCTATGGAACTCATCCTCAGCAGACTAGAGGAAGTCAAGGATCTGGCCAAATCCACTGAAGAGGAAGTAGTTGCGGTCAGACAAGATATTAGAGATATCAACTCTAAGTTGGCAGAAACTGAAAGTAGAATAAGCAAGTTGGAGGACACTGAAAACAAAACCTGTGGAGCCCTTAAAAATCTCACCCTTTGCTCTGAGCATCTCTCCAGAAAGCTGTCGGATTTGGAAGATAGAAATAGGAGAGGGAACCTGGGAATTTTTGGAATTCCAGAGAATTCAGAAGACTCCCATGGCACATGCGTAGCCTTTCTCGAACAATGGTTTACACAGGCCACGAACCTCACTTTTGCCCAGCCACTGGAGTTCGACCTGGCACACAGGGTTCCCGGGAGACTAACAAAAGATCAAAAAGGTCCAAGAGCGATTATATGTAAACCTCTGAGGTTCCAACACGTCGAACAAATTCTTACATTTGTCTGTAAACACAACCTTGTCTTATGGAAAGGACAAAAAATATACATATCAGAAGACTATAGTAAAGAGACTATGGATATCAGGAAAGCATTCCTTGCGTTGCGACCACAACTGAAATCACTGGGTCACCAGTATGGATTCGTTGGCCCTGCGAGATTTAAAGTGACAATTAACGGTGCAACCCATGTTTTCTCTGACCCACAAAAACTCCGACGCCTAATATACAACCAAGACGATGGAAGCATGGAAATTACCTCATCGGAGCTGGTAGGGGCGACGGCATCTGACTACAAGTGATCAACTACCACTGGAACCTTAGAACCCACACTAACTCTGACTTTACACAGTCCCCGTACGCTCTGGTCTCCAGTTACCCGATAACTACTGCATTCACCATACACACAGCCGTCTTCGTACTGTGTTATGGTCCTTAACTCCGACTACTATTTGCTATGCCTAAGCTACTGTATTCAAGTTGCGATTCTCCACTGCTAAACTGATTGCTCGGTTCTCCACTCGTGTTTAATGTTTAATGCTCTAAGTTCATATGGAAGTTACACATCTTATTGACCTAAGTATGGTCTGTCTGCAAGTTACTACAGATATACCTGTCACTTATAAGAGGTTTGACTATGCAATCTATCGACAAGATGGAAATGTTGGTTCCCTGAGGAAGTTCGACTTGTCTGCAAGTTAGTCTCTCTTGTTTAGAAATGTTAATGCAGTTCCTAAAGTAATTTGACACAGTGAGTTGCTTGGCGGCGATGTTGTGGTCGTTCCCGAGTCGCCATGTTCGTTTTCTACAATCTGGGTGGGAGGGGAGGGATGAGGGTGAGGATGGGGGTGGGGAGGGGGGTCCCAGGGTCAGGGGATGGGGGGAAAGTGTGGTGTATTGCTTTTGTTTACACTCTTTATTTTTTGCAATATTCTTTGCTGTGTTTCACGAATCTACTAGTGCTCTTGCATACTCCGATGCCAATACTTATGCATTAATACAGGTGCTCCGCGCACATACAATCCACCTACTGATACAGTTCGGAATGACTCAAGTAGTTATTGTAGTTGTGGTCTTGTCTACGGCAATAGTGCTCGGTATCCTACTTCCACTATGGGGCTCCTCAGCTGTAATGTACTGTGGGCTGCTGGGTTCAATCTCTTCTCCTGAAAGATTTGACTGTGCTACATGATGGCAGCCGTCATTGACACCTATAGGGACAGCGAGAATGGGGAATCTTAAAATTCTCTCATTAAATGTGAAAGGCTTAAACCAACCGGTCAAAAGACAGAAAATATTAGACTACCTACGCAGACAGAAAGGGGACATACCCTTACTACAGGAAACTAAGCTAGAGGCTAAACACTTCCATACACTACATAATAAATTCTACACGGAGTTTGTAGGGTCTGAAGCCATCACCAAGAAAAACAGGGTCGTAATACTAATAGCAAAAAAAGCCAACATAGATATAATTTCTTCCTCAATGGACTCAAAAGGTAGATGGGTGACGGCAAAATTAATTAAAGTTGACACTGAATTTTACATTACAAACGTATATGCACCCAACTCATATGAACCTTCATTCTGGTCATGATTAACAAAGCAATTGGAAACCATTCCGGATACAGCGGCCCATATCCTCGCTGGTGATTTCAACCTCCCGCTAGATCCCACCCTAGACAGGGATGCTAAATGTAATTTCCGACCCAACAAAGCCCATAAAGATTTTACTAGACTCTGCAACAGATTTAGCATGATAGATACATGGAGACTACAAAACCCTGTTGGCAGGGACTATTCCTTTTACTCCCCACCTCATGACTCTTTCTCTTGAATAGATTATTTATTCATTACCAAAAATGCTATTGCCAGGATTGAACACATAAGTATTGAACCAAGGTTGGTCTCAGACCACTCCTGTATCTCGCCCACTATAACAAATGTAAAGCCAATGTTACGTCAGACAATGTGGCGAGTTAATGATGCCATCCTCAATGATGAGAAAAACAGGGACACCATAGGAACGGCTATTAAAGAGTACTTGATGATCAATAAAAAGGGCAACACCACTGATTACATTAGATGGGAGGCTCTCAAGAGTACCATTAGGGGCCTCTTAATAAAAATAACGTCTGCTGCAAATAGGAATCACAATGCTGCTTTATTAAAACTAGAGGAGGACATCTCACAACTGCAAACTGAATATCTAAAAGATAGATCTGCTGCAACGCTTAATAAACTAACGAACCAAAAATATGCTTACAATAAATTGATAAGTGGAAGAGCAGGTATCTGGCTGGACAGAAGGAAGAGGCTTAAAATATGCGAGTCTAACAAGGCAGGGAAGGGGTTGGCAGCATACCTTAAATTTAAAATACAATAAAACATAATCAACTCCCTGATGGATGACAAAGGGATACCTAATTCAGACCCACTCAAAATTGCGGAATTGTTCAAAGAATTCTATGACAAACTTTATGCCAAAAATAATAATGTAAAGATAGAGCAGGTGGGACACTACCTCACGAAATGTGATCTACCAGCACTCTCTGCGTTGGAGCGAGAGACCCTTAATAAGCCGATTTCTGAATCGGAGGTCTCAAGTGCGATCAGATCATTGAAATGTGGGAAAGCTCCAGGACCTGACGGGTTTACAGCAAGGTTTTATAAATGTTTCTCTGACTCACTTACGTCACCAATATTAGACATGTTCCATGAAATAGGCAAGACCAGGGAAGCGACAAGTACACTAGCCGAAGCAGTCATAGCCGTTATCCCTAAAGAAGGGAAAGATCCTAAGCTCCCAAAGAATTATAGACCTATCTCACTAATTAACCTGGACTGTAAGCTTCTGGCCTCAATATTGGCTCAACGGATACAGAAAGTCCTTCCTACACTTATACACCCCTCACAAGCCGGTTTCCTTAAAAACAGGCTTTCAAGTGACAATACTAGAATTTTGGCACATGTTATTGAAAAGGCAAAATTTCTATCAACACCTACTACAGCGGTAACACTTGATGCAGAGAAAGCCTTTGATAAAGTAGACTGGTCATATCTAGAGGCCGTCCTGCACAAGTTTGGCTTAGGTCCCTTTTTCATCAAAATGGTAATATCACTATATGCCTGTCCAATGGCGAGGGTAAGAGCGGGGGGGCCTTTTCGTCGCCATTCAAACTACAACAAGGGACTAGGCAAGGCTGCCCCTTATCCCCTTCTCTATTCCTATTGGCGATTGAGCCTTTTCTCTATCAAATCCGCAACAATGATAACATTCCAGGGATTCCCATCAACGACTGCATTATCAAACTCGCAGCTTATGCTGACGATGTCTTAGTGCTCACTAAAAGAGCTGAGGAAGCAATACCTGCCCTGCTATCCACCATACAGGAGTTTTCTGAAGTGTCTGGCTACTCCCTGAACAAAGACCAGACTGAGGTCAAGTTGTTGAATAACATGGGTGGTAAGGACATACTAGGCGATTCCGGACTTACCTGGCAACCCAACAGTTTTAAGTACTTGGGTTTAGACTTCGAAAAGGACCTAATCACGACCCTAAAAATTAATGAAGAACAACTTCTTAAGAAAATAAACAAACTTCTCGATGGTTGGTCTCCAAAATATCTCTCGTGGTGGGGAAGGGCGGAAACATTAAAAATGATGATTACTCCCCAATTAATTACTTAGCAAGCATGCTCCCAATGACTTTTTCAGAAGATTTTCTACAAAAGATAAACAAATTATTTAGTACGTTCTTATGGCAAGGGAAGAAACCCAGGGTGGCTATGTAAAAACTACAATTGGCTAAATTACAAGGTGGCCTGGGCCTTCCCAACTTTAAGAACTACCAAACCGCCTTTTGTGCAAACAAGGGGTATACTGGTTTGTTGAAACTTCAAGCTACATACCACTATGTATTGAGATAGAGAAATCCATCATAGGCAATGCCCCTCTTCCGACGATACTCACCATGGACCTGTCACACCTCACGCGTTCCAAGTACATTCTGCTTAACACTAGAAGAGCCCTCCTTAGATTAGACCAAATGCACAAAACTGGCCTGCAGATAAAGACGACCTCCTCATCCCTATGGCATAACCCATACATCAAGATCAATGGGAAATCACCCTTCTGGGATCACTGGTCAGCTAGCGGCATCAACACGGTCTCAGACTTGTTCGAGGGCCAACTACTGCTACCGTATTCCATGATCCAAGCAAAATATAGCCTACAACCAATAGACTTCTATGCCTTTCTGAAATTAAAATGGCCTTGTCCACCTATGCCTTTCTGAAATTAAAACGGCCTTGTCCACCCGATCGTTTGCACCCTCAGACCGTTGGCTGAAATCAGCTCTCCCACGCCTACAATATGCAGGTCACTTTGTTTCGAAAGCTTATAAAATGCTTTTACCTGCACTAGGCAAAGCCCACAGAAAGAACGAGGTTAAATGGGAACAAGAACCTAATAATACGGGAATAGACCTTGATTGGGGAAAAATCCATGCCTCAGCTCTTACACATAAAGTCTCCCCGATTCTCTCACAAAGTACATGTTGATCAACAGAGTTTTCTGGACCCCCCCCCCCCCCCAAAGACTATTCAAATTGAAATTGAGAGACTCCCCTACATGTTGGAATTGTTCCTTAGCTGACGGAGACCTACCACACATGCTCTTCCATTGCCCCTTATTGCAAAAATATTGGTCCAATGTATTTGACTGCATTGAACACATATTTAAAATTAAACCAACAATAGAATTCATTTACGTTCTGTTAGGTGCCATAGAACCTACACTTTTAAGGGAACATGACCGCCAACTTCTTGATCTGCTACTCACACTAGCGTGCAAAATTGTCCTGTACAATTGGAAAAGTACTTCAGAGATCTCTTTCAAACAATGGAAAGAATGGGTGTCATGCATCAGAGGGTCTGATAACCCCGCTCTACATTCCTCTCCATGGCGTGTATCCAATAAAAAACTGTGGAGTGCACTTGACGCTTCTTCCTTCTCGTTCGAACCACCATGATAGCGTACTATAATGTCTGTATGCCTGACAATCTCCACAATACTATTCTACATAATGAGGTCACTGCTGGGACTCTCTATTGTAACTCTATACAGTCAACCGGACGGTCACCTATGGCATCAACACCTGCAGTAGAGCCACCTTGCAACGCTGTATGCATTGCATTCTCATATGTTGCTCACTAAGATTACACCTGATGAAACACAGTGTATGGTACGTTATGTTACTGTTATCGTTTCTTTTCCTTAGGCCGCATATGCTTGTCCTAATGACTCCCATGAAGTGGCGTGATTGATATAACCCCTGTACTAGATACTGCCACTCTGACTCAAGACGTTCTACATGTATGATTCACTGTACTTTTAATGCTAGACCATGTATTTACTTTATTCATAACTATGTCATCTGTCTTATATATGGGCTATGTGACCTGACTTTAATCTTATTGTGTCTTACTTATGTACAGTATATTTTGTACTGTGCCACATTACCTTACTTTACGTATTTGAATATGGAATAACCAATGTATGTATGTTTCATTGTTTGCACCTTATTTATTTATTTACTTTCCCTTTTTACTTTCCTTGCTTAATAAAAACGATTTGAACACACAAAAAAAAATTAATAATGATAAAAGTCCGCTTTATCTCTTTTATATATTGGAAATCAACACTGCGTATAACAGTAACTTAAAAACATACTCTCAAAAATAAATATCCTCTTATACAGTTGAGAACTCATACGGAACAGCACAAATAGGCTGCCTCAAATCTGTTTTATAAGAATGCAGAACACTTTCAAAGATCTTGTCCAATCTCAACTACCCATTTTTTTTTATTATGAACCTAATAACGCAAATAGCGTAATATAACAATCAACCTGCAACGGAGACCTCATCTCAAATAAAATAGATTGCAACAACGTGCTCACACAAAAAAATTAAAGTGATTTAAAAAGCCCGACAAAACACACAAACAGCTTAATGGTATAATGCAAAATGTCCCCCACCCCTTCCCTGAAGCTGCAGGAGCACGTGTTATACGCCCCTGGCAGTCTCCATGTAATGTAATGATACTATTACTACTCGATCATTAAGCATTTCAGACACTGATTTTGTTCAAGTGTACGATAATGTCTTTCCACGCCTTTTACATTTTACAACCTGTTCCAGAAATTGATGAGTTTAATTACTTAATGTGCACGGATCAATTTTGAGTAAATTGAGAATGAACATATCAAGCAGCCTACTTAATCTTACGATAGGTTATTTCAGATTACTTTTCAGGACATCTGCTGCACTCCAGTTGTTTGCATCTTGAAAGGTGTGAGAAACAATCTCTCGACTGCAAAATGAAATTGCAGCCGAACGCGCATTTCGGTTGTTAATGTTAATTTAATGCCAAAACTAGGAAGGAATCACTAAACCACAAAATACAATGTGCATAAATGTCACAAAACATTTCCACTGTGTTTACTTTAGCACACATCTGAAGATTTCATCTACAACATTTCATGTTTGGTGGAAAAAGAAGCCCAAAATCCCTCCACGTCTAACATTTTGCTGTATTTTAACTAAAGGAGATCTACAAGCTGCTGTGTTCTCAATTTACATATAGCCCAGCACCATAATTAAGGAAGGCATTTCATATTCAAATATAGCGAAAAAAAGTTATGCTTATCAGGGTGTCTTAATTGAACCAACATCTGCAATAAATTTAGATTCAGGATGATGGGTTTCAGAAACCTCAAGTGATTTCATTCTACAACTTACTGAAAAAATATGTAATTTATACTCAAAACAAACAGCTGGGGCTTTTTTCTATACTTAGTTCCATCTTCCCATATGCGCCTGAAAACAAGAACACTGATGTGAAGAACATAGTTTAAGAAAAATACAAATGCTGACAGTTCTAGCTACAGGGCATGGCAAGAGAAGTCAGTCTAAGAACATGGGAATAAAAAAAACGGTAGCAGAAGTGTGCCGAGAATAGTCGAGTGCAAAGGGGACTAAACGATTATGCACTGCCGATTAACAGAGCGAAAAATACATAAAAACCGTACCCTTCATTTCTTCACGGAGTAATAGAAGCAAGTACCTGCTAATCAAATGTATCCATTTAAAATTCGAAAACTGGAAGAAAGTGTTTCCATGGAGAATTTTCAGACCCAAAATAACTATTCAGGCTTAACCGGCAGATATAATCTGTGTTAAGGGTTTCCGGGTCAACGATTGGTGTGCAATGCTGGACCCAGGGGGAAGTGAGGGTCGAGACCCGTCTTCCCCCGGGGTGCTTCATGCAGGGACCAGAAGGACATGGTAGGGATAGGGCCATTTAGGGGAAGGGGAGGGTGTTAGAGAGGCTAAATAGGTGTCAGGAGAGGAGGATCCGGCCTCTTCCTGACACTGAACGCCACCAGGAGGGGCTGTTGAATAAAAGTTACTCCTCTCGCCCACCCTACAGGCTGTAGGAGTTTGGGGGAAAGCATGGTTACAGCACTGCCATTTTAGGATGGGTTGCAGGGCGTGGGTGGTACTTTGGAGGGGTGGTAAGCCGCATACGGGCAGATCCACATCACAGGTGACTGATGGCAGTGGGTGGGGTGCAATGCGCAACAGAAGAAACTTCAAGATAGGTTGGTTGAAGGACAGGTGAAGGAGAGATGGGGTATAGGGAATGATGTCAGCGTGTGAAATGGGGAGGAGTGAAGCAAATGAGATGGTGAGCTGCGAATGGCATGGCAAGAGTGAAACAGTACAGGTTTATTTTAAGATATAGAATTGTTGTTAAGATTAATAAAGTTCATTAGTATGTTTGCAACCTTGTCCTAATAACACTCTACTTGGCTTGGAGTGTGGTTTATTGCACACATATTTTTAGTAAATGTAGCGTTCCTACTGCAGAATGTGTTACGGTACTTCTTTATGGTGCAATTTAGCCCCTCAGATCCAGAGACATTTCCCTGTTTGAAGTGCCTGCGTAGCGATGGTTATCAGCAGCTCCGGGCTGCGATTGCCTTCTGGGGGGTCTAATCTGCTGACACCAACCAGAGCCCTTCTGGTAGTGAGCCCTGGGCTATCCATCATGGCGGCCTAATGCCTAGCAGGCGTGGCATTGCAGAGTAGGTACAGGAGCTACAGGAGGGAGCACTGTGATTCTGATGACAGCTCAAGTGTTTGTCTAAGCCATCAAACTGGATGCAGGAGGCGCCGCCATGGGGTAGCATGGAAGCAACAAGGGGAAGGGTGGGGCGGTGAGCGCAGAGGCAACACAGGGAAGGGTGGGGGGATGAATGTGAAAGTAACTTGGGGATGGGTATGAAAGCAACACTGAGGGCCGGAGAGATGTGAAAGAATATCGAGATTACAGGAGGAGGGTAGGCAATGGGGAGAAGCACATAGTTCAATGCTACAGGGAAGGGGCAGGTAAGAGAGCACTACGCAGGGGGAGAAACGTGTATGAGGTACACAGCTCAAAAACAAATGCACACTCCTTGAATCCTCAATAGCGGATGTGGCTCAACATCCAGAGCTGCCAACTTTGGAACTGGGGGACAGGGTTCGAGTCTCGGTGTCTGTTCTCCTCGTTCCTACAAAACAATTCATGCAGAGACATGCCGGTTGGAAAAAATAAGAATGGCAAAACCCAAAAAAATGCAGATTGTAAACAAAATACAGAACGGAAACAAAATGACAAATGGGGATACACTTTATGTCAAAAATTGCTGAACTCTCGTTGTGTGAATGAGTACAGGAAGAAAAGTCGACATTTCTAAAACACTGACCGAAACCAACAAAAAAAATAGAGTGCTTAACCAAACCTATATGCACATAAGGTTAAGCCTACATGTAATAGAGGCATGAACTATGGGGGGGTTTCGACACAAAAAGGAGAGACATTTAACCAACATTGACTGCAGAGAAGCAAGCCTTTGCAAAGGACACACAAAGCAACAATGGGCAGGCTATAAGCCCACTGTGTATATACAGCAAGTCTCAAAGAGACATCACTTACTCGGTCTAAACGAGACCTGAAAAGATGGAGCACACTGTTGTAGACAGAGTGGAATGGCTGATGGCTAGAGTCCTGGATCTGGAGGTCCCCATGTGATTTATACTCCTCAAGTACTGTATCTTAGAGAAAGTGGGAGTGGTGCATGAGGAGAAACAGATATGAAGGCTGTGATCTCTATCAACACCAAGGTAGCTGTTTACTACAGCTACTATGATGGAGCTTGTGTGCATGGAAAATAGTAGACACAATATCCTAAGCGGAGGGTGCCCTGGGTGTGTTGTCAACAAAGGAGCAGAAGTGCAGACTCCGACCCTTCGACTTTCCTTACTAGAAAACAATAACAAAAAACTTGACAAAAAACCCAGAGGAGCATAACAGGAATTTGTTTATGCTTCTGTGGCACATGTTGAAACAAAGGCAGAGCAAGGGAAAGAAGGCTGTAAATAGCCAACATTCATGTGGCACGCCTTCGTCATCTGAGGTGATTGACTTGAAAACAGAACTCCTATCTGACAAGATGATTGGGGTTCCAGAGAATAAGGAATTGACTGCCACAAATACAGCGCACCTTTCTCCTAGAGTTCCCAATGGAATAAGGGAAGGTATACAGATGAGTCTGGCAGACATAATGTACTCGGAGAAAGAGTGCTACGAGTATTGGCTGGAAAGAGAACAGGGTGGAAGATCAATGTGCAGACTTTAGCCTTGAGAAGCTCATGAGGAGACCAAATTTACCAAACACCAACAAAAAAAAAAAAGATGAAGGTCTCAGTTCTTTCTAGCTATAGTGAGAATCCCACATCCCACATATTTGGGGGGCTGCTGCCATTTTAGCAACTAAAGACTACGAGGGACTTCTTGCATTAAACCAGAAGCTGGTACTACATCAGCTTCAACTGAACCAGAGTGATCGGTTTGATGTGCTGGATACTTGGCGTTTTGTTTTACTAGTCTGATTTTCTGTTCTGTAATGGTAGAGAGGTGAGATATTTGACAGTGTTCCCTTGAAATGCCACTGGAAAACAGAAGTGAATATTTAAGTTCATTGTCTTCGTGTGTGAAAAGGTCCTATTTCAGAGTTCCCTTCACCCCTAATATTACTCCTCCACCATTTACTATCTGGCAATGGAAGTGGTGTTGGGATTTAGCTGCACTAAACTGCTCTGGTGCTTGAAGTGAGGTTAAGTGATATTCTTCATCTTGTATTTCCAGAGACACACTGTTGCTGTGGTTTTACCATTCTTCTTTTCCTTCACAATAGAAGTTACTCAGTCTTCGGTGGGTCCACAGTTTTGACATCGAAATAGATACATAATTGTAACTTACTAAAGTAAGATATCAAGACAAAAATATCAAGCAGATATTGAAAGGGTTTCCTGGCAAAGCTGCAAATTGTTCTCAGGTGAAGCTTCTAGGGTTAGTAGTGGGCATTTAATGCGGGACACCCAACACATATCTGAAATTAGTGCTTTCTGTTTGGGTGCTGCCACAGCACTGGCTAGTAGAATAGGCATACAAACCATATAAATTCTTAATTCTACTGATGTATAGAATCATGAATAATGTAGGGATAAAAGCACATAGCTTGAGATTTTGTAAGTGTGCAAGCTTGTTGCAGCAATATTTGATGCAGAGAGCCTCTGAACATCTTACTTCTAACTAAAGTAGAATTTACATGCTGGTCTAACATCCAGATTCTGATTAAGAGTGACCTCTCCAATTGTTAAACACAGCCTTGAAAAGTCAAGGATAAGAGTAAATTAAAACCTTACTAGAACTAATGGTGGGTTCAGATACAGAATGAGTGAGAATATAATTCAGAAGAGGCATGAACTTCAGTGCTGCTAAAAGCAACCCACAAACAAATCCATAGCTGTGTGGATGGAGGAAACTACAAAAAGTAAGGGCAACCGTTTAAACTTCAGATATCCATGGGAGAGGCAAACGTGCTCCTATGACTTCAAATAAACACATTCTCTGTAGTATGGCTGTACACATCAATCTGCTACGCATTCTAGACTTAAGATTGAAAATATATGTGAATTCCTAATAGTAGTACTTTCCACCCATGCCTGGTAGCACGTGTACATGTAAATGTTTAAGTTGTCAAACAATGTCAAACATCCGAATATTAGAAAAGGATCAAATGCATAGGTCAATCCTGTTTCAACATAGACAAAACTGGCAAAGTCTAAACAGGAGTCCCACTTTTTATATGCTACTTCCAGTATGCAGGTGAGTTTTCAAAAGTTGATATATTTACTCAGCTATTGATGTGACAGTGAAGCTTTGGGATTTCTCCCAAACTGCCTGTTTTTTCTCAGTTCTGTTCTTTTGCACTTTTAGTCCTTTAATCACTTTTTAGATGAACACTCTACAGTTACATCATCGCCTAATCCACAATCACTCATCCTTTGCTTGTGTCTGTACTATAACCCTACAACACTAATTACACCATATTTCTGTCCATAATATATAATTCCACTCAAACAGGTTTTTCGTAGGGGTCAATCTACCATTACCAACCTGCTGGCCCTTACTCTATTAGAAGAACGGGCAGTTTAAAAAAAAAAATATCTATATATTGCTTTTATAGACTTAAAGGCAGCCTTTGATTCAGTTCCTCAAGCTTTATTATGGAAAGAAATTGGTTGGCTGGGCCATTCCACAGAAATTGCTAGACGGTATAATTCTCCTCTATATCATTATTTGGGTCCAGGTCAAGTTAGGTGACAGTGGCACCTTATCACAAAAAATTATAACCTATAATGGCCTAAAGCAAGGTTGAGTTCTTGCTCCCTCCCTTTTTAATCTATTTCTGTCAGATCTTCTCCAGCACCTAGAGCCCATTAACGCCCACCCCCCAAAACTTGGTGAGGTGAAACTTAGTTATTTACAATATGCAGACGATACTATTCTGTTGAGCTAAACCCCGATATGTCTACAAAGATCAACATAATGCTTTTGATGAATATATCTTAACAAATGGCCTGGAATTTAATGTAAAAAAAAACAAAAATCATGCAAATCGGCTCGGTAAAATTAAAGACCAACTCATGGAGGGCCCATTGAAGTGGTAAAAACATACAAATAACAACGCATTTTATTTGATAATCGATTTTCGTTTAAAAATCATTTTAAAGATTTAAGGGCAAAAACTGCAACCCTAATCTATTCCTTTAAAATGTCTGTATAAGTCATTGAGATGCCAATCATATGATTATCTTCTTAAAGTTATGAGAGCAAAGTTACAGCCAACTATTACATATGGTTCGCCTATCACCAGGGGAAAAGACGCAAAACTATTGGATCGATTAGTAATCAAGGCCTATAAATCAATTTTTGAGATCCCCAGGTCAGTTGGCCCAGCAGAAATAAGACTGGAGTTTGGCCTCCAAAGACAGTTTATGGTGTCTCAAGGGTCATTCTTGAAATGCATGTATTCTGTTTTCATCTAACCCTGTTTCATTAGCAAACATATGTTGGCTTGAAATAATTAATTCTGCCTATACCACTACCAGGCAATCCTACATTTTATCTTGCTTTCAGAGTTTTGGGCTGCAGGTAGGGCTCACCGAATTGACAATGCCCAACCTTAAACAATTTTTTTTTAAAACAAACAAAAAATCAATTCTCTTAATGTGGATTTAAAAAGCCTTAGCAGCAAAAACTCATGCATGGTTTGTGATTAATTCTCAGTCTCTACGAACCCAGCCATATTTGAATGCTTAGTTCTGGGCCCAAATAAAAGATATATTTCTAAAAATTAGGTTGGGTATAAACCCAACCAAGGAGGGTACGCCGATCTGGATTCAGCAATGACCAAGTACTAATTGTAGACTGTGTGGGTGGCCATGTGAAGCCCTATTGCACATAGTATGTGCGTGCCCTAAATTGCTTAAAATACACTACACACTTTTAAAACCCTTATTTCTTAAGGCTGGGGTAAGATTGGCCCATCAGGCCCTTATTTTATGTCGATCAGGTGAGAAGATTCCGCTGCTATGCCAATTGACAACATTTTTTTTTAACTATTGCTGATGAATTATTGGTATCTGCTATGTAAGGGTTATCTTTATGAATCATGAATCAGTGTGGTTGTTTTAAGGTCGCGTATATCTAGAAGACTTAGTGCCCACGCTGTTATGGTAATCAGACTCAATAGAAAACATGAAAACACTGATGCACTTTTACAGGTTGTTTGCACAATGGAATTCATTGCGTATAAATTCTATCCACTAGGACAACCTTAGATAATAGGTTTTTAAAACATATAGAAGCGCCTTACTGCTCATTTGCACTTTTGAAACGTAATGATACAGTTTGTGTTTGTAGGTATCTTATAGCATATTTGCATGATGTAATATAATGTTAACTTTTTTTATAGATACATTCTTTTTGTACAGGCGCTTATTGTTTAAAGAAACTAGAATTGTGTCTTTTTATATTGCTTTGTTTTAAAGTTTTAATTAAAATGATTTTTGTTAATCAAGCAATAAAGAATGTATTCATTCATTCATATTGCTCTCCATCCTCTACCAACTATACCATCACCTAAACCACAACCCAACCCATGTAAAAAATCCCAACCACCTATACCCCACCTGCTACAATACAACCCTCAACTACATACATCTCTCACCCCAAACCCCCTACTCCACACCTCACCAATACCACCAAAACTACCCACTATCCACCACCTACATTGTCTCTATATACCCACACTACACATGCGCACTCATCAGAGCCACCCTAGCCACTTAAGTGCATTTTTTTATTTCCAAATTACCTATGTTGCAGTAGCATTTAAAAAATACAATTTTTTGAAGATACCGGGATTTCACTTACGTTTTTTTTTCTCCTTGCAATTTAGTGACAGAATTATGATTCTATGACGGCCATCATAACTGTTCTAGGAAGAGCTGCGCTGATAACAGTGCTTGACAAGCGCTGCAGAGTCTCAACTACACAGTTCATCTGTCCTGAATTTGGGATCAAGAAATTGTGTAATAACTTGTCTGGGTTTATGCATAACTGATCTTACCGAGGATAAGGTATGGAATATAGACCCGACCCGGACGCTTATGCTAACAGCATGTTTCAGTACTAAATTAAATAAATGGGCCCTTTCGCAACTACCAAAGGACTGGAAAACAGGACCCGTTTGATTGTCTTTCTCACAGCTGTTTAACAAAAGATTAACCTAGTACACCACTGGCCTTAACCCAAAGCTGGACTACCGGCCTTTAACCAAAGAGTGACCTTTTTGAAAGCTTTCATTCATGGATTTAGGACCACAACAACGTTCTTCTATTTTTTTGGGCTAACATTAGTTACACCTTACCTGCAATGCCCCAACTGGCTATTGATCATCTTCTTTTGAGTAGGTAGGTAAGTTAGTCTCTCTCTTAGTCTCTCTCTCAGTCTCTCCCTCTCTCAGTCTCTCTCTCAGTCTCTCTCTCTCAGTCTCTCTCTCTCTCTCTGTCTCTCTCTCTCAGTCTCTCTCTCTCAGTCTCTCTCTCTCAGTCTCTCTCTCTCTCAGTCTCTCTCTCTCTGTCCCAGGTCTGAGGGAATCCTGCATTGCTGCACCTGTGTGCGTGTACGGATGTATGCACTGTTGTTTGGGCTGCTCTCCTGTGTGCTCGTAAGGAGGCAGGCACTGTTGCTTGAGCTGTGTGTGCGGGCACAAGCATGTGTCTTGAGGTCCTGTCATACAGCACTTTTTCTCTCAAAGAGATAAGCTGGCACTCGTATTGCCCATGCTGTATATTTTCTGTGTGTGAGGGAAGCTTGTACGGCTGCATGTGATGTACCTTCTCTGAATGTCTGAGAAAACAATGCTCCGCTTCTGCCGTGCTAAATCTGTTCTGTGTGAGAGGGAAGCACGCACTCCTTGAGAAAATAAATACCCTAAGAAAGGCAAATATGCTTACTTTTACCGGTTGAACCATATGAATTACTCCAAAAGACAATTCCCCCCTTCTCTCCACAACATGCACAGTATAAAATCTTGCATCTATTTATGCATTTAGTTGGGATCAACATGAATGCAGGAAAAAAATAAATCTGTGAATTAGGTGTTGGGCAGATGCCCCCGGAGCAGCAAAGGATTTAACACTATTTTCCTACTTAGTAATTCAGCAGTACTTGTCACTCTGTCTGGCATTTGCCAAGTTAACATATCAAAGATAAACTAAAGGCAGAATTTCAAATTTAAGGGCTAAATGATTATGTTACGGCCCATCACTTTCAGGGGTGTGGAATGTATATTCCCTGATGCCCGAAAAGAGTGGATTTCCACTAAGGACAAGAAGATTTTATACCTATTTTGTCCAACTGACCTGGTGTACCCAGCCACTGTGGTAAACAAGAACTGCACCAAAGCCCTTCCAAACCCGTCCCCAATCCTTTCCTGCTTTCACAGCAGATGAACGGAGAACCTCAAAGATAGCTTTGGTTGCAAAAGTAAAGAAAGAAGAGGAGATACATTAATTGTTTAGCAGTTTAACTGTCTTTTTACCTTTTCAAAGGGCGCAGCTTACACAAAATAACCACCACTTTCGCCGGATTTGAAGAGTAATTAGGCCAAATGTAAGGAACTACGGCAAATCTCTGCTACAAAAGAAAAGCAAAACGGGCATGCAGGACACATCTGGAAGCCAAACACAGAGTATAGTGACAAAAAAACATAATAAAGTCACCATGTTGCAAGTTAAAATGTGTTTGAGGTGTTATGTTATGTTATGTTAGGTAATCTTGTATAGCGCACGAATCACCGTGGGGCATCTCAGCGCTTAACTCAGAGTAACACCTGGGGGGAACAACTAGGAAAAAGGACGTCTTAGTACAGAAGAGCCTTAAGATGTTTCCTAAAAGCTCGGTAGGATGACATTTCTCGTAGCGCCATTGGAAGACTGTTCCAATATTTAGGGGCCAGGTAGGAAAAGGCCATACCCCCGATCTACGACGTTTAATTCGAGGTACATGGAGTAGTAGCAGCGTGCTGGACCTCAACGGGCGGATTGGAACATGTTTTTTCAATTTCTTTTTAAGGTATATTGGGCCTTGTCCCTGGAGCGCGATAAAAGTCAGGCAACAGACTTTAAAACAAGATCTTTGTTTAACTGGTAGCCAATGTAAAGTTCTCAGCAGTGGCAACGAAGGGGAACCCGCTGGTTGGTTCAGGACCAGCCTGGCTGCCGTATTCTGGATAACCTGCAATTTATTCCTGTATGTTACTCCAACCTCGGCCAGTAGGGCATTCCCGTAGTCTAAACGGCTAATGATCGTGGCTTGGGTCAGCGTTCTACGATGTTCTATGGGAATAAAGGGGAGAATTTTTAATAACAGTCTTAACCTAAAATAACAGGCCCCGGAGATCGAGGTTATGTGATCTTGCATTGAAAGGGCGTGGTTCAGCTTGATGCAGAGGTTGTTGACACTCTGTTTTGGCGTGGGAGGGGGGCCCAATTGCGTCGGCCACCAGTCCTCGGACCAGGCCGCTGCCACCTTCCCCAGCAACATGACTTCAGTCTTACTCGTGTTCAGCTGTAGACAGTTGTTGGCCATCCAATTTGATATCTCCAGCATACCTGTACTAAACCTGAGTCTGTCAGCCTCCAGGTTAGGGCCGATGTTGAACAGCAGCTGGGTGTCATCGGCGTACGACACCGTTTCGAACCCCAGGGCTTTAACCGCCGCAGCCATTGTTGCCATATAGATGTTAAAAAGGGGCTATGGTAGGAGCCCTGGGGGACGCCCTTGTCTAATGATGTTTTTTTAGACTGATAGGAACCCATGGTGACCGTTTGGTATCTGTCCGTCAGAAAATTCTGCAGCCCTTTAAGAGCTAAGCCGTGAATGCCAGCAGAACTTAAACCTCTCCGCGAGCCTAGCATGAGAGATGGTATCGAAGCCCGCGGAGAGGTCAAGAAGGACCAGAATAGCTGAACCACTGGCATCCATAGTCATCCTCCGGGAGTCTGTGACCGCCAGAAGGGCCGTTTCTGTGATGAAGCCTCGACGGAACCCAGATTGCAGAGTGTTGCATTTAATCTCATAATACACAGGTCATCCATAATCTCCAAGAAACTTTTTCAATCCTTATGTCACTGGCTAGTGGGCTCTTAACAGGCTGAGCACTATGTCTATCTTGCTGGTTAGTACCAGTCAGAAAACCGGTGGTAAAAGCACCTATGCAAATAAATGTGTGTACCATGTATGATTAATATTCTAAATCTAGTGAGAAGCGCATTGATTTAATGCATCCACAGCAGAGATGTGCAACATTGATCACAGGTCCGATATAGTTCTAGTTAAGTGGGTTAAAGCGCATACTTTAGTGCTCTAACTGAAATCTGTAATTGACAGTTTCTAAACTCAGCTATGAAATACACAACTCAATATCAGTTGTAACCTGACACCATGAGCGCCACATCAAATCTGTCCTGGAAACTGACATATTAAATAACTGACTACAATATTTTTTCCTAAAATGCAGCATTGTCAAATATTTTCCTAGTAAAAAATAATTTAGCATTGTTAAAAAGCATTGGTTTTGATTGGCAGGTTCTATAAAACAAAATAGAAATATGGCATTGGCTCTAGGTTGGTCGAGCTAACTGATTTAGTCTGTAGGCTGGGACCAGTGAATTTCTTTACTGGACAAATAGACTTCAATAACATATCACCCCCTGGACAAGACGGCTTTTGTAAACCATTCCACACCCAGCTTGAACTCTAAGCTGTTGGTAACTATTCTACAGGAAATCCGTTTCTTTTCAGAATGGACGAGTCAGTCAGGTACAACCAGGCTAAGTGCCAATGGACGTTGCAAAATCAATCTGGTGATGATGTTCGGAGCTTAGCAACCCAAAACTAGCTGTAAAATGTACCAATGTCTCAGATGCAACGCCACTAGTTTACTAGATCAAGAAACCCCTTTTATATAGAATACTTAATGCAGCACTTTCACAAATGGCATCTTAACATACAAAAAAACATCTTCTGGCCAGTACCCAAAGCTACAGCATTTTTCTCCTTTGCAATGTTCAGCCATGTTTTAACTTCTAAGCAACAAGTCTGGTGTAGGAACAGTCACGCCAGTTTTAGTGCAGTCAAGTCTCCAAGTAGCAGGACATTGCACTGAAGGATGAAAAGCCTACCTATCAAGCCCATGCACACTGGCAGTGTGTGTGCGTGTTTTGTCCGAAAGGGGGCTGACTACACTACCCGCACTGATGCACACAACTACTAAGATGCCCAGCAACTCGGTGACTGTGTATAGTACTCAAAGCAGGTTCAGATTCAGTCTTGCTCATTAAATGGCTACCAGTTACAAGGTTGGCCATACAATTATATACCTGAATATTGAACAGAAACCCATAATAATAGGGGCAACCTAAAAAAAAAAATGACAACACACCTGAATTGAATCTAAAAAGCTTACCTATATCCTCCTCCCCCTGTACACTCTATTCCCTGAACTGTAATCCTGGTCCTAGCTCTCCTCGACATGGCTTCTGCCAATGCCCAACTCAAGGCAGGGCTAAACGTCGAAATGCGGCGGACGTGTGTGGATCAGGGCTAGCCTCATGAAGCGCTGAACAAGCAATTGAGCCGCTGGCTCCTTGATTAGAAGGGCAAAGCGGTAGATTAGACGTAATTAACAAAAGAGGAAAGTAATTGTTTTATTGGAGTCAATCCATAATTTCTGTACTGACAATTAACACAACATAATCGTGTACCTTAAGCCTGGACCCAAACTGTCAGTGGGTGATGTTATAAAGATGCATGAGCAAGCAACGACACGCTGTAATAGATCTAACCGCGATGAGGATCAAAACTCATTTGCTCTTCAATTAAAAGTTCAATTTTCATTATCTCTTCTAAATGGGCTAGGTTGAAATTGGGTTTGGAGGGCTACAATTTAAAACAAAACAATAACGAGTCCAATATAACAGCTTTATGTCTGTGGCTTATTATTACACTTTGGTTTAGCACGTTCTCCTTCATCGAAATGCTGATTAGCTTCAGCCCACTCAAGCTCACCTCATCTCATCTCCCCGGACCCCGTTGCGCACACCACTGAACGCGGTGGCCCAGGGGAAAGAATATGCCAGCAAGCATATGCAATAACTTTTGCTGACAGACTTGGCACGCTAGCTTGATCAGTGCTGTGTGAATGAAACCGTGTGAGCGAACAGAAGTATTTTTATTCTGGTCTCCCCACATAATTTTCCCGCAAGGACCTTTTAAAGCATAAATGACGTTGGAGGTATCACACGTGCTTGAATGTTCCAACTTCATAATAACACCTTTTGTGGGACGGATAAACTGATTGCCTGTTATAGCATTGTTGCAAAGTACACAATTAGAACACCTTGCAGCCCTTTAAACACTTTCTTTTTAGTTAAAAGTTCTATTAAGTTGCTCGATCGTTGAAACGCAACGTTGGGTGTCTGATTGAAAAGATGTTGAAAATCCGGTTCAGTTTGAATGATCGACCAGTGTTTCACAATGATACATTTGACTTGATGCGAGTCAGTGGAATGTTATAACACACATATGAAGGGATTGGTTTTAGTAGATTGTGTTTTCTGTAACAATGACGGTCTAAAAAAAGTAACCACATTGCATAATCGAAACTTTAATATTTTCTTCGGATATCCTTTCTTTCTAAAAAAAGAAAGTTACGGAAGTGTTTAAAGAGATACAAAGGTGTTCTAATTGTGTACACTGCAGCAACGCAATAACAGACAATCAGTTTATCCATCCCACAAAAGGTGCTGTCGCACAAGTTACTTACCTTCGATAACAATATATCTGTAAGAAACAGTAGTTAGTGTTAGAATATCCCCAGGCGTCAGACTGGATCCGGAAAGCTTTGCATAGTAGTACCCCTGTGCGTCGTAGGCGTCGTCTGGGGCTCTGCCTCAGTCGTCGGCGTCGTTAGCGCCGGGATGACATCGGAGTACTTAGACGCAGCCCTCCCGCTGACGTCAGTTCTTATACACAGCTTTTCCGCACCAGAAACGCAGAGCCATGATAAAAACCGACACTGGTGCCATGAATCTAGGGCCCTGAAAGGGATGTCCTTAACCCTAGATATCGGTTCGCAGAACGGGGAGGATGGGTGGGGCGGTTAGAAATTTAACACTAACTACTGTTTCTTACAGATATATCGTTACCGAAGGTAAGTAACTTGTGCATCTGAAAGAAACAGGTTAGTGTTCCTTACCTTAGAATAGATACTCCAGCAATACCAACCCCGGTGGTGGGTTTGCGAACCAATGATCACTCCAGAAAGTCCTGGAGAACAGAACGGCCGAAAAAGCCATCTCTCCGGACTTGGCTGTCCAGGCAGTAGTGTCTAGCAAACGTGTGCAGCGAGGCCCACGTAGCTACCGAACTGATGTCCTGCGAGGGGACTCCCCGACCCAGGGCAGTAGTAGCCACTGTGGCCCGAGTGGAATGGGCACACAGCCCCACAGGAGGCTCCTTTTTAGCCAGTGAATAACAAGCCTTCATGCACAAAACGACCCACCGAGAAATGGTTAGTTTGTGCACCACCCGTCCCTTATTAGCGCCCACGTAGCCAACAAAGAGCTGGTCTTCCACCCGGAACTGATGTGTGCGTTCCAGATAGAATTAGAGCGCAAGTTTTGGGTCCAGACGGTGGAGCCTCTCTTCCTTCGAGGGATGCGGAGGTGGAAAGAAGGTGGGCAAGGTGATGAACTGCCCGATGTGAAAGGCTGTGACTACTTTGGGCAAGAAATAGGGACGCGTTCTCAAGACAACTTTGTCTGGATGGACAGAGAGGAAAGGAGGTTTAGAAGAAAGAGCCTGGAGCTCACTTACTCTCCTGGCAGAGGTGATGGCAACCAGGAATGCAGTCTTAAGAGTTAGAAGACGAAGAGGGCAATTATGAAGTGACTCGAAAGGAGCGCACATCAAATAAGTCAGAACAAGGTTCAAGTCCCACTGAGGCATCACGAAAGGAACAGGAGGAAACATGTGAGTGATGCCCTTCAAGAATCTATTTACAACAGGGGGCTTAAAAAGAGAAGGCTGATGAGGAAGCCTCAAGGAGGCTGAAATGGCAGAGAGGTAGCCTTGTTAGTGCCCAGAGCAGAGCCCTGCTGGGCAAGAGAAAGAAGAAAGAGGAGAACCTCTGAAAGGGGGGCAGAAAGGGGATCCACAGCCTTTGTTGTGCACCATGCCACAAATTTGTTCCACCTGCAGGTGTATACCGATTTTGTGGAGGGACGCCTGGCTGCCAGAATCACATCACAGACTTCAGCAGGCAAGTCAAATGGCCTCAACTGTCACCGTTCAATCTACACGCATGGAGGTTGAGACTGGACAGGTTAGGGTGGAGGACCGTCCCCTGCTGCTGCGACAGAAGGTCCTCCTGAAGAGGCAGACGAATCGGAGGATCGACTGACATGCTGAGTAGCTCGGGATACCAGTATCTTCGTGCCCAGTCCGGAGCCAAGGATGACTTGGGCCCAGTCACGCCTGATCTTCAGCACTCGGGCAGAAGTGATGTAGGCGGAAAGGCGTACAATAGACCGCAGGTCCACTCGCGATGAAAAGCGTCTCCGAGCGAGTGCCGCCTTGGAAATTACAACGCGCAGAACTGATGACATTGCACGTTCTCTTCGGTGGCGAATAGATCTAACCAAGGCTCTCCCCTTCGTTGAAAGAGGCCTTGCGCCACGTCAGAGTTCAGACGCCATTCTTGATCCATCATGCACCGGCGGCTGAGTTCGTCCGCCCTGGCGTTCAGGGAACCTGCCAGGTGTTGAACCACCAGGGTGACGCCCTGTTGTTCCAGCCATTTCCAGAGGCGCATAGCCTCTTGACAAAGGGTCCACGACCCCACCCCGCCCTGTTTGTTGCAGTACCACATGGCGGTGGTGTTGTCCGTGAACACCTGCACTACACTTCCCCGGACAGAGGGAAGGAAGGCCTACAGTGCAAGTCGGATCGCCCGCAGCTCTAGAAGGTTGATATGGAGCCGGGACTCAGCCGGAGACCAAAGGCCTCTGATCTCCGCCTCTCCCATGTTGCCCCCCCAGCCCAGGAGGGACGGATCAGTCACTACTACGTGCTACGGTTGGGGTAGGGAGAGGGATCTGCCGCTGACCCAATCGCCGTCGGTGAGCCACCACTGCAACTGCCTCGCAGTGCCCTCCGAGATCAGACTGTGGTCGGACAGGTTCCCCTGATGCTGGGCCCACTGAAACTTCAGGTCCCACTGCAGAGCCCGCATCCGCCACCTGGCGTGATGCACCAGAAGCAGGAGGCCATCAGCCGCAGAAGCCGCAGCTTCAACCTGACCAAGACTTGGGATAAAGGCTGAAAGATCGGAATCAGAGCCTGAATTACCCGAACCCACTGTTCGGGAGGATAAACCCGAAACTGCGCCGAATCCATAACCGCTCCAATGAAGAAGAGCCTCTGAGAGGGACACAGGTGTGACTTTGGCACATTGATGGAGAACCCCAGCAGGTGCAGGAGGTCGGCCGTAGTCTGGAGGTGGCTGACGACCATCTGGGGCGAGCCTGCCTTAAACAACCAGTCGTCGAGATAGGGGAAGACTGACACCCCTAATCTGCGCAGATGAGCTGCGACCACCGCCATCACTTTCGTTAACACCCGAGGGGCGATAGTAAGGCCAAAGGGGAGCATGGTGAACTGGAAGTGCTCATGGCCTACCGTGAACCACAGGTAATGCCGGTGGGCCGGCAGGACGTGGATGTGAAATTATGCGTCCTGCAAGTCCAACGTTACCATCCAGTCTTCTAGGTCTAGGGCAGCTAAGACCTTAGCCAAAGTCAGCATCTTGAACTTCTCCTTACGGAGGAAGCCGTTGACGTTCCGCAGGTCCAAGATAGGGCGTAGGCCCCCTTTGCCCTTATTGGGAACCAGAAAGTAGTGGGAGTAACAACCACCTCCTACTTCTGGTCCAGGAACGCGCTCAATGGCCCTCTTGACCAAGAGGGCCGTAACTTCCTCTTGGAGAAGTTGCAAGTGATCCCCCGACACGCGGTGGTGCTGCGGTGGCATGGCTGGAGGGGGTCGCCTCAAAGGCGAGGGAGTAGCCCCTTCGGACAATTTGCAGCACCCACCTGTCCGATGTGATGGAGCGCCACTGGAGGAGTTGATTGCGAATCCTGCCCCCCACTGGGGTCGAATGGGCCTGAAAGCTCGGACTAGGAAGCCTTTGAGGCGAATGCTGCGGGGGTGGATGTGGACTGGTCTTGCCGCTGTCCCCTGGCACCCTCATGGCGGTTACCACGTCCGCCGCCGCACTGGATGTTAGTCTGCGGGCCGTGGCTGGCAGGACGTGAGGGGGCGCCCCTTCCTTGGCCACGAAAGGCAGAAGTTTGCTGGCGCTGCGCTGGCCTGACAGGTCCAAGGACTTGGCATTAGCCCTGGAGTCCTTGAAACACTCAAGTGCACTGTCTGCCTTGTCGCCAAAGTGGCACCCACGGTGTGCACAACACACAGGGATGTCCCCAAGCTAGATGGGAACACAGTATCTATCTATATTTATAAACGCGCGCCGGACGGACGCGCCACCTGTATGTAGCACCCAACCTTCAAATAAATCTAATTAAAACATCACTAATATTTCCAGAACACTGCTGTGCGCCCTCCAACCAAAACTTTTTCAGCCAAAGTGGCAACGGCCATCAAACGGCACGTCCATGAGGGAATTCTGGACATCAACCGAAAAGTTGGCGGACCTCAGCCAGGCGTGGCGGCGAACCGCCACCGTCGTGGAAATAGCCCTACCCAGCGAGTCTGTGGTATCCAGCCCACATCGGATAGAGTACTGTGCTGCATCCCGCCCTTCCGCAAGGGTTTGAGCGAGTTTGACCAAGGCCTCCTCCGGGCAAGCTGGCAGCACGTCCGCGACCGTGTCCCACGGAGAGTGGGTATAACAGCCCAAAAGGCAAGCGGTGTTGACCGACCGCAACCCCAAACTAAATGAGGAGAACAGCTTCTTACCGAACTGCTCATTCCTTTTGGATTCCCGATCAGGTGGAGCAGTCGGGAATGCGGTCTGGGAGTTAGAGGCCTGGATAACAAGGCTCTCGGGGGTGGGGTGGGTGGACCGGAAGCTGGGGTCGCCCGGGGGTGGGCGGTGGCGCCTGGTCACGTTCTGATCTACAGGAGGTCCTGTAGCGGGCCTGGACCAAGGGCCCAACAAAACATCAGTAAGGGCCTCATTAAACGGCAGTAGAGGCTCCGAATAGCTTGCCTGCGGTTTAAGGACCTCTGTGAGGAGGTTAGTCCTCACGGCTGCGACGGGGAGCTCAAGTCCCAAGGCCTTGGCCGCCCTCGTCAGCACCACGCTGTAAGCAGCCCCCTCCTCCGTAGCCACGGTAGGAGAGGAGACAAAGCCAGTGTCGAGCGAAGTGTTCAAACCACTGGCCTCCCCTAGATCCACTGCCCAGTCCTGATACAACTGGCAATCTCGTGCCAGAGGGTCCTCAGACCCCTCCCAATCCTCCTCGTCTCCCATTTCCGGATAGTCAGGTGCAAAGGATGTGGCTGTATCATAGAAGAATTGCTCTTCTCTCTGCGTCGAATGCGGACCGAGGAAGGGACCGGGTACGAGGTCGTCCGTGGACGGTGTCGGGGGCGAAACCCTGGGGGTCTGCGCCGGCGGAGGGGTCGTAGGGTCGACCAGCGGTGGCCCGGATCCGGACCCGGTGGGGCCCTGCAGCATCGGGACCTAAGTAGTCGACGGGGCCAAAGCACCCAACGGCGCCGGGGCCAAAGCACCCAACGGCGCCGGGGCCGAAGCCGGGCCCGCTTGTGAAGGACTGGGTTCTTTTGGACCCAGCGGTGCCAGGGCACAACACCTGAAACCTTCGTGGGAAACCTGCTCCGGCGTACAAGTCACAGAGACACGGGACACTTCCTTCGGCGTCAAAGATTCAAGGTTTATTTACTGCAGGGAACACAGAAGTCACAGGAAGTACATCGAGTGTAGTTCGGGGAGACTGCTTCAAATTGGTTTTGTGGATCGCTCCTTTTATACAGTTTTTACCCATAGGCTAACATTGAACACAAAAGTTTACAACCCGGTTCCCACATTTAGCTCTCAGAAACACACAAGGTCCGGAACATAAGTGCGGAAACATTTGGCGGTTCCCAACTGTAAAAACCCATCTTCCCACCATTTAACAAATTCCAATCAGTAGTAAAACAGATCGAAATAGGAACGAAGACAGGTGCAGAGGAAGACGGAGACAGTAGGGAGATCGGAAAGGGTGTAAAAGGGGAGTGTCGAGGAAACACGAGATACAGGCATCAAAGGGACGTGCCTAATGAGATGCACGGCTGAGACAATAAGCCCGTGCGGCAAGATGAGCCTCGAGCGGCGCCATCTGCCTTACAGTAGCAACCCCCTCGTCATAAAGACACTTACAAAGGACATGTGTCTTCCGCAAATATCTTGGGAGTCCCAGGGTCGCGAAGCGGACAGCGTCCGTTCGCTGGCTACTTGAGGGCAAGAGACAAAATGGATGCCGTATCTAAGATGGAACCCGTGGGTACAGATGAGAAACCCACATAACAAACGAACGGTTTAAGTTAGCACAGCGAAACTGCGCACACTTACTAAACCCGTCATTTGCGGTTCATAGATACTAGACTCGACCATATTCGTGCGAGTCGAAAACACCACTTACAATTGTCACGGAACCTCAGACGCTCCTTTTGCCCTCATGTAGGCAAGCACTAGTCGGAATCATATTCGATATTCATCAGACCATCAAGATGTTGTTGTAGCATAGCTCTGTCCAACCGAGTCCCCTTGGTAACAGATGGTTGTCTCATACACGTTGTAGCACAGAGGCCACATAAGGCAGGACCACACTGCACACAAAGGCAACACGTGAACAGGAACACTACCACAACCCCGATGATTATCAGAATCTTCCAACCCCAAGTCGACATCAGGCCCCAAAACCATCCAAGTAGCGTCCAATCCCCTACATCCACGTGTATGGATTCGGAGATTTTATGCAACTTCGAAATGGCTTGATAGACAGTAGGAGCATTATCTGGTATGAAAATGCAGCAGCTCGAATGGATCACCTTACATACCCCACCGCGATCTGCTAAGAAGATTACCTGTGTGGGGTACGACCCATATTGGAGACGAGCTTTTAAGCTGCTTTTCACTACTGAACATACTATATTCCCCTCTACTTAGGACCCTATAGGCTTGTACTTCTTCGTTAGGGATGAGAAAAGGATCATGGATCTCATCTTCCATATCCTCTATTGCCATTGATAGCAGCCTCTGATACGAGGTAGGGCCAGAGTTGGGGGAACGTTGTTCTTGAATGGGGTGGAAACCCAGTGTGCTTCGAAACATTGTTTGGAATGCTCGAGCTGACCCTTGGGAACTATACGGTAATATCAGATATGGAATTCCCTTACCCGCAGTATGTGGCATCAACCCACACACCCAACAATTAGTAGTGTTAACCACTAACTGATGTTGATGGAGGAGCTGAATAAAGGAATTGTTGCGGAATTCTACACGTCTAGCCTGCTCGTGTTCCGGTAACATGTGAAAGGAATGAGAAGAAGCAGTAGAAGTAAGGTTAGGGTAAGGAGTAGGAGTAGGTGTAGCAAGTAAGAAGTAGGACATAGTGTAATACACCCCACCCGCCAAAAATGCAGAAGCAGTCAAAAACAATACGAACAATTGGAATACAAAACATTTAGTACGACTGAGTTGCTGCAGCTTGAATCTATAGACTTGAGCTCCTTCCAAATCATTCAGCTTCGAAAATGCCATTTCCTACGACCGTCCGCAACGTTTCTTGACGCACTTCGTTCTGTGCAGCAATAGTCAATCCCCAGGAGTTCCTAGGAACCGACGGCCTTTAACCTAGCGTCAAGACCTACTGTCCAGAAGGAAGTACGCGCGCGGCCCTACGGCCCTCAATACACAATATGTATATATTAGCACAATATTTCTCAGCTGTGGAAGGAAAAAGATACAAAAAACTTGATATATTTATATACAAATAATTTCAATGATACGAATGTTCAAAATTGATCATGGGAAACGAGGATATTGCAGTTATCAATTTCAGCAAAGCAAGAAAATTTTATTTGTCCTTAGTGTGAGATCTCAAAGAATATCGATGTTTCCCGGGACGTGTCTGCTCTTCAAACAAAGGATCCGTTGAGGAGACAGCGTCCTGCTGATCAGTTGATTGCTTTGGTCTTGAGTCTTTTGCTGACAATGTTCCAACAGTGGCTTTCTGCTGCGCTGAGGGTTCTTCAACAAGCTGTGCGTCGCTAAAAGGTACAAACGCCGGCAATGTTTCTGTTTCTGTTGACGCAATGCCTTTCCTTACCCACGGGTCTGCCGACAAAGGAATAGGGACTCGCTTACAATGGGTAGCATGTACCCAATTTTTCCGTCCCTCAAGACGAACGGCAGTCCTCGTGGCCAGGAGCACCTGGTAAGGTCCGGTAAAGCGGGGGTCCAGATTGTTTTTGCGTGAAAAATTTCGGGTAACCACCCAATCCCCGGGCTGGAGCTGGTGGCCTGGACCCTCCGTCTGCGTCGGCAAGGCGTCGTAAACCTGTTGATGAATTAACCTCAGTTTAGCAGTCAAGTCATGTAAGTAGTCAATCAACATCGGATACTCAAGATCAGAGAATATTCCTGGCCTAGGAACCCCCCACACATTCGCAGGACGGCCGAACACTATCTCATAGGGACTAAGCCCTATTCGGGAGTGTACAGTCGCCCTAGTTGACAGTAATGCTAGAGGCAAAGCATCAGGCCACGAAAGTCCAGTCGTAGCTTGAATCTTCGCTAATTTTAGTTTAAGGGTGCCATTGTACCCTTCAACCAATCCAGCTGACTGGGGATGATTGGCGCTATGGAATTTTTGATTAATTCCAAGGCCCTTACACACACTCTTCATCACACTTCCAACAAACTCACTTCCGTTATCTGACCACACGACTCTAGGCATTCCGTACCGAGGAAAATATTCCTTCAGTAGGATTTTCGCAGTAGACAAAGCAGTATTGTCTTTGAGGGGATAGGCCTCAATCCATCGGGAGAATGCGCAAACCACAACCAGAACGTATTTCAGGTTATTGCATCGCTCCATATGGATGAAGTCCAATTGGATCACCTCAAAGGGATACGAAGGAGGAGCAAAACTGCCAGGGGGAGTTGGGGTTCCTTTGCCAGGATTGTACATTATACACACCATACAATTCTTCACCAGACGTTCAGCACACTTCGTAATGCCATCATTCTTCCACACATCAGCCAGCAACTTGCAAATACCTTTTGCGCTAATATGTGCTAACCCATGTGCCATTGTCACAACGGCCAGTACATACGCATCAGGCAACATCCATCTTTTCTGATCCGACAAATCGATCCAACAACCATTCGCATCCAACTTTCCCGTACTTTCTTTCCACTTCGTCTTTTCAGTGTCGGTGGCCTCATTCTGAATTACTTTCACGCTCTCTATGGTATTTTCACACATACTAGATTCTGTAGGCCACCTAACCGAACTCGTCACATACATTCGAGTACTAAGGTTCCGGGCAGTCTCCTTAGCAATCTCGTCTGCAAACGCATTACCACGACCAACATCATCCGTCACTTTACGATGCGCACTACACTTAACAATTGCAACCTGTGCAGGCAAAGTCAATGCATCCAAAAGATCATTCACAAGCTGGCCATGCTGTATTTTCGTGCCGTGCGACGTTAAGAAACCACGCTCTCGCCACAATCGTCCAAAACTATGCGCTACACCGAAAGCATACTGGCTATCGGTGTACACATTCACACGTTTCCCTTTTGCTAATACACATGCTCTAGTGAGAGCAATCAGCTCTGCAGCTTGGGCAGAATTCTGATTCAATCTTGCAGTCTCAACAACAGTATTCAACGTTACGACAGCATAAGCAGTAGTCACATCACCATTCGGTAACTTAAAACATGACCCATCCACATACAGAATGCCATCCGGGTCTTCCAATGGGGTGTTTTTAAGGTCCACACGACCTTTTGTTTCCTCTTCTGTCCGCAAGTAACAGTCATGTTCTGCTACTTCATCTGACTCTGCACTAATTGGTAACAAAGTTGCCGGATTTAGGACATTACAACGTTTTATCTGAATGTGGCTTGCCAAGAGCGTCAATTCGTACCCAGACAACCTCGCACTCGTCAAGTGCTGAGTTTTCGTACGATTCAAAAGAGTATCGACTGCATGCGGAACCATCACCGTAAGCATATTATCCATGACCAATCCTGCTGATTGTCGGATGGAGACCGCAGCTGCCGCAGTTGCTCTCAAACAACTCGGCAATGCTCTAGCTACTGGGTCTAAGGTCGAGGAAAAATATGCACATGGACGTTGCTTACCACCAAAAGGTTGCGTTAAAACACTCAACGCACAACCTTCCCTCTCGTGAACATATAACGTGAACGGCTTGCTGTAATCAGGAGTACCTAACACAGGAGCCGAACACAATGAATCACGTAATTCAGAAAAACTTTTCTGACATTCTTCCGTCCATGGTAAAGGAGTTGAAACATCCTTGCACGTAAGAGCCACCAATGGTTTCGCTAGCAATGAAAAATTAGGAATCCACTGCCTACAGTACGACGTGATACCTAAAAAGGCACGCACATCTCTTTGGGTTTGTGGCACAGCCATTCGCGCAATCGCTGCAATTCTCTCTGGGGTCAATCTCCTTCCCTCCTTTGACAATAAGTGACCTAGATAGGTTACTTCTTGACAACAATATTGGAGTTTAGAAGGTGACACCTTGTGATTCAACTCACAGAGATGTTGCAGCAGCGACACCGTAGCAATTTTGCAAATGTCCTGAGTATCGGCAGCCACCAATAGGTCATCGACGTATTGGATTAAAGCCGCACCAACCGGCAACCGAAACGCATCTAGTTGACCCTTCAAAGCTTGACTGTAAATCGATGGACTTTCACAGTAGCCCTGAGGAGCGCGTTTGAACCGGAAGCTACGTCCACCAAGAGAGAAACCGAAAAGGTCTCTGCTCTCTTCGGCAATCGGGATGCTGAAAAATGCATTTTTCAAGTCAATCACCGAAAACCATGAAGCTGTAGCTGGAATCAGAGTCAGTAGCGCCGTGATGTCAGGCACAACAGGGAATTGAGGAACCACAATTTTATTCACCTCCCGTAAATCGATAACAAAACGATAAACAGGCGGTTTGGTAGGATCAGTACGTTTAAGAATGGGCAGTACAGGGCTATTGCACACGTTTCCCCGAGTCTCCTCGATAACATCTTTCTCGATCAAATCATAGATGATCGCCAACAAAGCTCGCTCACCATCAAGGGAGATACGGTATTGAGGAATACGTGGCAATCGCACATTAGATTTCAACTGAACAACATAAGGGGAGATATCAAGTAGGCCCACATCATTTGGACCCGTCGCCCACAAAGACGCAGGAAGAGAATCCAATTCCGGTGGAAGCTTATCGAGGGACAAATACATGGGAGAGACTACTCTCTCTCCTAACGTAAGCTTTACACCCGCAGGAGAACAATACAAAGTTGCATACAAACGTTTAAGCAAATCCAGACCCAAAAGATTTTCGCCACAACCAGTGGTCAAAATCAACGGAGCTTCGAGCTCACGAGGCCCAATTTTAAGGGGCAAAGGGCGTGAAACTGGATTGCTAACGGGGGCGCCAGAGAATCCAACGGAAACATTTGTTAAGCCAGACAAAGGTGCGCCAGGGAGTTTCGAATGCATGATAGAACTTTTCGCTGCACCAGTGTCCAACAGAAAAGGCTCAACGACGCCCGATGTAGCAACTGCGACGTAAGGCCCTCTCTGATCAACCGGAACTGATACCACTCCCTCTCCTTGTCTTTGGCTGTCCTAGTAATTACAATCGTCAGTTCCCTGATCGACGTAATAATCGTCTACATTGTACTGCGCAGATCGTCCTTGCGATGATCCACGTTGATCAAAACAGTTATTAGAATTTGATGAATGGTCAGAGCGATCATTCTGAGCACCACGACCTCTACCACGTGATGCGTGTTGTGAACCACCACGACCTCCTCTAGACGAATTACCACTAGTACGGTCATTCAAAGCGGGACAATTGAATTTAATGTGTCCCTCCTGTCTACAATAAGCACATTGATTATACCCTAACGAGGATCTTTGGAAAGAGGAATCATTACGTGACTGCGATCGATTCGATTGCGACTGCGATCTATTCTGCTGAGGCGCATTCTGATTAGAACGCGGCGGATACGCTTGTTGTAACAACACTTTAGTTTTTAGCTCTTTTGTCTTTTTATCGGCACGGTCATTTTCTTCTTTCTCTCTATTCTCATAATATTGTGCCGTAGCCAATATCTGAGCTGAGGTAGAAACGGCCCATGCACTTTCTGAATTCTTTAATTTATTGCTCAAATCGGGCAACAAGTTCGACACGAATTTATCCACAAACAACCTCTGTCCACCCTCAGTACCCATATCCTGTCCACTATGGTCAACGAATGCTTCCTCAAACCTCGTAAAGAAGTCTGAAACACTCTCATCTTTCTTCTGCTTACAGGCTGACAACTTGTCCCAATTTACCCTCATAGCTGGCATAAGCGTCTTCATTAAAGTTATGATCCGCTGAGGAAGCTCAGTAATCAATTGATCGGGTTTAGTAGCAGCCACTTGTCCAGCATCTGCCGCTGTAAGGGCAGCCCAATCACCACCTAATTCATTTGCGTGATCTTGGTGACGAATCTTAGCCCATACCGGTTGCGGTACAACGTTACCAAACAACATGTCGATATCGGCAAGATTCATTATCGTAGCGTCTACGAGCTGCGATAATCCCTTATAATACCCAGAAGGATTTTTGCGAGGATCGGGCAAAGTTTGTTTCACCAGAAGCACTTCCGATCGTTTCCATGGGAGGTGTATCCACACTCTCTGGAAATGTGCTGGTACTGGCTGGGCAGCATTAGTATTATCAGCTGGTATCCAAACTGGCGGAACTTCACGCATAGGATATTGGCCAGACTCGTCTTGTTGTTCAATATCCTCAACGAACAATGCATGAGGAATAGGAGCGGGACGAAGAGATAACAACCGCTCAATAGCACGTCGGACGTTAGTATCGACTATCAGTCCAGTTGCGAACTGAAGCCGGAGTTCAGACAGGGCGGTCAGCACCTCGTCAGGCGCATTGGCCGCTATCTGATCATGGAGGAACTTGCACATTTCATCAAACACATATCTCTGAGTAGGTATGTTGAATTGATCAAACGTTTCGAGGACAACACGTGGTGGATTTCTAACAGGGTTCACCATCCAACCCATCGCCATATTATATAGCGCAACACGTTCTCTACTACCAGGAAGCTGACTACGTCTCTGTGGACCATCAGAACCAACAGACCCAAAAACAGGTCCGAGCGAGTGAAAGAAGTTTGTCGCAATGGGAGAGTTACGATTACGAGTAGAGGGAGAAGAGTAAGACACAGGACTAACAAGAGGAGGAGTAGCGACAGTAGCAACAACAGGGGTTAACAGTACAGGAGCAGTAGCGGGAGCAGGAGTATGTGGAAGCGGAGGAGCAGTAGGAATAGAAATAGACAAAGGAGCAGGGACAGTCGGAAGAGCGGGTGCAGGTTGAGGAACAGGCGGAGGAACAATAGGTGGAAGAACAGGTACGGCAGGGACCACAGGAGCTGCGGCACCCTGTACGTACGGAGGTGGCGACTTCATAAGATAGGACATTAAAGAATCCTCAACTGCCTCTTCCTTCTTATCCGACTCCGTAGGCAAAGCAGGATAGCATTTGTCTATGGTCATACGCTGTAGCCTCTCAAACACTTCCTTATCCTTATCCTCCTTATCGCGCTGAAACTGCTCAGCTTTCTTTACTATAATAGCAACATTATCTCGCTGACTACGTTTATTCTGTCTGATTTCTTTCTGTCGGGCTTCTTTACGCCACAACCGAAAGGCATCAAACATGGCCGGCCTTGATTTACGTTCGAACAACTTTATTTCTAGATTATCTAAGATCGACGCTTCGAAGCTACCGTGAGGTGGCCAACGAAGATCGCCGTCTTCCTTTGTATATTTAATCCAGTAATCGTTAAAAGCAATCGGGCCTAGCCCATGTTTGCTATATAAATCATAAGTAGGAGTTCCAACCGGAGGTATCGGACATGAGTCCTCCAGCAGGGAATCCGCACCACAAGGTCTAAAACAACTGAACAAAGTACTGCGACCAGGCATCTTGCACACTAGCCGAGTTTCACAAACTTCAAGGGTTACGGGATGTACCAAGTCCCAGCAAAGAACAAAACCCTCGGTTTTTGGCGGCTGCAGTCGTCAAACAATACAACAACAACAAAAACGCTAGCAAAGTGTCACCGACAAAAACACTCACACAGCGTTTACAACAAAGGACACTAGTGTCAACAACCAAGAACTCTGGGAGCGACCCACAAATACTTAACTCAAAGATCAATGGCGTCACCAGGAAGGCCCGTCAATCGTCTCGCTATACCAAGGTCTACGCCAAGCGCCAAAACAGGTCTACAGTCAGGGCAGCAGTCCGTCGCAGCCGTCAGGAGGCGGGAATCTTCGCGGGAAAAGTCGTCGGGCCACTTATTTCGACAACAGGATCGATGAAGCGGAGTGCACCTTCCCTCGGAGATTTCACACGAAGTTCCTCACGATCGTCGGGCTTGGACCGGTACCACTGATGCAGCCCCACGTCGGGCGCCAACTGAAGGACTGGGTTCTTTTGGACCCAGCGGTGCCAGGGCACAACACCTGAAACCTTCGTGGGAAACCTGCTCCGGCGTACAAGTCACAGAGACACGGGACACTTCCTTCGGCGTCAAAGATTCAAGGTTTATTTACTGCAGGGAACACAGAAGTCACAGGAAGTACATCGAGTGTAGTTCGGGGAGACTGCTTCAAATTGGTTTTGTGGATCGCTCCTTTTATACAGTTTTTACCCATAGGCTAACATTGAACACAAAAGTTTACAACCCGGTTCCCACATTTAGCTCTCAGAAACACACAAGGTCCGGAACATAAGTGCGGAAACATTTGGCGGTTCCCAACTGTAAAAACCCATCTTCCCACCATTTAACAAATTCCAATCAGTAGTAAAACAGATCGAAATAGGAACGAAGACAGGTGCAGAGGAAGACGGAGACAGTAGGGAGATCGGAAAGGGTGTAAAAGGGGAGTGTCGAGGAAACACGAGATACAGGCATCAAAGGGACGTGCCTAATGAGATGCACGGCTGAGACAATAAGCCCGTGCGGCAAGATGAGCCTCGAGCGGCGCCATCTGCCTTACGGTAGCAACCCCCTCGTCATAAAGACACTTACAAAGGACATGTGTCTTCCGCAAATATCTTGGGAGTCCCAGGGTCGCGAAGCGGACAGCGTCCGTTCGCTGGCTACTTGAGGGCAAGAGACAAAATGGATGCCGTATCTAAGATGGAACCCGTGGGTACAGATGAGAAACCCACATAACAAACGAACGGTTTAAGTTAGCACAGCGAAACTGCGCACACTTACTAAACCCGTCATTTGCGGTTCATAGATACTAGACTCGACCATATTCGTGCGAGTCGAAAACACCACTTACAATTGTCACGGAACCTCACTTGCGTTCCCAGTCGGGGCAGCGGGAACCGATGGCGCCACTGTGGGACCAGACGGAGGAGAGCGACCTCATGGCCAAGAGGAAGGCCTCTATCACCTCCAGGGTTGCGTTCAGTCCAGGAACCGGCAGGCGGAGCCCGTGGGCGGTGTCGCCCGGACCCCCGGCCGCATCGTGCAAGCGTCGGGGCGAGTCGGAAGAGCGATGTCGTCTCTTCGACTTCTTCTGCCTCTTACCTGAGGACTTGGAGCCCGACGAATGGTTTCGACTCACCGAGCTGCAATGACTGTGGCCCCGCGACCGGTCCTTCGACCTCCTCCTCGACCTGGACCGTGAACGTCGCGGGCAGACTGCCGGAGCTCGAGGCGCTTACGGGACCGCTCCCGCCTAGCCTTCGACATCAAGGCCTGGCAGTCGCAGCACAACTTGCCGTCGTAGTCGGCCCCAAGGCAAAACAGGCACCGACGGTGGGGGTTGGTAACCGACATCAGACGGTTACAGTCAGCACAGGGCTTGAACCCGGGCATCCCTACCAGCACCGCAAGTCTACAGACTCGAAAAAGGACCCAAAAAGGATCGAAAAAGTTTGTCAAAAAGTGACTACGGAGTACTGCTTTTAGCTTATCTGCGCTTGCTGGCGTGGAAAAAAGAAGAACTGATGTCAGCGCGCGAGGGCGGCGTCTAAGTACTCTGACGATGTCATCCCGGCACCAACGACGGACGCGGAGCCACAGACGACGCCTACCGACGTGCAGGGGTACTGCTACGCAAAAACTTTCCGAATCCAGTCTGACGCCTGGGGATATTCTAAGGTAAGGAATCTAACACTAACCTGTTTCTTTCAGATATGAAGTTACAACATTCAAGCACGTGTGTTACCTCAAATGTCATTTATGCTTTAAAAGGTCCTTGTGGAAAAATGTATATGGGTAGAACAGAACGAAAAATTAAATTCAAATTACTGAGCATAAGAGCAATATCAGGAACCAGAACATGAAGGCCACAGTAGCAATGCATTGGAAAGAAGCAAGACACAACATCTCGCAATTGCGTTTTACCATTTTAGAGGTGCTCAAACCCAGACCTGATGCAGATCACTAGAAACTGTTAGCCAGATCCAGATTTTTGGGGATAAAACAAATTTGAACGCCATGCAGCCGCATGGGATGAATGACAGGTTGGAATTTAATTGTTTTTTATAATTGTACAGGATGTTTATTTACATTAATTCACGTAACTAATGTGATGACCCTTGGGTCAATGTGTATGTGGCTGTTTCGGCTAGTTTTTGGTTTGTTTGTATTTGGTTTAACTTTATTCCTTTTTCGTGTTAACAATATCCACCTTGGGTGATGGCTATCCCTTTAAGCATGTTTATTGCACGTGACGGTCATTTAAATCATGGAAGGAACACTAGTCCAGTAGCGTTTCCAGTTTGCTGAGTGAGAACTCTGCTCACGTTGGCTCGGTAAGCATTGAAGCTTTCTTTTAAAGCACGCACAGTCACTTTTGCACGCCACGGTTGTTTGGTAATTGACGGGAAAGCTCGCTTGAGTGTTTTCATGTCTTTGAGGGAAAACACTGTGCACGTTTCTACAGACATTTTTCAGAGTATGCGAATCACCGTTTTCGGCTTGTTTGCACTTGTAAGATTGAGGTATTTACACCCTTCACTATTTTGGTTTCGCATTAACATGCTCGTTTTACTACGGCATGGATGGAATATATGATTATAGCACGCAAACAAGTTCCACGCATGCCAATACTACGTGAATTTAACAACGCAAGAGGTTTTAACACGCTGAAAATTAAAACGAAGTATTTTACCACGCATATAACGTAATGATACCCCAAACGTTTTTGAAGCAGAAACGACGCATAAGTAAACACAATGAAAGTAATAGGTTACAAAAAAATATGTTGCATAGTGACAGCGTTTGTCTTTTATCACTTTCACTGACCCTTCAAAGACGTGTCCCCAACCAAGATGGATGAAAAATACAACGAAGAAGGTCAATTGTTCAAAATAAATGTACATTTTAAAATACACTTTCAGTCACGATTGCAACCCGTTTTTTAAGCTGATTTACACACATTTTACTTTAAATTACGAGCCCTTACTTCCATCCTCCATTGAAACAAGCGTCAAAACACGTATACCAAAATAAAAAAAGGACTGCTTTTTTGACGTACACGGCACGTCTTTGGGGGAGGCTCTTTCCTTTTTCTTTTTAATTTATGTTCGTTTTTTTTTTTTAAGTAACCTGCTTGTTATTTTTTGGGGGGGGAGACCCCCCCCCAGCCCCCCTCCGAGCCCCCCCCCCTCTGCCCCCCCATGCCCACGCAGATCGACTTGATGGAATGCCACGTCTCCCCCCCAGCCCGTGGTAAAGACGTCGTGGAAGGCACCCTGCGTGGAAGGCACCCTGCGTGGTAAGTGTCACGTGGTAAACGTTAGTAGTGGTAATGCCTTCGTGGTAAATGATGTTTCCCCATGGGAATAGAAATGTGACACGTGTGTTCAGAGGCAGGATTCAGCTTCAAACTTATGATCCAGCTATCTGTACAGCATCATGTATGGGTGAAACCAATTTTCGAGCACTGTTGAGATAGTTGAGGGTGCATATATTGTCTTGTGCATGCTTTGAGTTTCTCTTTTAGTGTTGGGAATATAATACATTTTTTGTATATCTTTGAAACCGGAGGTCTGGATTGAGAAGTCTCTTATTTCAGTCATTTTTTCAGACTGTTTTGATGAGACCCGAAATGCATTGGGTTTAAAGAGAATCTGTGTACAATGTGCTACCACTACCAAAAAGTAATTGGTACAGAAGAATTTTAATAATCAAAAAAGAAAAAAGAAAAATATGAATCTTGGATGACTTAGTATTAATTGAAAATAGCTAAGTGCTCCCGTCAGCCAGGCAGCGTTTTTCCAAACCTGGCATTCCTTTAGTCATTACTCGTTTGGCGCCTTCAGGCACAGCGTGACAGGGAAGCACACACATAAAACCAAGAGGAATTGAGTTTAATCTTTTAAATATTGAGTGCACAGCGCTAGAATTGAAAAAGAACCTAGAAGTGTCATATTTGGCCATTTCCTGAGGGATAATGTATGTTCTATGGAGGAAGCAAAGGTGCAGTAACTTATGGCAGTGATTGGGAGAGACTCTTTTAGTATAGGGACAGCGATGAAGCCCAGTCTCGGTCCGATAGGGGGTGTCCAAGGTCCTCCTTCCATCGCCAACGGACAGCACTGTCAACTGTGCGCTTTAGAGCTGGGCATGAGCTATATATGTAGCGGTCAAGTGAGAGTCATCTGGGTCGTCTATGAGCAAAGTAAGAGGGGGGAACTCCGTGGGTGCAAGTGGGTAAGTTGCCACAAATGTATCCATGTAGGATATCGCAGTCTCGTGGGGTGCATTGAATTGTGTCTTAACGTGTCGGTCCGGGAATAAGTCTCCTAAAGTGTGGAGATCAAGTTTGTGGAGGGAGCAGTCATAGACATCAGGAGAGGACAGTGTCTAAACTGCATACCCCGGTGAAGATGCTTCACTTGAAGGTGCCTGATCAGGGGCTCCATCGCAACAAACAACATTAGTGTTGAGAACGGGCACACCTGCCTGGTGCTGCGTGAGATTGGGAAGGGATCATAGAGTGAGTTGTTCACTCGTATGCGGGCTGTGGGCAGGGAGAATCGGAGAGTGACTACTAGAGCATTAAAGCCACTAGGGGTTGCCCAGCTTACAGAGTGTAGCGGGAAGAAAAAGCCATTCGAGTGAATCAGTGAATCAAAAGCCTTTTTGGCATATAGGAGGGCAACAGCTGCAGGGGTCGATGTGACCCCTCTCTTGAGCACAAAGAATTTTGTTCTGAAGTTCAATGCCGTAGATATGTGGGGGATAAAACCTGGTTGAATGGGCGAGAGAGTATCTGGTCTAATTGGAGCAATAACCTATTTGTTAATGCCTTAGCAAGGATCTTATTGCAGTAATTTTAGGAGTGAGAGGGGCTGATAGGAAGAGCATTTCGGAGAGTCTTTGTCAGGTTTCAGAAGTAATGTAGTTGCCGCTCTGCGTATTGTAAGGGGGAGAGCCCCCTTTTCCAGCACCTCTGCATATACTTGGGTGTGGGACTAGAGTTTGCTTAAAAGATTTATAGAAGTCGCCAGTGAGGCTGTCCAGTCCGGGTGCCTTTGCCCTGTCCAGCAAATCTATTGCCTGAGATATCTCCTCTGCAGAGGAGGGTTAACTGAGGAATTGCAACTGCCCTGTTGTAAGCCACACCATTGCCACCTCCTCCAGGTAATCGCCCAAGGAGCTGTGTGCTCTTTCGTTTATAAAGGTGGAGGAGAACGGTTCAACACCAAATAGATCAGTAAGGAGGGATTCCACAAATTTCTCAGGACGGTCCATGTTGGTTGATTCTGCAAGGCCAAGAATGTTGATGTTATTTCTTCGAGACCTGGTCTCTAGGTCTTTGCTCTTTGTGGCTACAGTTTTCAGCAAACATTCTGCGTGTTCTAAGCGGCAAGCCATTAATTAATTAATTAATTAATTATGTGCTTATATAGCGCAGGAATCACTCCCGAAGGGGTACCTCCGCGCTTCGACCGCTGCGAAACCCTTCCTGGCTTCCCTGAGAGATGGTCCCTTAATGGGTATCTCCAGGGTGAGACCAGGCATCCCCGGCGGTCTGGTGGGGCCGTTAGTGAAGATGAGGCAAGCTAGTGCCCAGAGTTGCCGAGTGTGATCGCTGATCAGAGTGGGCACCGAGGCGAGAGAATTATCGAGTCCGCTGACCCTGGTCCAGAAACCTGCCGCGTCGGGAATCGAACCCTGGTCCCGGGCCGTCCTCTGCTCTCGGGTCTGCCGCCTCTAACCAGTGAGCCACACTACTTCACTGGTGGTGGATTGGTCCTCCTGTGTGGATACTTGCTCCTCTGTCGTGTTGAAGCGTGTGTCATGTTTATCCAGTTGTTCCCCCATGCGATCCAGCCGAGAGGATAGTGCGTCAAATCTAGAAAGGATTGCGCGGAACCCCGCTTTGAGCTCCTAAGGAAGAGCAGTTCAATAAGCAATATTGACACAACCACTAGTGATTGAAGGGGTGAGGTTGTGAATCACATCTTCATGGTTCCACACACCGCTCAGAGATGAAAGCCCACTGTAATCTCCTTTATCGGCTACAACCCACCTTATCATTCACATAGAATCCTTTTTGCACATGCTCTTATTTTAGAAGCATGTAGGGCCATTTTGAAAGGGTGCATGGGAGATTCCAAGCAAAGGGACCGCTCTGAGAAATAGGAGTGGCGCTAGCTCCCTTTCAAAGGCATACCAGGTAGTGATGTTCATAAACCTGATTAACACAGCTGATTACATTTTCAGATGTACACTGGTACAATGTAAGTGGTAGGGCGACAGAAACCCTTGCCCTAATGAAAGGTTGTTTCTGAATAAAACCTTCAAAGATCAGCACTGAATCCTGTAGACCGCCATTCTTTCTGTAACTCAAATGACAGTGCTCGTAAGAGCAAAGTACTGCTGAATGTCACATGCACAAAGTAGAGACAACACACAATAAAACTTCTTATTAACAATTCTTTAACATAACACTCCTTTTCTAAATCACACAAGCTTTATTTAAACCTCCCTGCTATCAATAACGTGTCTCTAGAACTACAAGTCTAGTTGCCCTTGGCTGAATCCTAACTCACATAGCTAAATCTTGGGCAAGTAGGCGGACAGCCAATTCCCGGGCTTTGTCACTAATTGCTAGATAAATGGAAGGCCGAATCTCACCATAGATATGACATACCATCAGCCTTGCCAGGTGTTTGGAAGGATGTACTCTAAGTAGTTATCGGAGCAGAGCTTAATTTTTTTGTCTTCACTTCTCTTTATTATTCTAAACTGTCTACCACCAGCAGTTCAAGGTTTGTGGTCCTTACCTAGAATGTTATCAAGTGATTTGGGTGGCACTTTGGGTTTCCTGCTCAGAAACTCCCTGCCATCCTTGCCTGCCACAGTTTTACCATCACTTACATAATTTCTCCCTTTCCTCCTGGTTTCAGATTCATCATTGCCTACAGCACCTCAACCACATCCAAACATATGGTATTATGTTTCAAACACATGCAGGCAAAAGCCAGCCATAACTCTATTTTCAAGATTAATCATACATACATGACCTCTTTGGTCGATTGGAGAGGACATTCATGGATAAAGAACACAGACTGTACCTCAATCAAGACCAGACCGAACCACTCACTTATGGCCGTAAAGTATTAGCCAGTTCTGCTGTCTACTGCGTCTCACCTAAATTTTTCAAAGCCCCTTCTTCTCCTGCAAAATCAATGCGTATATATTTTTGTTATCACTGTAAGAGGTAGACCATTTTGGGGTTTGTTTAGAATTGTCAAACTTTTGATTTCAGCAGCTTCGTCTACTGAAGCACATTCTTAAGGAAGAACAGGTGTCTGTCACCAGCTACACTCAATTCTTCACAAGTGGAGGTTACAGGAATTTAAATCTTCCAACTCTCCCTGCACCATTCGTACTACAAATTCAATAAAAGTTTCTCTACCTTCAACAAGAGGAAGAGAGGCCAGATTTTATCAATCCACCTTTCATTACAGGGATTCCCTGTGGCAACCAGAACACAGTACAAGGTTCTTGGCATAATTCATAAGTAGGTTCATAATTGTGCGCAGGACATCTCAGTCACAGAATACTAATTTCCACCTTCTATTGGAACAAGATGCTCTGTAACCCAGAATCCATGTTTTCATATATGGTACATAACTTTCTACATTTTGGACACAGGCCGATAAATAACCACTCAGTTGAAACAGTAAACATTCTAAAGGAACACAGTGGTCACCAACAGAACTAGGCATCATGTAGAAATAATTATTGCCAAGAAGCACTAACTATACCTACATGAACTATTATTCATGTATGACTAGAATAGTTAGTACTTTCACTGGTGCAACATTGCCTATGTTCTTTGAATACGTTCATATGTCGTGGCTAAATAAAATCATTTAAACATTTACACTATAAATGACACTAAGAGGATATGGAAAATAGATCGCAAATCATTGCTACAGTATTAGAACATCCAATTAAGAGACAATCATAAACATATATGGTATTATCAAGTAAAACAACTCAAAATATTGGTAACTTACCATGCAACAACCCAGCTGAAACTCATTAGGACTTTACTTTCAACATATTCATCGTTAGATCCTCATTTTAACATGTTCATTAACAGACTAACCTTGTGCATTAATGAGAGAATTCAGTAGCTGTCATTACGTCACAGTCCTAACAAGGCATCAAAAAAGAACAATCCTAGTTACTTGCTCAGAACTACACAACATTTTAAGGAGACAGGGGAAAACCAAAGGTAATACACTAGGGATCACCACTGGACAACACCGACCGGCGAATGCCACGAGTATTTACTCGACCATGCTGTAACTCACCATCAGCGACGACATCCTTCGTAATTCCTCAATTGCCTGAATACCGCTAACCCGTCATCACTGGGTTAATTTAAAAACCCAACCCCCCCTCGGACCGACTGACTTCGTCTGATCGGTTACCACTCTGCACACGCCCACTGATTGTGCAGCCCACTGGAAACTTTATGTATTCAAGACAGGGATGCTTTATAAATAACTGTCCTGAAGATGATCCCACGTATCTAAGTTAAGGAATCGAAACGTCGACACCAATGTACCATATGGATCTAAATATTCAGAATGTATTGCACAATGGTACCTTCATAGAATCAAGTCTGTCTATTGATTACTAGAAAACAGACCACTTCCCCCTTTTTGCCTGAAATTTTTGTTTTGTCTTGCTTTGTGTGGGTCACAGGCTGTGCCCCCTTGACATCATTTTCCAATTTCTGTTACCACTTATATTGTTCAAAATAAAACTCTGCTGGATATAGAACATACTGGTTTTTAGCTTATGTTGATTCGGTTCTCAAAATTCATGTTCTAGGGACCCCTGTCTTTAGTAACAGAACTACACAACAGGTAGATCATTTCATGCTTCACAATCTCAACACAGGTACCCTCAATATCCAACACTGCTAAAACACAAAAGGAAAGCAGCCCGAAGTGCTGTACTCAGGTCTGAAAGGAGTCTTCAAGTAATATATTCATGCAACAGAAAATGGCATTTGTACGCACACAAAAAAAAAAGATGTCGCCTAGAAACAAACCTCAACTCTCCTAGGTAACTCAATCTCATGGGCCACCTCCATTACAGCCCATGAGAAGTTCAAACAGGAAGCCATTGCTACTCAATTAATTGTCCCAACATAATCCTCTAGCATAAAAAGGACAGTAGTGAGGACGCAACAACTCATTGTGCCACATTTCTAAGGTCATCAAAAGCAAGGCCCATCTAGATTTCAGATGAATTTCTAACCATGTAGCGTGTAATGACGCGAAGTTGATAATCCAAAGGTATTCCTCACAAATGATAAGTGTATCCTTTGACTAATAGCATTATCTAGTCTTATTTAGGCAGGGCAATAGATTCAGCATGAAGTTGGTACATTCGGGATCAGAAGAATGATGACTACCATTGCCCCAAATCCACTGTTTTCACTACATTGCCCTTTAGTTCTTTGTTTTACAGCCTGAATTACTCTAAGCTTATGATAACGGTAATTTTCTTGTTTTCCTTACCCTTCCGGAGAAGACATCTTTTCTTTATGCTGAATCAAAGCTACTGCTGTGAATAATTTCTTTTTAACTTCGATTAATGATTGTTACTGCAACTGTCGGTGAACTCAGCTGAGTTTCCAGAACTGCTTTTAATGAGGAGTTTGTTCTCTTGCGACTATTAGCTTGAAGCTCTAAATCCTTCCTCTATTCCACAAGGAACTCAAAGGGTTTCATGCAAGGTTAGGTTAGGTCCTTTAGATTAAGATAAGGACTAATTCCTTTATGGAACACGCTGTTATTGTTCATGATGCCTCTAACCAAATATTTCTTGAAATTTCTCTAACTAGATTAATCTGACTATTCTGAATAAAAGACAAAAATATTACTAACCTCTTAATGAGAAAGAAAACTTAAAACTTTACCAAACCTCTCATCATTGACTGAACTCTAAATTGCTGTAAGTTGATGGATTTGGAGCTGAGCTCCATTCTAACATGGTGGCGAAGATCTAAAGATCAACAGACGGAGTTGGTGCTGAGTTGGGCATCTGTCCTAAGTTAAAGAGTTAAACTATTTATAAATGTCCGCACTATACACAGTTTAAAGGGGATTTGGATTTTAGAGCCTGTGCTAAAAAGTTGCAAAGAGGCCTTCTAGGATACAGAGGATCAAAAAGGATGCTACAATTCAACTGCAAGCACATTAACTATCAAGGTTTATAACTAAATGTCAGAATGCTAGGCTTCAAAACTGAGGTAAAGTGCCATGTTGAGGTCGGAATCATTAACAGTACTCTGAAGATTGAAGAGAGAGTCAGAAAGAGCCTGTGTTGTGTCAGTACTTCTGAGCCACAGTTTCTTGAGAAACTCTACTTACCGGCTTGGAAGCAGTGTTGATATATTGCATAACCATCTCTTTTTTTATGTGGAAGTCCTTTCCTCGTAAAGGTGCTTTCCGGTCTTCATTCAAATTCATATCTTCCTACAATGGGGGATATTTAGAGAAAAAAATATGCTTAGTATCGGGTGACATTAGCACAAATAGATAACTATTCGGTAAAACACCATGACCGCCGACGTTTCCTCATCAATGTTACCTTAACTATTACCAGTAATACTAATTAAAATGACCCCTGTCGTCGGAGGATCATCGGGGAATCTACTTACAAAAATTTCTTTGGTTTTGAAACAACTGGAGTCATTCCTAAAAGTGATGATACTAAGCATCAGAAACTCTGTACAAGGCTATTTCCTAAACACCAAAGCTGTTTTGCCTGTATAAAAAGGCGCAGGATAACACATTTTATTCCTCTAACACATATGCTGGAATACAAGTTAAGTAAGATTATTTATCTAAATAATCTTATAAGGAGACACAGGCGCTGCGCAGATCCAAATATGCTGTACATAGTCTGTAGAAGTATGTCACGCCTTGCTTTCCTAAGACACTGTTAAATTTAACTTTCTACCCACATTTTAGATACACTGCATGACTGTTAGCTAAAAGAAAGTATACTGACTGATACTTGCATGTCTTGCAATCACAACAGTCTTCCTGAAGCACTCTAGCAATGGCTGCGGAGAAACTTTGCCTACTTAGTGCCTTATTTATGAAGGCCTTGCGCCACCGGTGCGTGTCTTTTTCCCATTTTAAAAGTCACGTAAAAGTGGCGCAAGTCCTTCATAAATAAGGCCCTTAATTTACTGTACATGGATTTTGAGTAAAGACCAAAGTCAACTGAGCACACCAGTAAAGGAAACCTCAACAACCACTGGGGCTGTGTTTGCTCATCATAGGCTCTTCTCTGGTTGTGATCATATTCTTCTCTGGATTCAATTTAATGGGGAGGGAGTTTTCTGCCTCCCTCTCGCTTCCTTTGCCTTGCCCTCCCATCCACTACCCTACTTGTTTGTGTCCCTGTACATTTTTGCTTCTCTCTTTCAGATACTTCACTTTACAGGATGTAATTTTCCTTACAGTACCCTGCTTCGAACTCCATCATTCTCGGCCCACACTTCTCTCCATTTTTCTCCACAAAAGATGATTTCTCTTCCACTCTTTCGATATCTTTCCCAGTCATCTGTTGCATCTTTAATCTTTACCTTCTCATCAATTCCAGTCTCCCACTCCTATTGTCTACTTCCTTTCCTTCCCTTATTCCCATCTTTTCACGTTTCCTGCGCCCCTCTCTCATTTTTCCATGGCTTCCCCTCCAACTTCCACCCCTCCATCTACTTCATCTTTTGCCATTTTTCAGTAGACTCACACTGACCCATGTATGGTATTTATATCTTCATATTACCTTTTTTTGCGTTACGTTTAGGTCAATATTTATTATCGATATAACAAGATTGCTAGGCAGATAGCAAACACCCAAAAAGGTATCAATTGAGATGTCGTTCTTCTTACCTGCCTATCTTTCACGTCCACCTTTCCACAAAACTACTGCTTTCCCATTTAATACTCTTATCCGAGTTGAACTGTGTTCCCATGGCCTCCCTCTACCTTTATAAACTGAGCACACCACAGTTTTATTTCATAGGACAACGTGCAGAATCTTAGTGTAGTTAATAATTAACATTCTATTAAATAACGCTCCTTGAAAGACGCCATGAACCCTACTGGAAAGATCTGAAAAAAGCAACTGGGCACACAAACCGACAACAATACAGAATAAAGCAAGGACGAGGAAAACTAACAGCCAGTATTCCTGGTGACCTGCAAATGAAGGGCCATGACTCCAGTTCGAAAAAGTGCTTTTACTGACTTCGCATCAGGAAGCATCTCTCCTGAGTTTAGGGCTAGTGGTGCTGGTCACCCAAAATAAGGATATCGCGCAAACTATAGGCAAAGGCGCCTCTTGATTTGTGGCTTCCCACTCGGGTGGGGGTCTGGAGGGTGGGAAGGAAGGGTGAGCACCTTAGTGATGACAACAGTCTGGCTTACAGAATAGTAGCAAGTACAACGGCTCAAAGGGCTTTCGTTATGCCTCTCCCAATCTAGTTAGCTGGCAAATCAACCAGCTAGTGGGTGACTATAAAATAAAATTAAGAATAAAGTTTAAAAAATGCAAAAAATAAGTGTGACAGTGTGCTCTATGACACTAAGCTGACTGGAGCATATAACTGCAGAGATCTTAGGGATCCTTCCTCTGCTCTAGAATGAGGAATAGAATGAGACTCAAGCCGCTGTGTGAAGTGCCAATGCATGGGCTAATTTGGGGCCTCCATTCTGTCAACATTAGCAGCAAAGTAGATTTTTAGAGGGTCAGTAGGGGCAACAACTCAGGCTAAGCTGAGCCTACTTGATCTCAGCCATGGAGCAGAGGTTATTTGTCGCCGATGTCTCTGGGTTTGTTCTAATATGGCTCTGCAAATTGGGTCAAATGCAATCCCTTCAGCACGGAAACTCTGCTTAGTGATAGTGAGCAGTCATAGGCTTCACAGGAAGGTTAGTTTGAGGGTACATCAAGCTCACCCCACTCACCCAGCAGCAAAATAACCGATTATCCATCCCTATGCTTATGTTTTATAAAAAGTGAGTTTTTTAACACACTTTAAAATTAATGCTACATACTCAGTCAGTCAAGGAACACTTTATTTCGGCCATAGGCCACAAAAGCATTAAAAAAAACAGTACAAAGCGTTTTAACAAAATACAGTATAGTATAATATATCATCATAAACTATATGCAGGTAATCTAAGGCTCCGGCACATGGTTACTGTACCCTAGGTAAAGGTACCGCCAATGCTAACCCTTCAACTGCCCCTCTTCTATAGAACAAAGAAAATCTGGTGTAGCTCTCTGGCACGGGTGCAGCTGCCCACCCACTCTAGGTAAAGTGTACATTCAGTATCTGTGCCTTACTTTTCTCACAAAAGTGAGTCTTTTTGTCAGACCTCAGCACACATCTCTCAGTGTACTCCCTCGGTTTATGGAAGATGTACCAGCAGCAGGTGCACCAGCCCTCCACTCCTGGTCCCAGGAGCAGATGTGGGAGTGGGCAGATGCAGCAAAGTTAGGTCACAGTCAGGATCCCAGGCTGTCTTGGAGGCATCGGCCTTCATCCAGGAACATGATGAATTTGTGGGAAGTTGTAGATTACAGATAAGACAAGGTCCCACTTCCACATGTACTGGCTGGTAAGTTGGCGGCTACTCTGAAATGCCTGGGGTCAACGTGGCGATGCAGTCTGCTTTGGTTCTTGAGAGAAGTTGAGCCACTTAACCACTTATCGGTTCAGCATCAGCATCGTCGCAGTCCAATTGGGTGCACACTTCAACCAAGTGCTAAAGACTTGTCAACAGTTTGTCAGGTCACACTTCAGGGAAGTGTCATAGACTTCACAACCGATGGTTCGGCGGCAAGAACCCCATGGGCACCGTACTTTCATGTGTTTCAAAACAGGGAGCAAACTCTTTCTTCAGATCAGATCTAAGACGATGAGCGCTCACCTCTAGGGAGGCTTGCAGCTCCAAACCTGGTTGAACATAGTCCTCTGGGAACTCAGAGATGGAGTACCCCCTCCCTTGTCAGAGAGAACTTGGAACTGAATATTAAGTGGATTAACAGCTCCGACTTTTATACAGCTTCAGCAGACAGGGAATGTGCATTCGTCAGCATTTATGTCGAGCGATGTTCCTTACCGCAAGGTCGTCACCAGACTGGAGCACCCACAACAAAGGCACACAGAGGTGTAAGCATTCTTCACCTGGCTATTAACAGCCACAATGACAGGGATCAGGAAGAGAGACTTAAGACTGGCCTCAATAAAATAACCTGTCACACCCTAACCAGAAACAGCTGTCCGTACCTTCAACTCCATCATCTACCAAATGGCACATACACTCTAGATTAGCATGAGGCTGGGTCAATTATTAAAATAAATAGGATGCCAGATTCTCAGAGATGGGCACTTAGAGCAGGGGACATAACAGTACACCATGCATTCTCGTCCCAGCAATAGTGTTGACATTTGTGTGAAACAGCAATCCTCCATTATTGCGTAAATTTACATGAATAGCTACAGGAAACCCTAACGACAAAAGCACCAGTAGTTTTCTCAAAGAATTTGCCACATCACCTATTATAGCGATCATGGTCATTTTTTGTTAAAGGCTCACAATGTTTGAAATATCCTAAGCATACCAAAAATAAGCACGATGGGGCTATGCAACTCAACAAGATATGCAGATATGCTGCCACCAGCCTAGACTGGGGTGGCGGCGGGATAGTTCCTGGTTTCAGACTACAGGGTGACGGTACCGAATGACTAGCATCTTTGAGATGATGTAACAAACTGAGTGATGGATGGAATGCTTGAAATAATCTCAAGCACTAGCAGTCACTCAGAACACATTCCAGTCCATCATGTTTCGCCCAAAATGCCACCCTGGACAGAGGCCAGCCTTGCGTAGATTAGTTTGGACCCTGCTGGTCTCCGGCCCTGGACAACCCAAACTGCCAGCCAAAGTCCCTTCCAGAAGGGACTCAAAGCAACCCTAGAACAGTTTTGACCTTGTCTATGGGCCCAGTGCTCACTGTGCCACTAGAATCAAGCTTGCACCCAATTGAAGAGACACACTTAGGCCGAAACCAGTCGGTGGTTGCTTGTGTTGTGGTTTACTGGGGCCTGGTCTGGCAGTTTTGACTGTAGTGCTCCTATTGTAGCACGACGAAGACTGATTTGCATATGGCTGGGTGCTGCCTGAGTGGCTTGATGTGCAAAAAAACTAAAGACGGGTATACAGCCCCGAGTAGATGAGATTAATTGAAGAATGCCACCCCCTACTTTTTTCTATGCTTCATTCTGCGTGCTGATGGGCATAGCTCAGACTGTCAAAGATCATCCAATTACAGTATTGGTTAACTAGGATCTTTTGGTGAAACCAAAAATACAAAATTGATCCTGGATGTAGCCTAGATTCATTTTAACATCCTATACTATGCTACAGTACTCATTAACCTCTCTCTAAAGTCGTTTCCTTACACTTTTTAATCGAGCAATATGCCATAAATATGTATTCAAGTTAATTCGTATTTCTACAGGAAACGCTGACACCGATGTTAGACAAGGACACGTTTTCATTGGGTTGTGAATGTTTACTGTGAAAAGTGCTCAACATAAACTAGCATGCACAGGCATCTACCTTTGTCTCAGGCACTGCAGTTATGAACAGGTTGACAGGGTGCTATTATGTGAAAAAGGGTCTATTAGAAAATGGCTGAAGCAATGACTTTCTTTTCAAACAAATAATGCCGGTGTAAAAAAAAAAAAACTGTTGTTTCTGCCGTCTCCAGCATTTTTCATTGCAAGAAGAAAATCAAACAAAAATGAAGATTAATAGAGGACTACCATTTAACAGTCCTAACTGGTGGCTTTTGTGCTTGTGGCTGTGTGTTACGCTATCTTTAGCAAGGTTCCGATAGCAACTGCTAAGGAGTTTGAGAACCCAACACATCCAGTCCATACAGGTCTCCCTGCATGATACCATCACACTACAAGCTCTTGAAAATCTTCTGACTTCTGCAGTGCAGTTTTCCAATTTCATATAGCAGATGTGTGAATGCTTTCCGATCGAAGAATCGAAATTTGCCTAGCATTGTAAAGGTAAGTTTCAATTTTATTAAGGACACGGCGGCGAGGATTATGCTTTTTACCTTCTTCGCTGTTTATTACATAAAGATCACAGAAGCCAAAAAAGTATCCACATAAGCTCTAAATCCCATAACAAGAATAAGGCTTGCCAATACATCCAAGGAAAAAACACAGATTTGCATATATAAACTACAAATCCCATCAACATGTCCAACAAGTTATCACAGAATAGTCCTTCTCTAGTGTCCATGACGGGTAGGTAGGACATCCCTCCTGTGACCACTTCCTCTTTCTTCGCGCAAGTCACGCCTCGGTTTCACTGGTCCTGCTTCGAACCATCATTTCCTATAAAAAAATATACAACGTCAGCGGTGTAAGGCAGAAACCTGTACACGCATCCAATAAAGCTGGCCTTAATACTTCAAATTTACCAACACTGTAGCGGAAAACCTGACGGGCGGGATCGCATCCGCAGGTGGCCTGGGAGGGATAATCCTCGCCTCCGTGTCCTTAATAGAATTGAAACTTACCTTTACAATGCTAGGCAAATTTCGATTCTATGTCAGGACCAGAGGCTTCAGATTGTGCTAGTTTAAAGCTTACTCACCACCAAATGGGCAATATCCACCACCGGTTTAAAGTAAAACCTTTTAAAAGTGGAATCTGAGGACTAGTCCGCAGCGCGCACCAGATCCTCCAAGCGGGCTCCCAACGAGAAAGCCTTAGAAGCCATGGCCCCTCTAGCCGAGTGGGCACAGAACAGTTTCGTATCAATACCTACTTCTTGCATGATCCACCTTACCCATCTGGCAATGGTGGATGAAGACACAGCCTTGCGGGGCTTTCGCAAAGCAATCAGAAGCTGTTGTTCGCCCGGAGGACGAAGTTCTGGGGTCAACTCCTCGTATGCCTTCAAACACTGTGAGGTGCCGGGTTTTTAGGAACCCGGTGGTGCCAGGGGAAAACACCCGAAGACCTCTTGAGTTCTTCCTGTTCCGGACCACAGAAACACGGAGTCTTCTAGGTGAAGTCAAAGATTCAGTTTTATTGGCTGCAACCAAGTAACAAGCGTCCTAGGAGTACAACAGCACGGGTTGTAGATTCTCAGGAGACTGTTTGTTTTTACAGAACCAGCCTTCTCCTTATATACAAAAATAACAGCTGCAGGCAAGAATTCTTTAGTTTACAATACGGTCCTATACATATTTCCAAAATAATGAAAAAGCAAAGTCGATGGCAAACCCACATTTTCGATGTCCAGTTTGTGATAGATGACCCAGCTCGGCCCAGAATTACCATCAGATATCTATGAAAACCCCAATAAAATCGGACACCTCCTCATCGTAAAACCGGCCATAAACAAGAAACATGGACAGGCGTATGTGTGTGGATAACATGGTTTGAATGTAGTGAATGGTTTATGGCATGTTATGCCTTGATGCTATCTTACTCGGCCACTGGGCGAGGAACTGCCCAAACAGGTTTGGCTGGAGGCAGTGAAGTCAGCTCGGCCGGGTCATGGGGAAGTCAGCTAAGGTGGACGTGTCCTTTCAGATCAAACTCGGCCTTAATCAATTGACTATATGAGGGCAAGCCACAAGATGGATGCCGTTCACAAAATGGAACCCGAGGGTTCGAGACGGAAACCATGATTTAAGGGTGATAGCATCACTCAATCACAACGCAAATGCATAGGGATAATGTCCTAATCATTACCGGTCTGCCGACACCAAATTCGTCGGGGTACGATGATATTTTGCGACACAAGTGTTAGGCCTCGGTACCATATTATAGCAGGGCCCAGAATTTTCAGAACCACAATTGGACCACACACAGTTTGGGAGCGTTCACAAAGGATGGGTAAGAAATCGTCCTTGACGCACATTTTGTGCGACGCCCCAATGTGAAAGTCACCCCTTCCAGGGAGAAAACCCTCGCCGAGACGTCCAAGGCACGTACATCCGAAACACGTAGACATGACACCAAGCACAAAAGCATAGCCAACTTTGCCGACAGCTCTTTCAAAGACAGATACTTATTCGGCTGCCAAGACAACAAGAGGTTCAAGACCACATTGACGTCCCAGAGAACAGAGTAACGCGGTTCAAGGGGCAAGGAGAGACTAATACTTCTCAGGAGTCTACAAACAAATGGATGCTCTCTGACCGGTGCCCCATCCACCGGATAGTGGGCTGCCGAAATCGCCGATCGCATCGCGTTGATAGTGTGATAAGCCAGGCCGGATGAAGCCGATTCCGCCCAAAAATTCAGCACTGGAACGACGCCTGCGACCAGGGGATCCAAGTCCCGTCTAAGACACCAACAGGTCCATTTATTCCAGACGGAGCGGTAGCGTTTTGCCGTGCTCCCTGCCCAGGCCTTTGACAAGAAATCCTCAGCTGGCCTCGAAAGGCCCGGGAGCGACCAACGTCGCCTGAAAGCCGCCATGCCATGAGGCGGAGAGAGCTCTGCGTTACCAGATGGGGATCCCCGTCCGCGTTGAGAAGAAGATGCGGAAACTGGGGAGTAGGATTGGAGAATCCCAAGAAAGTTCCAGAAGAACCGGAAACCAAACTTGAGACCTCCAAAAGGGTGTCACCATGACCACCTCTGCTTCCAGACGGCGAAGCTAGGCTGCCGCCCGCACCACCATCGAGAAAGGCGGGAAGGCATAAGCTCTTTCCCGACTCCAATCTTGGAGGAAGGCATCCGTGGCCTCCGAGAGAGGGTCCGGCCTCCAGCTGAAGAACCGCGGGAACTGGTGGTCCAGACGCAACGCAAAGAGATCCACTGAGAACAAAGCCACAAAGACCGTTCAGCCATCTGAAAACCTCCATGTCCAGCTTCCACTGGCTGGAGTCCCGCAAGTGTCGGGAGTGCCAATCCGCGACTTGGTTGGCTTGGCCTGGCAAGTATTCCGCTGTCACCGACACGTGGTGCGCTAGGCAATAATCCCAAAAATAGTTTGCCTAATCCGCTAGGGCTTTGGAACGAGGACCTCCCAGGTGGTTGACGTATCGGACCGTTGAGACGTTGTCCATCCGGAGCAGAACACAGGAGCGAACCGAATCCTTGGTCCAACAGTGCACCGCGAAAGACCCCGCCAGCAGCTCCAAGCACTTTATGTGCAGCTCCGGTTCCTCGGAGGACCAGGCGCCGCCTGTGGAAAACTCTCCACAACGGGCACCCCAACCGGCCCTGCTGGCGTCGGACTCTATCACCAGGTCCGGGACTGGCCCAAAGATCGCTCGGGGGTTCCAGGCCTCCATATGGGCGAGCCACCAGGCCATTTCCTCCTTCACCTCGACCAAAAGGGGAACCGATTGATCGTATGTTAGGCCTCGCCGGAGATGATGCGCCTGGAGGCGTTGAAGGGCCCGGTAATGGAGGGGCCCTGGGAAGATTGCCTGGATGGAGGAGGAAAGCAGCCCTACCACCCGGACAATTTGGCGGAGAGATGTGTGGGATCTCGAGATCGTTTGACGCAAGATGTGTCGAATTTTTCCCACTTTCCTGGACGGTAGACTGAAAGTGAACCAGACTGAGTCCACAGTAAACCCCAGGAATTCCACTGTCTGTGAAGGAGAGAGAACGGACTTGTCCCTGTTGATGACAAACCCCAAGCCCCGGAGCAGGGATACCGTTTGTTGAAGCTGAAGGTTCAACTTCCTGGGGCATTGGGCCATCAATAGGATATCATTTAAATAGACAATCATCCGAATACCTTGGCTTCGTAAGAGCTCCACCGCAGGATGGACAAGCTTGGTGAAGCACCAAGGCGCTGAGGAAAGTCCGAATGGAAGGGCGGTGAACTCAAACACCTAGCCCCCCCAAACAAAACTGGAGGAAACGACGATGCGGAGGGTGGATAGGAACCACCAAATACTCATCTTTGAGGTCCAAGCGGACCATCCAGTCGTTCGGGAGCAGCACGTCCCGCAGAAGATGGATACCCTCCATCTTGAAATGCCGGTAAACCAACAAACCGTTGAATTCCTTGAGGTTGATTACCGGCCGTTGTCCCCCATCCGCTTTCTCCAACAGAAACAGGTTGCTCAGAAAACCAGCAGGGTGGCGGACCGAACGGCAAATGGCTCCTTTGAGAAGCAAGTCCGAGACCTCTTCGTCGACCAGTTGCGCGTCGGCCGGAGAGAAAACGATGGGGTGTGTGGTCCTCTCTTGAAAGGGCCGATCGTAAAACTCTATGCGAAACCCGCAGACCGTCTGTAAGACCCATGCGTCTGACGTGATTGCGGCCCAAGCCTCCGGAAACAAGGCTAGTCGCCCCCCAATGCGGACCTGATCCGCCGATATGACACTCACCGGTCATATTGTTTCCAGCGGAGTTCTTAAATCCACTTCGACCTTGGAAGGGTTGGCCTCTAGTAGGGTAGAAGTTGTTGAAGTTTGATGAGGTGTTGTATTGACCTCGCCCGGAACCTTGATTTCTGTTAACAAACTGCTGACCGCCACGGCCGGTCACACGGCCCCCATCGCGACCAGCCCACTGGGAGAAACGTTGTTGAAAGACTTTTTGATGCTCGATTGAGCTCTGTCTAGGGACGTAAACGTAGAGACGAACTTCCCTAACTCTTTAATAAAGGGGTGCCCAAAGAGGCCTCCCTGGGCCACAGCTCCCGCCTCCGAGGAGGCTAGGTCTCCGAGCTTCGGTTCCAACTTGATTAAAAGTGAACGACGACGTTCGGTCGAAAGGGCGCAATTGGCGTTCCCTAAGAAGACCACCACCAGTTGCGCCCAGTTCAACGGGATGTCGGGGGAAATGGCGTCGCCGATCACTTTTGCCTCCTCCGCCATATCCAGGATCTTGGTTATAGGTCCTATAGCATCTAAAAGCTTATCCTGGCAGGAGCGCCAGGAACGGTCAATCCCCTTGCGAGGGTCTTTAACGAACTTCTCAAGGAAGGTGGCCATCTTCGGGTCTAGCTCGGGCGTAAGGGCCACCTTCCCCTCCAAGGTGGGTCTAGGGCACTCCCCGCACAGATAGCTTCTCGCTTCTTTCTCAAGGGGCTTGCGGAGGCGCCCCGCGACAAACTTCGCCACCTTCTCTCCCGGGGTCCAGGCAGCTGACCGTGGATGCATTATTTCATCCGGGTCCAGCATACCCAAACTGTCCTGGGGCAATTCAGCGGCAGAGCCCGACTGGCGCCAAGAACGCACAGACCCATCCTCATCGTCCGGGTCTGCTGGGGACATCCCAGCAAGGGATGAGGGTGCTGTACCCATCGATCCAGAAGGACCCGGGGTTGGAGGGGCCGCAGGGGTAGGCACGGTCGCCTTGGCAAGAAAAGCGTCACGCAACCACTCAAAGGCGTCCCTGTCCACACCCTGCGCCGCCCCGGATACCCCCTCCTTACAAACCTTTTTGGGGGCTGGGGGATTGTCCCCCGATGGGGTTGACGAGTTGCCAGAAGTCCCCAAATGGGCTTGCGCCACCAGTTCACACTCCTGAATAATACGGGCAGACAGGCGCTCTTCCATGGGCCCTACAACCTCCGTCACGCAGCTGTAAATAGAACTATCGACTGCGTTATAGAATTCCTCATCGTTCAGGTACTGATGGGATTCCTCCTCCTCGTAATACTCCTCCTGATCCATCCCTGAAGGCTACACTCAACCCCACTAGTCACTCAAGGGCTGCGTGTAAAACCAGCACGCTTTGGGGCAGACCCTGTCTGGCAAGTTTGGCCCTGGTGGCACCAGGGATTAGGGTGGCACTAACCCTGCAGCGCGCCGACCTTCTACTAGACCGGGTCACTGTCACCTCCCTGCACGCTGCCAATGGTGGAAATATGTGCAGGTATGGAAAAATGAGCACAGCTTGATGTCCCAAAAAAAAAACACCCTCAGGCGGCAAACGCAGTAAAACCGCTGTACACTCCCCACAGGGCGTTCGTCAAGTAATGGGGGCCAAATACGGACCCAGGCGGCCTGGGCGTGAAGGTGAGGTGACGGGGCAAGGCTCCGGCGGGTCGATCTCCTCAGCGCGGCCCCCTGTGACAGAAAAACGCGCTGAGGCGAACGAGGCGCGTTAGCTCCCCTGGCGGCCGGAGAGTATGCCGCAATGTTTTGGAAGATCGAGTGAGGAACAATAAATGTTTCCGTGATCAGTATGGGGCTCTGAAAAGGAAAAAGGGAGTCACAACCCACAATACTGAAGCCCCAACACGCAGTAACCATAGCGTTTGAACACAGAAACCCCCATAACAATCGAGAAATCATCAACTAAGGGAGAGAAAGAAAAGAAACACTTAACTGGCTGCGAAGCAGCGAAGAAAGAGGAAGTGGTTACAGGAGGGACGTCCTACCTACCCGTCATGGACACTAGAGAAGAACTATTCTGTGATAACTTGTTGGGACATGTTGATGGGATTTGTAGTTTATATATGCAAATCGGTGTTTTTTTCTTGGATGTATTGGCAAGCCTTATCCTTGTTCTGGGATTTAGAGCTTATGTGGATACTTTTTTGGCTGCTGTGATTTTTATGTAATAAACAGCTGTTACATTCTGTATGTTATTCATTTACACTGTCCCTTTAACCCTCACTTGTTTTTCTTTGAGTGTTCTTTAGAACACCTATGACTCTCTGGCATCAGGTCAGTTATTCTGTTCCTGGATGCCAAGGAGCTGCATATCTCTGTTGCTGTGCTGCTTATATTAAAACCTACTTTGAAGGTTCATCTGTTTCCTGTGAATTTGTAACAAATTTTGGCGACGAGGGAAAACCACTTTCTTTTGAACGTTCAGCAGCACAGGTGTGGAGCAATTTTTGGAAGATTTCGACTGAAAAGTTTGTGTGATTTTACTTAAAGGTGACCACTATTTTTCAAATATATGAAGTTTGGCTTTAACTTTGCTGAAATCGCCGTTTTCAACGCTCCTACCAGCACGGATTGGCTTTATTTTAACAATTTGGACTGTTTTCGTCCTTATTTACCTTTGAATATTTTCAAGTTAAGAACGCGGCTCTTGCTAACAACGCGTCAGACTACTCCGTCATTCCTCACGCGTCATCCGAAGAAGAGAAGAACCAGCTGTTTTCTTTCCAACGAAGCGTCACTGTCTCTTTAGAAACCGGAAGCCTGAGCTAGCTCGAGAACCTGGTCTTTAGCTCACGCTACGAGCACAACTACGTCATTCCGCTACGTGGCGGCCATTTTGATTGTGTTTCGTTTCCATGACAACGAGTTACCGAGTCTGACGAGCTTCGTGCAATACAAGGAAATGCATGTTTCTTTCCATTATTCACCTTTATTTTAACGCTTGAAATACATGTAAGTGGATTTGACTATATATTTTAAGTGAAATTAACTATATTTCAATTTTAACGCATTTAAAAAAAAAAACTTGAACTGGCAATACAAGGAAAACTTTCAACAGAATTTAGTATTTGGTAACTGGAACTGGCATACAACGAAGACTTGCATTTGAATTTTAAATTTGTTATTTATTCATTACATTTTTTTTAAAAGGAAATCATCACATTTTCTATAATACACCATTTTCACTGTAGTTTCCTCAACATTTTTGCAATATGCAATTTGATCCACCAGAAAAGTTTCTTCAGAACAAGGGCGATCCTCCAATTCCATGGACACGTTGGAAAGAGGAGTTTTTCAATTACATGAAGGCAATTGAGGATGAACGAATGTGTTCTGAGAGAAAAAAAGCATTCTTTTACACTGTTTGGGTTCTGAAGGACAGATGTTTTTTAGAGCTTTACCTCCCATTCCCCCTGTGGATGGTGAAGGTGAAGGTACTAATGTTTATAAAGAAGCACTTCTTCGCATTGAGAAAAGATTTAAACCTGTTTCAAATATTGCTTTAAATAGGTATAAATTTTATACACGTGCACAACAAGATACAGAATCTTTTGATGAGTTTATGACTGCCTTAAGGTCATTGTCTATACATTGTAATTTTGGTAATATGTGCGATGAAATGTTGAGACCAAATAATTGTCCATGTCAAAAACAAAAAAACACAAGAACGCCTTTGGGAACTTGGGGATCCTAAATTGTCTTAAGCTATTGCCATTGCGAAATCTTTAGAACAATCTGAGAAATGGATGCTCACTGTTCAAAAACATAGTGTCAACGAACCTGAATCTCATGATGATGTTTGCTTAGTTAAACAAAGATGGGCATGTTAATAGCAATATACATCCTAATTTTAATTCAAACAAGCCGAATAATCCAGGGAATTTTAGAAGGTTTGATAAATCTGTAATATGTTATAAGTGTGGTAGTAGAATGCATGTTGCTTTGTATGCTGGCTGTCCTGCTATAAATAAGGAATGCAGGAAGTGTGGAAGATTAGGACACTTTTCAACGGTATGTAGGGATGTTAGGAAATTCACTCAAGGTGCTAATAGTAAAGTAGCTTGTCTCACTGAGGAACCTTCTAATGCTTGTAGTTGTGTTTGTAATGGCGGAGAAAATTGTTCCACGCAAAATAAAGGTTTTGTGGTTTATCTTAGTGATGAGATTTCTATGGTTGATGTTTCAATTGATGGTCAGGTTATTAAGAAACCGATTTGTGAAATGTTTGTGTTAGGCGTGAGTCTTGATCTTATGGCCGATTCAGGTTCTCCCTGGACGATAATTACTAAAGATTATTTTGATGAACGTTTAGGACAAGTTCTTACATTTTCAGACATTCTGCCGTCTGAAATTTGTGCAGTAAGTTTTAATGGTTCGAGGGTAGATATGTTGGCCTATTTTCTTGTGAAAATCACTTTCAGATCCAGATGTGTTGAAATTAAGCTTTATGTTGCTGTCAAGGGTGTGAATGTTATTGGTTGGAAGGATCAATGGAGATTTGGCATTATTCTCAATCCTCGTGCCAAAGACCCAATCATGCTTGGTGAAACGTATGATGTTGGGAATGTGTCATCTGTTTTAAGTGATATAGGAACGGAGCTGATTAAATCGGACTTTAAAGATGTATTTTCTGATAAGTTAGGTATGATTCGAAACTATTCTCATAGAATTAAACTCAAAGCCAATGTCATTCCAGTTAAACAAAGGTTCAGGGGTGTTGCTATTAATGTTAGGGAAGATATCAAAAAAACATTAGATGATTTAGTTTCTGAGAAAATCATTGAACCCATTGATTCTGCGGAATGGGTTTCTCCGATTGTTTTGGTTTGGAAACCTGACAAATCGTTGAGAATGTGTGTGGACCTCAGGGCTTTAAATTTAGCCATTATTGTGGACTGTCATCCTCTTCCCAATATTAATGAGGTTGTATCAATGCTGGAGGGTGCCAAGGTTTTTTCCACTCTCGATTTAAGATCGGCTTATCACCAAATTCCCCTTACTGATGATTCAAAATGCCTCACAGCTTTTATTACCCCTCAGGGTCTTTTTCAGTATACAAGGATGCCGTTTGGCTTGGCTTCGGCAGCCTCAGTATTTCAAAGAGTCATGTATAATATTTTTAGAGATCTGGATCAATTTGTAAAATGTTTCCAGGACGAGATTTTAATTTTTTCTGGAAATGATGATGAACATTTATTACATTTACGTTGTGTGTGTGAGAAGTTAAGAGAGAATGGTTTAACTTTAAAGGCTGGGAAATGTAAATTATTTCAAACTTTGGTTGAGTATCTTGGTCACACTTTATCAGGAGATGGTGTGGTACCCAAGAGAGGGAATAAGTGAAGCGCCATCAAAGAAATATTCCCCCTTGACCTATATTATTTTACTGGTATATATCCAACACTTTACATTTCTGTATTTTTATACATCAGGGCAAACAACAGCTAAAGCCTTTTTTTTAGATTTTTATTATTTTATCTTTGGTTATTTTTCAGTACAAAAATGTCTTTCATTTATAAATTGATCACATCAGTTAATATATTTTATCAAAAAACACATAGTATAAAAACTCATCTTCAATAAGAGACTATTTCATGCAGGGAAAAAACAGATTACAAAACAATCAACATTCACACAGGTACATACACTCCTTACTTATCATACATGCTACATTCATTCTTGATTCTGCGTCCGAGGGATCACAGATGGAAGTGCAAAATACGCAAGGTCGACGCGTTTCGGCAGAATAAACCGCCTTCCTCAGGACCTATCTTGCAGAATACAAACAAATATTTTTATAGCCCCTGCATGGTTGAGTATCTGAAACGATAAATAACATACATTTGTTTCATTTCTTATAGTACTTTTTTCATTGTTCTAAATTACGATGCCCTATGTATGAACAAAAAAGACACAAAATACTTTACACATATTATACTTTGATTATTATGACTCTCTTGTGGTTGAACCTGCTGTGAGCAGAAGGAAGACATTACCGAAACTCTCGTGATGAACATAAAACTCAAACCATTTGTATTATCTTCGAGTCCTGTCTATTAAAACTGGGTAATGTTTGTGGGTAGGCATTATCTACAACTGTTGTTAGGTAATAGATCATAAACGGAAACGATATAATTGTCTATCTATCTGAATCCTCTTTAAGAAGAGAATTTTATCCTTTTTTTTATCTCCTCGCACAAATCAGTTCCATCAACATGACAGTTGAAAAGTGTTGTCTCCGAATTTAAAAATCAAGTACCTGAGATTCTAGAAACGAATTCCTATCAAGGTACACGCATTTGCTGGGGGGTTGATTATTGTATGAATTCCTGTGTGAGATTAAAAATAGAGTCTGTCACAATTCCGTGTTGTTATTATTGTATCGAAGTTTTTCGTAAACTAAGGCGGTTGCTTACCTATTTTATCAGATATTGTGTTCTTCTTCTAATTGTCGGTGCCAAGGTTTGTTTTTTGTTGTACGTCTGGTGATGGACTGCAGGGACCATAAAGAATAAATACATAGAGAAAACCCTGACTGTCTAGTGCTACATATAGATGGCAGGTGTATTATTATATCACTAACATATTACTGACCTTGTTGGTACAATGTTGGAAATTTGAGGCTTGAAGTCAATCTCTCCGTGTAACCCAAGGCGAGTAACCGTTATATTATTATTTTCAAAGTTGTTTAAGTTTCTGTAGAGATATTAAAACAAAATGCGAAGAACTGATTTTCTAGTACTTTACTCTACACAGATTTAAGGATTCCGAGTAAATTTGAGCGGGATTTACCTTATTTCCGTCTTTGCCGCTAAGCGGTCTCAGACGGCTGTGTGTCAGGGCGATCCGGTGCAATTTGAAGCTGTGTGGTGCCTTTCGCAGAAACGGGATATTTTTGGATTGAGATGCTCTAAGGGACGGAAAAATAAAGCACCCTCGTCACTACAAATTTCTCATGTTTGCTCATTATTAAAATAATTATCGCACATGAGAAGTAGTAGGCTACGCTACTCGCTGTACTTACTTCGATTCTTCTTTCATCCGGCAAAAACGTATCCACGCTCACACTGCTACGGGAAGCTAGCGTGTGGATGTACTTCCTGTTTTTTATATCCGTGACATGCGCGCCATCTAACTAGTCACATGGTTGAAGGTCATAGAACCTATCAACCAGAGATATTGCAGGAAAGTTAGCAGCCTATCGGCAGTTAGATATGAGAGCGCATCAAATGCGGTCACGTGATTGGAGTAACGTGGCGGCCATGTCTGAGTGGTGATTAATTTATCTATTTTACGTGATATGTAAACATCCTTATATATTTATCTGTGATGTATTTCTGAAAGAAGGGCCACTTATATTACTGGTTATTTTACACAATATGTATCAAAGTTCGATAGTTTTTAGGAGATTTAGGCGCTACTCGCTAAACATATTTGTGTCATTGTTGGGACCACTAGAGATGTTGGGACCACTAGAGATGTTGTCAATTATTTTATGCGCGTCATCTAACTAATCACATGGGTGAAGGTCATGGAACCTATCAGCCAAAGATATTACAGGATGATTAGCAGCCTAACGGTAGTAGGATATAGTTATTCTATGGGAGCGCATGGTTGGAGTAACTTAGCGGCCATGTCTGAGTGGTGATTAAATTATCTATTTTCTGTGGTATATGAATATCCTTATATGTTTATCTGTGATGTATTTCTGAAAAAAGGGGTCACTTATATTTCTGGTTATTTTTCACAATGTGTATCAAATTTCGATAGTTTTTAGAAGATTTAGGCGCTACTGGCAAAACAAAAATGTGAAAGCTCTCCAGCTCTGTAATAAGCGTCGGTACTGCTTCTTCGGTGTGGTGCAGGTACATCAGCATGTCGTCGGCATACATAGATACCATATGGTTCATGTCCACAAATCGAATTCGCCAGCCCTCAGATTTGTTTCTCAGGGTAATCGCTAAAGGCTCCATCGCAATGTCAAATAGGAGCAGAGATAGGGGGCACCCCTGCAGGGTACCTTTCCGTAATACGAAGCTTTCCGATACCTGGTCTCGAAGGAGTATTCTTACTGCCGGCCTAGTGTATAATATTTCCATCCATTTTATGTATTGTCTTCCCAATCGCATCCTCTCAAGCACCGCCCAGATCTAATTCCATTCTACTGAATCGAAAGCCTGCTGTATGTTTAGCAGAACCAGGGCCCAGCTCTCTTTTTCTAAACTTGGCGCATACCACACATGTGCCAGCCTACGCAGATTATGTGTGGTATTTCGTTTAGGAATAAATCCAGCCTGGTCCAGGTGGATCAGCTGGGGCATGTAAGGCAACAATTGTACTGCCAGAATTGCAGTTAGTATTTTGGAATCTATATTTAATAGGGAAATCGGCCTATAGGAGCTCGGGGAGAGGGGGTCTTTGTAAAGATAGTTGAACACGGAATAATTGATATAAAGAAGGTTTATTAGGGAACCAGAGTCCGCATACATTTGTACATTAATCCCTCCTATGATCATGGAACATAAAGGTTTCTTACATGACTTACTGTTGTAATCATTTATGTTCCAAATAAAATGGTCTATAGACTCATCACAAGAATCTTTTATGGTAGTTTCTTGATGCCCTCATCACCATCACTGGATTCATAGTCTGGTTCATCTAAGCATTTAATTCTTCTACCACCCCCTTTTCTTCTGCAGACCTTGGTAAAATGGCCAACAATTCCACAATTAAAACAACGTTGCTTCAAAGCAGGGCACAACTTACTTGAGCTAAATGTGAAGGACTATCACACCTAAAGCATCTAAAACTAGAATTACGGCTATACTCTTTTTTTTTATTTGACTCAACTTTGTGCTTAATAGGCATTAAAGGTTTCGAATTAGATGCCTTTGCTTTAATTTTATTAACAACTTCAACCGAAGTTTCAGCAACAGCAGCATCTTGTTTAAGTAGCTTAGCACTACGACTAGACATTTCAGCTTTCCTGACAATACTAAGAATATCATCAAGTTCAGCATCACCGTTTATCCAAAGTCTGTCTTGTACAGCCAGATCCTTATAGTGCATAACTACCTGATCTCTAATAAACTGATCAACCAAATGATCAAACTTACAATCTTCTGCAAGTTTCCTAAGTGCTGACACGCATTGATCAATAGTTTCATTACTTTCTTGTTTACGCTGGAAAAAACGGAATCTTACAATGCCAATGCATACTTTTGGTGTACCCCCTTCAGCATAGTTTTCGGTAACACTTTGTGGACTAGGAATTCATTAAACATATCCAGCAGGCGGTCGGCCAGCAGCGGGGCCACATTTTTGATAGAACTCCGCTGGGAGCTCATCCCCCCGGGATATTTCTCCGGTTTCCATTTTTCGATAGATGCGAGAATTTCATCTTTTGAGATTGGCTGTAATCATCAAATAAATAAACAGAATTATTTCCAAACATTTTGCGACTTTTTCCTACTAGCCTTGTCCCTAAGTGAGTTGCAAATTCTTTCAGGATCGCTCCATGTGTCTGCAGTGTGACCCCATTGCCATTTTGGAGCTGCAAAATTGGTGTATGTTCCCGCTCTTTTCTGATCAATCGTGCAAAGAGTGACCCTGACCTATCTCCCTCCATATGCAGCCTTTGCCTGTATGCAGTGTACGTACATTTTTCAATTCTAGCCCAGGCTTCAAGCGGTTCACCATGGACCCGGGTCCATTCGTTCATGTGTGTAAGCGTTGTGTGTATGGTACCCTCTAATCCCTGCAGTTGGTCTTCTAGTGCTGTGCTCTCTCTACTCAATTGCTGTTTCACCCCATAAGTGGTCTTCATGCATACCCCTCTGATAACCACCTTCATGGCTTCCCATTCTATTGATCTGTTGGCCTTCGACTCCCAATTTTCGTCGAAATAATGTTGTAGCCTATACCGTCTCGAAAGGTAATGAGGCCCCTTCGATAAAATCAATCATGGTTATGTCTTGAAGGAAGGGAACCACTTTACTTTAACCTCCACAACAACTGCCAGTGTTTAGAAAAGAACTGGACAGAGAACAGAAAGATTTCTGGATATTCGTTGATCCCTACAATGAATGATCTCAAGGAGGCTTGATAACCTTCTTAACGTAAAAAAATAAATAAATACATGAATCATCAAATGGAAGCATGAAATTGTAGTGGTGTTTCTCCTCTGAATGCATTATTGTGGTTACCTATTTCACGAACCACTGACTAGCGCACACCCATCATACATTCTTTCCAAAGTAACGGATACTGAAAAAAGTTACTCTGTTTTATTAGGGATCCCTTCATTTTCCACTAGTGTCATACTAGAGTGATTAGTAGTAAAAACCTCAGGCGCTAGAGGTGAATGTTTAGGCATTCTTAGTCACGCCGCTCTGATGTATATCCTTATGCACGAGTGTCTAGCTTGCTCTTGAAGTTTTCCAAGACTGCTTGAAGATCAGCGAGCCAACACATGCACAGATAGTCCATTATTAAGAGGGCATTATTGAAGAAAAATTATCTTTAGCTCAAACCATAAAAGCCTGGGCGAGAATAGAATGGGCGAAGACTACACCAATAAAAACAGCAGTCTGAAATGTACTGAATCACTTTTCCGTATGACCTTTATTAGGAAAAAAACAGCGATAAAAATATACTGTCACTGTTCCTGAACTATCAATGTTGTGGGTGTACTAGTGAATATTCAGGATATTATTGATTTCCTTTTTTTTTAGCACAGACCAGGCTTGGCCAATTAACAGAGCGCTTTGCAAGGTGAACAAAGGTGCTAGTTTGGACAAGTAAATAATTCAACTGTGGTAGAAGCGGAGGTCAGCATTCAAAAGGAGAATCACTTAATTTAGGTGTCCACAACAAAGTTAAAACATTCAGAATTCTATGCGGAAATAGTGTATGTGAAGATGCCCCCAGAATAAAATCAAACATTTTGTAACTATCAAGCAGTTCAGTCAGTGGATGGACACTGGAGGTCACAGAGCTAAATATGTTTATTCAAGTGTTGTTGGAACATTAGCGCTTTGCTTTGTCGTTTGTAGTTGCTGAAAAAGAAGATCATTCTGAGGAAGCGGAGCTCTGTTCCAGAAACGGTATGTGTTATTGTCTGCAAGCAACTTAAACGGATTTATTTCAGTGCAGTTCAGATACCGTTTTAAACAAAGGTTTTCACCCATTGCACCCAAAATGTCAATTGAATGTATATTAAATAAATAACTAGTTAAGCACAGTTATGTAGAGTACAGGACAAAATTATCTTGTCTCAACAAATAATCTGTTGTATCTTGATATCTTCTGGAAGATATGTTGATCCTGTAATGTTCTATGTTGCCATACTGTGCTCACTGGATTCTAGAGTGTGGAATCCAGGGAGCAGACCAGAGATGTACTGTTGCTGAGGGAGTTGGTCCTTGGATGCCTCTGGGGCAGTGCTTAATTTGTAAAATATGAAGTGCAGGTGCTCAAATGTTTGTCGGAGGCCACACCTACGTTTATCTGGCTCCACCCACTTCATCCACTGGCTCCGCCCACTTACTATATTAGCTCCACCCACATTTTCAACTGGTACTGCTAAAAGTCAGAGGTAATATATATCTGGCTGATCCGAATTTCAGCAAGGGAGCCTTCCTCATAGTAAGGTTTTGATAGGAGGTTCCCTTGCCCTGTGAGCATTTTGAAAAATATTAACTCAAAAGTGCATTTAAAGCACAATTTTGGAATAAATTAGCTAAAGTCACTAATGCATTGAAAAGGGACAATGTCAGTGCTGTATGTGCTGATTTGGTTAAAGGACAATACTGGGGTAGGGGGATATGCCATTTTTAACAGTCTATGAGTTCTAAGGTACAACTTTTACATAGCTTATGTGCCAAAATATTGTAATAAAGTAATGGCGAGGCAGTTTGAATTTCACAGTATTGCAAGTAAGTCATACCTATTAGGTAGGTAAACGTTATTTGCAGCAGGTATATAACCCTATACTACCTTTCAAGCAGTCACACCTGCAGCTTCCCCTAAACAAAGCTCCTGCCTCTCTCCAGGTAGAGAATTAACCACCAGAGTTATCTTGACATTTTAATGTATGCCTGAATATTACTGGAGCCCAGGAACTTGGCACCAGCTGCTTTTAAAACAAGAATATACTGGCAAACTGCCCCTCCCCCCCATAGTGTTACATGAAAGAATTAAACAGATCTTCGCTGAGGGCTCTGTGTTACAACATCCCACCCCATCGTACCTTTGTCTCATCCCTTCTGCCCCAGTTCACCACTGCACCACCCTCCACATTCACAAAGTGTATCCTGCTGCCTCGCTTCTCTTTTATGTACATTCACTTCCTTCTACCTCAATTACATATCGGCCTCATACCTCTATCTCATTCTTCCTCTCATCTCTGCCTCATTTTTCTTCCTCTCATCTCAGCCTCAATCGCCCCTGATCTTGACTCTGCCTCAATCTCCCTCTCACCTCTGGCCAATTGTACCTCCTCACACTTCTGCCCCATCACTGCTCAGCTATCCACCTCCCTCAGGAAGAATCGCAGCCACGTTATTTCCCCTAACCTCTGCTCTGCCCTCATAAAGCACCAAGCACCCACCCTCGCTCTTCACTGAAAACCCACCCTGGGCCCCAGTGTGTACTTAGTTTGTGTGTCTCACGCGGTATACTGACATTGCTTCAGAAAACCGGGAAACCCCCAGCCCTCTGCAAATGTTAAAAGCATAATCGAGTGGCACCGGCACCTCCAAAATTAAACCGAGGCAGCTAGCCAAACTTGTTCGTCTATCATCTGGCCTTTCCAAGCCAGGTACAACCGCTATCGTTGTGCATGGGCACATTGAAAGGCAAAGAAGGCGCACCCATAAAAGTTTAAAACCCTTAGGACAGGACATCACAATTATAGAAGGACTATCACCAAGTTAAGAAACTCATTCTATCGGAGCTTCTACTTTATCGTGTAAATGGCTGTAATTGAGAAGCATGAACTGTCCGTCGTTGTAACTTATCGGTGGGGTGTGGTGGTGGCAAAGCAGTGAATGTGCGCGCATTACAATGTGATATAATGTGCGCACGCTGCTTGCCGCGCACAGCCCCAACCCCCACAGATTTTATGAGCGTGCCCTCACTGCCCTGCCCTGAAACGAAACCGAATCATCCTGTGTAGTAGTACTGATCTGTCCAGGCAGTCCAGCCCTGCCGCAACTGCGCAACAAATAGACACTACTGCCCACTGCAGTGCACTGCTAGCCTGGCAACAACATGATCGTTGATGTCGATCAAACCAGGCAGGCGGGGATCAAAAACAACAACCAGTGACGTGACCGTAGGCCTCAACTGTGCAACTTTATAATTTTTTTATGGCTGGCCGCCGGCCTACTACTACGCCGCCTATCCTAACCAGCCAGTCACCACTCACCAGAGTCAACAATTATGATTTTTTTTTTTAAAAAAGTGATCCTGCGCCTGCGGCCCCCAGGCCCTGCCTGCCTCACCTGCGCAGTTTGGTGATTACTGATCATGATGATTGATTCGGCCGAAGGCGGCCGGCCTACCTACACCCAGGCCATCTTGTCTTTAAAAACCTGACCAGTAATCACAGTGAGTCAGTCACCACCGTAACGGCGCCTGGCTGCGGCCTGCCAGCCAGCCCCTGCCTCGCTCGCCTCGCCCTCACCTGCTGAGCAGTCCAGAGCTCGCTCCCAACTCCTGCTGAAATTAATTTGAGTTGAAAGGCGGGCGGCGGGCGTTGGTTGAATGAGTACACCACTGACTGGATGGATACTATATGGCTGCGCTCACGATGCTGGTGAGGAGGTGCGGGTATGCTGGGGCGGGCAGCGAAAATGCGCGTGCATTAAATGCATTATCTGCGCACGCGTCGCTGCCTCTGCCACTCACAGCTCCAACCCCCGCAGCAAAGTCCTGCCCTGTGCCCTGGCTGCAACAACAACACTAACTAGTGTCCCGCCCACATTGAGGCCCTGGCGCCGCGGCCTGGAAATGACTGTCTTGAAGAGACAGTAAGGTAGGACTCGTGATTCGGAGGAGGAAATAATTATTGAGAAATGAATCGAAGTGGGACTGCACTGGACGAGTCAGTGTCAGTCACATTCACGTCACGTCACCCGGCCGGCAGTACTACTGTTACTCAGTCAACAACCCCCTTATGGCACCACAGCAGCAGCGTGCACGAGTCATCACGACTTTCATTTCCAAGGCAGGAGACTTTAATTTCTAACGCCGGACAGGTGCACTTAATGCCGCGGCCGCCGTGACTATAGACCCGGCCCTCATAATTAGGTGCCGGTGCTAAGCACCGGCAAGCTCCGGCTCAAATTAAGCCCTGCTCTGGGGTTGTTATATTGAATAAACATCTTTTCTACTTCAAACCACTGTACCTCAAGTCATTTCATAATCCATCCACGTTTATGTGGTTGAGTACATTTATTAGAGGGTTTTTTAAATGAATGTTTCTCAAGTGGATATCTTGTACATAGCTGCTGCCCTTTTCCTTTGTAATTGACGGTATCACCCTGTTGCTGTAGAGTGCAGTGAGTATAGTTTTTTACAGGCTTTCTTAACACTTTATGCAGTGACCATGGCTGACATGACAGTTTTTACTACGTCTGGCACTGCCACACTGTACTAGAACTCGTGTACAGAGTATAGCTTCTGAGTTGTAGCGGTGCACGTTCTAGGGCTTGCCCCAACCACACCTGTCTCAGAGTCTGGCGGACTGGAAATCTTCAAGTTTCTACCCCCTTGCCGTAAGGCGTGCTCAGTTAGGGGCTTGCCATTTGGGAAAGCTCATGAGGTGGCGATCTCACGTTGATGGCTGTGCTGTCATTATGGGTCCCCATGAGAACCTGATTAGGTATCTGTGGTGCGCTTATGGTGGTGTTCTTTAATGAAGAACTGTGCCAATTTGTTGTTCCTTTGTTTATTTGCAGACCGCTTTGGCTACATTTCCCAGCAGTCCCAGAGGGCGGCCATTTTGAGTGTTAATGGGTGTTTAAAAGCAGCCCCGCCCTGGGGTACACACTCATTATTTTCCTGACGCATGCATAGAAGGAGCTTCCAAATTCCGGTGATTGTATTCGGGGGGTTAATCACTGTAGCAAAGGCAAATTCTGGTGACCAGTAAACTTGCAGTGTCCCCATTTGGTATTCTGCTGATGCAAGTAAGGCCGGCCAGGCCTTTACGGTAAAACAAGGGCACCGCGATGGGGTGCCCTTATGCTCCTGAAATGGCCGTTCTCTACATGGCGGAATATGAAAAAAGATTCATAGAGACAAACAACCCCTACTCACAAAATATAAAGCATTGGTATCGTTACATCGACGACGTGTGGCTCCTGTGGCAGGGGAGCCCCGCCGACTTGAGTAACTTTCACCAATGGATAAATTCGAGGCATCGTGACATACAATTCTCACTGGACTCAAGCAATGTCAAAATGACCTTTCTTGATGTGGAAATGAGTAATGTGGGAGGCGTTTTGAAATCATCCCTATACAGGAAGAAAACGGATAAAAATACCATCCTTCATTATGGCAGTTCGCATCCAAGAAACTTGAGGGCGAACTTGCCTTATGGACAACTCCTGAGAATTCGGCGAAATTGTTCAGAAATTGACCAATTTGAGGAACATGGCCAACAGTTTTGCGATGAATTGGTGAAACAAGGCTACCCAAGTAAATTACTTAAACATTCGTTTAAGAGGGCCCGTTACACACCACGAGAATGTCTCTGAGACAAAACAGAAGCGTGAACTTGAAAACTTAGTTTGCGTTACCACTTTTTGTGCGGAAACTCACAAAATTCGACAGATGGTTTTGAAACATTGGCATTTGCTAGAAGAATTGGAAATGCCATTCCCCCGTCCAATATTTGCTTTTAGAAAAAACCAGAACATTGGTCAACAATTAGTTCGCGCAGACATTAGAATACCAAAACCAAAAAGCGACTTATTGTCCAAATGGGGACTCAAACCGATCGAGGGTCACCACAGATGTGGGAACTGTATCGCTTGCGATACAACGATTGAAGGGAAAACTTTCTGCCATACTACCACAACGTGGACCCATTCGAACTTCACGAACTGTAGAACCAAAAACGTGGTTTACGCGATCATTTGCCCTTGTTCAAAAATTTACATAGGTAAAACAAACCAACAGGCCAACACACGCATGACGCAACATAGGTCACGCATTAAAAACAGAGTGCTCACAGCGCCTCTTGTCCAACATTTTATCGACCAAAATCATGGGGAAAATGAGTTCAAGTGGACTGTGCTGTTTAACTTGAACCAAACTAATTTGAGTGGAAGCAGCGATCAAATGCTTTTGAAAAAAGAAGCGTATTTGATACTAAAATTCAATAGTACCCAAACGGGGCTCAATTCTTTATCAGAGATTTCCCGCCTTTGAACTTGAAGTATCTGGGTAACTACTAAGTCCACAATGCTTAGCGGCGGATTAGCTATGAAGTAACAGCCTCACATGGTGGTTTTCCACCAATGAGTTCGCATTTCCTGGTACGTGGTTGCAAAGAGAGGTGAGTGTCAGCGCGTCTCCTGCAGTATGGTAGACAAGTAGCCCCTTCGCGCTTTATAATCTAAATAAAACTATTCCAGATCCAAGCGAGATTGAAGCACGCAGCGTGACACCGCGGAGGCTTCCCCGCCCATCGGCGAGAGTCAAACATAACAGTGGAACCCCTCACCACCCTCTACAAAGATACTCAGGTACGCTAATAGTCAGGAAAACCGCTTTAGATCGATCTAGCATAGTGAATGGTCATCCAGTAAGCACAATGTCTGTTGCTTTTCAGGCGGTTGTGTAAATAAGCATACAGCGGATGAACCACCTCTGGAGAAAATAACTAGTGGCGCCCCCGTTTTAACAATCTAAGGTACGGATTGTGTGCTTTGAAATTATGAGACCACCCACCTGCTCGTCTCTGAGACGCATGGTACTAAATCACTTTTCGTAATCTTTCTAACAGAATTCCTGCATAACAAAAGGCCCCTCTTTATTTGAATTATGGACCGCGGGACCGCGTTACCCATATGAAAAGGTAAAATCCTGCGACTTCTGCCCTTGTGCTTTAGGGGTAGGCTTTCATTTCTTGTAAATAGTGGCTAAATCGAGCTTCCTTTATTTTTATAGAAATCCACACTCACAGAGCCCTGAAGAGAATCTGTGATTCCTCCCAGATTTGAAACGCGTCGGCATAACGGCGAATAGGCATTTTTGATTAAAGAAAACTAACAGTCATTTGTGAATTATAACTGATTGCTGAGTACAAAGTGATTTCTCTGTTGCCTTTTCCTGTTGTTTTGACCCTGGTTGGGCTTTCTAATAAGTTGAATTTTTCACAAAGATTAATTATTTGTGCGAATAGAATTGTTATTTTTCTTATTGTAAAAGAAGCTTGCTTATAACTGAATTCATTTGTATATATTGTCTTGTGTTTAGAATTTTTTGTATGATAGTGTAAATAGTGTAAATGTGTGTAAGTAGTGTCTTTTCTCTACCTTAAAATGTCTTTCAAAAGGATTAAACAAAAAATTGTTCAAAGGGTTTAAATAAAATAACCCATACAAATAGGTCTTCTTCCCTTGTTTGTATTCTCAAAAGTTGCGAGAGAAAATTATCCTGGGGGACAACATTGTTTTTGTTCTACTTTACGGTAAAACAAAGCATTTTGCTCAGATTACCCGGTTCTTTTCAGAAGCTGCCTTGTTCATCCTAGGTCATTATCCCGCATTTCCCCACGAGTTAACACTTTGTGATAGCGCTCTATGAGATGAGTGTATTACTGACATTCTACGCGAGTCAAATGTTGTGACGTTGAGTGTTTAATTATTTGATTGTAGCACACCTTGGATTAAAAGTATTGTCACACTGCGCTTAGGAGTGAGTGCAGCAATATTTGTATTTAAAAGAGAACTGTGTATCAATATTCAGTGTGTCAGATACCTGTATGAAGTGAATATTGATCACTTCTATCTATGACATAACTCCTATAATCATGAATACTATGTCCTGCAAAGAGACATGATATGAAGAGCTTACAATCCTTTCTAAGATTACTTGAGAGTGTGGTGGTGTGTAATTCGCAATATATTTGTTGTGTTTAACCTTTTACTTTGCAGGTCTACCTCTTAACTGTTCGGTTTCCGAACCCTTCTCCTGCCTGGCAACTCTAATTCTCGGTGCTATATCAGCATTCAGAGTTAGAGGTCCTTGGAGGTGGACATCAAAGGTAGCCGTTCTGACCCCGAGGAAGAGGCCACATCTGACACGGTCACTGTTTTAGCACTACTATACAATACAAAGATACTTTATTAGGTTTTACATATGTTAATAACCATCAGAGCAACTTTAACCAGGAAGCGCTGAACAAAGATTACGAGACTGATGTTACCTCTTTCTGCCCTCCTTTTCGCCGACACAGGACCCCTGGGACTCAGAGGCTAAAACATGGTGGCAACCCCAGCTGGCGCGAATAGGTGCATACACCTTTAACAACGCTACACCCTCTCATGACGTGTGGCTCTGTGTGAGGCAGCGGATTGGAGCAGAGAGCCGGACCTCCTCCTGATGTCACGGACCCTCGAGACAAGAAGCCGGAAGAAGAGGTGAACGGCGTGCGGGAGACAGAAAGAGAAGCGCGACCGGAGAGTGCAGCGGAGCCGGAGCTGAGAGCACAGCAGAAGGAGGGGAGCTGAAGGAGAGGTTTCCAGAGAAGCAAGAAGCCGTAGCAGGGCCTGGAGGCCAACGTTCCCGAGCACCGCCCAGCCACGCTCAAGGAGGAGTGTGGCTCACAGGTGCGTGAACGCGTTGCGGGGTGGTTAGGAGCGCGGGGCACAGATGTTTGACTATGTACTGAATGCCCGGACCCAACGCCTTCGCATAAAAGTCCCTCCCCTCCTCACAGTCCCCTGCACTACTGCACTCTGAAAGCTTTAGCACTGTTGAAGTGCCGACTTTGCACTGGCATTGTTGAGCACTTTGCACTGGTGTCCTCACCCCTTGGTACCCCCTGGGAAATAAGTGAAAGGAATAGAGAAACTAAGAGCCCCTTTCTTTTGTCCTTTCCGCATGTGGCGTTGGAGTACCTACAGAGACAAGGCACCGTCGCAGGAGGCAGAGAAAGGAACCAGCCCCAGAAGACCACGCGCCCTTGCGGACACATTGGACCCTGCCATCCTAGCCAGTGAAAGACTTACGCAAAGAAAGAAAAAACCTTTATAAAAATAAAACCCCATTTACCCTCACCTGGTTTACGTGTCCCTCCTTCTGAACCGCCACAGCAACATTACAACAAGGGCATTGAAAATTTAAAAAAAGATAGGTAGCATGATCTTTACCCCATTTTATGTACAATCCATTTCATTTACAGAGATGTATAAAATGTATCAATAAAATACAGAATTAGTACCACAATTAAAAAAGGCTGTCAAGGTTCTCTTATGTTTCTGGATTTTAATGCTGATTTAAGAAATCTAACCGTATATAGAGTGCTTTCAGGTTTTAGCATTTGCAGGTAACGCGGGACGGACCTGTTTAAAATGTAATTCATTTAACAAGGGTTTCAGAAAAAATCTCCGGGGGTAATATAGAGGGGACAGATAAATAAAAATATGCACCAGGTCTTGCGGAGACGTATTGTCGCAGCCGCAAGGAGGTAACATCTGACCTCTATATGATACCCTGGGTATGGCTAGTAAAAGATGATAGTAACCAAGCCGGAACCTTGTTAGAAGGAACCGCTCATGATTTGTGATGGGCCATAATAGACATGGCTCCATTAAGGATGTGGTTTTAAGCATTACACATTTGTGTATGCTAGGTTTTGCCAGTTCCACCTCATCTCTAGCTAGTTTTTTCATTAGCAAAAAGTTTTTTTTAACAAACTCCACATCTGCGGTGACTATCAGGTCTGGATTTGAAAAAAGATCTGGACGCCCCATCCCAGTGAAACAGCTTTTTAAATATTTGAGCCAAGGTACATTAAGCATGTGATCCTGAGAAGACTTCTCTTAACAGCTGGTGATTAAGGGCCAGGTCTTTACTTAACCAGCCCTTCAACCAAAACAATAAAGGCCGTAGTGCTAGAATATCGCCAATATAGGGTATTCCAGTTTCCTCGTGTGTTATTAGGTTGACAGTTCCCTTAGGTACCCACAAGTAGCTGTTTCAAGAAGGTGTTCCCTGCCACCTCAATGCTTTCAACTAGTGCGTACCCCCATAGTTCACTGCCAAAGCTGCCCAGGGCGACACTTTTTGCCCGATATATTTTCAATAGAGCTGCTACTGGAGGTTTACCCATTTTAGCCGCAAAGTTGAATATTTCTGAATTAGCCTTCTTTCTTTCTTTAAAAGACCTTTATTCGAATTTGATAAAATCCATAAAAGTACCGAACACATCAAAGCACATATATACACATAATACAAAACAATTAAATAAATTACATTCCATAGTGACAAAGCAATTCATACAGTGGTTAGGCAATAAATTTCATTATCTTATAAAGTTTTAGCAGTAGTATCTTTATGACTGAATCTGATTTCAAGGACTTTCCATAGTCTTACGTGCGCGTATGGCTAGTCTTAAGAAAGTGCTAGTGCGAAATGTCAGTTCATCAGTGTCCAGGGTGAGCAGCAGCATATAGGATTCCTGAAGTGTAAGAGGTCTTAGTTTTCTAAAATATGGGGTTAAAAGCCATTTGGTATACCTCACATAAAATTTACAGAAAAACAGAAAATGCAAATCATCTTGAGTGCTTGTACCGTCACAAGGGCAGGGGGTAAGGTCAATATGGTGTTGATACCCCAAAGGAAAAGAGCAAAAATTTCACAGTTCCTGCCCTTAGACGAAACAGTAGAGATCGCTCCCAATTTGACATAGGGAGTGAAAGGTAGGGTGGCATGATTTGCATACGGAGACCATTACCAATGTATTTTTTGACCCCTGATTTCTGTAATTCAATTCCAAGCCGTTCATTACGGTAAAGTGCATAGAGTGCCTTTTGGACCTCATGTTTGTCCTTTAATTCAATAGCCGTTGGCTCAGTAAACAAAATGCCTCTACCAATTTCATTAAATATTTTAAAAACTTCTTTAAACCAGGGGATCTGCATGCCATTTTCACTATTAAGGCAGTCCCTGATGATGTTTTGCGTAAGGGCAGCAGCCTCATTCCTCCAGATTCTAATCCAGAAGAGTGCTGGTCTTACTTTAATAAAGTCGTTTATGAAGGGGAGGTTGAGTTCGTTATGACAGATGAAATTGGAAGAGGAAATTGGTGCTCCCAGCAATTTCCTACAAAAACGGTTTTCCTCTCTTTGAATACCAATGCTGCTGGCCGATCCCCAAACTTCGGCTCCATACGTGGCAACAGGGGAACACTGTAGTTTAAAAATTTTAACAATGGCTTTAGTGGCGCCGATTTTCTTAGGGCGGGGGAGACTCAGAACAGAATTGTTGGCTTTCGAGAACTTGCTCGTGGCGTGGGCCACATGCCCACTCCAAGAGCCGTTCGCAGCGAAAACCAACCCCAGATAAGGGAACTTATGGACAGATTCGAGTTTATCTGTTCCAATTTGAATAGTGCCGAGTTTCCTTTTGCCTGGCCCACAGGGCATAGTAAAAGACTTTTTAAAATTAACTTTCAAATCCAGTCCCTCCATAAAATTTACAAAACTATGTACAAGCAGACGTAAGGCGATAGGTGTACGTGCCATAAGGACAGCGTTGTCTGCATATAAAAGTACGGGTAAGGGATTGCCTAAAATAATAGGGACATCAGGGGTAGCTTTCTTTAAACAGTTGGACAGACCATTAATATAAATGATAAACAGCAGGGGTGCTAAAACGCACCCCTGTCTCACCCCCCTCCCTATCTTAATGGCTCCCGATACCTCTCCGCCCATCCCAATACGTACCCGAGCTTTCAGGTCAGTATGGAGGTAGGCTAAGAATCTAACAAGAGTGGCATCGAGACCATTTGACAGGAGAGTCAACCATAGCTTGGATCTGTTCACAAGATCGAATGCGGATGAAAGATCCATAAAAGCTAGGTAGACGGGGGATGAGCGAGCAATGCAATATTTATCTATTATCAATTTTAAGTTTAGGCATTGCTCGACTGTTCCTACCCCACTCCTAAACCCCATCTGGCAGGGGTCTAAAAAGTCAGAATCAGTCGCCCATTCTAGTACCCTGTTATAAATTATTCGTCCTAGTATTTTTAAAGTATTATCCAGGAGGGAGATGGGACGATAATTTACTGGGTCTGATCTGTCTCCCTTTTTGTAAATGGGGACAATGATAATAGTAGCCCAGGTGGCAGGCATGGCTACATGTGGGAGACTGTTGAAAATGTTTAAAAGTATTGGTGTCCAAAGATCAGCGTTAAATTTGATGATATCAATAGGGAGGCCGTCCGGCCCGGGCGCCTTATTACCTAAGCTCTCTTTGATTGCTTTCCTGACTTCTAAGTCCGAAATCTCTAAGCCTTCTGTTTGGTTCAGGTTAGGGAGCGGTTGCTCATCAGAGGGGGCGGCATAAATATTAGAAAAATGGGTCTCCCAGGCTGTACTGGTTATATTACAACTAATATTTGTCAGCTCTTTGCCCATTTCCCTCGTTCTCCTGACTGCCGACCAAAATGGGCCGCTGCCACCCAGATTGGCGCTGATAACCAGCTTATCCCAGTGATCGGATAGCAAATTTGCCTTCCTTTTCGATGTTTTATCTTTGTAGTTTTTCCTGGCAGCTCAAACTACATCCTTACACCTGGGATTGGCAGAGAGGGCCTTTCTTAACTCTCTATTGGCCACGGAGCAAGATGTATCAAACCACCGTGGCTCTTTCTGGTCAGTAGGGAGTGGGACTGACAGGAGAGTTTTTATATTGGAGCATAAAGCTTCAAAATCAGTAATCAGTTCTTCATTATTTGTACTTGGGGAGGAGAGGCATTTCAATAAATCCGGATGTGCCTTCTGAATCGTATCTATAATGGCCCCACAATCAATTCCTCTCCATTTGAGGCGAAGGCCGTCAATTGAGGGTGTGATATCCCTTGCCCCATTTAAATTCATAAAAATCGGACTGGGTACGAGGTTAAAAATAGCAAACAATGGATTATGATCGCTGAAGGACGTTTGCACCACAGAAGATTTGATTAAACAGTCCGTTAGCACAGGTGATGTAAAAATGTAATCGATAATTGAACCGTTATCCCTGCCCTTAAACGTAGGGGCATAGGGAAAATTCATATCATACCCTACACTCATTACATCAACAAGATTAAAATCAGAGAGTATGCTAATCAGTTCCAAACCCCTGCGGTCATTACAGTGATCAAAATTAGTAGATCCATAGTTATCTATAAGTTTCACATTAAAATCTCCCCCGATCAGAATACTAGTCTTAGTGTCTACTGACATGGAACAATCAATCATGTTTAAAACCTTAGATAAAGCAACAAAATTTTTGTTCGGTACACCATAAAAATCATTGTTGTAAAAATTAATTAAATAAATTGTGGTCTTTGATTTCAATTTATATTCCAGAATTTGAATATTGGAATTGGCAAGGTTATCTGGCTTCAAAACATTAATTGTACCGCCTGCCAAAATTCTAATCCCCGTGAAGAGTCCACCCACCGCTCGGCCAAAACTGGATTTTAGTGATGTCAGGCTGAAACAGTGGTAGCCTTCAATATACAGGTTATCAACAGCCCAAGTTTCTTGGAACATAAGTATGTCTACGTCATTAATTAGTTCGGTCCAAGCAGGGTCAGAGAGCTTAGATTCTAAACCTGCGACATTCCAGCTTAGAATTGATAGGCCGTGTTTGAACCCCTGGTTAATAGATGTGCTCCTAATATTCCCATTATCATAGTTAGTTGGTTCGTTTGAAATGGCCGGAATACTATCCGACAATATAATTTCTGTAACTGCTGTTTTAACATGGAGCGATGCAGGTGAAATTGTAATTATGGCACCCTCTTTGTTACAGGCTTTTGCATTATTGCATAATTCTTTGTTGAGGGGTGTGCTCAGTCAATCCTGTTCGTCTAATGATGATAGATAGTCGAACCGATTGAAGGTTGGGATATTGTACAATGGCCTAGCTTGTGTCATCTGTGCAAACTGGAATGGGTTGGTAATTGGGTAAGACATATCCCTATGATTACTCTGGTGCATAGTTGGGGCTTGAAAATGCTGCGGATGGTTGGGGGTAGGGATTGGCATTGGGGGTTGTGGATGCCAATTGTGGTTGTTGGAAAAGGCGGCATTTAGGTTCTGGTTTTGGACAAAAAGGGGTGATTTGACCCTTGCTCCAAAATTCATCTCTTGGTACGGATTAGTGGGGAAATTGTTGGGAAAGTTAGCCGTTGCTTGTTCTGGGGGTATCAGGTGTCGGTAAAAATATCCTAAGGGAAGGAGCGTGGTGTTAAATTCCCATGGCGATGGTAGGGGGGCGTTGGCTAATGTTTTCTCTGCCCAATGTGGTTTTCTAAAACTAATAGTGACAGTCGCCCTCAAATTTTTTCCTAAGTGGTCCAATCCAACCCACTCGCTGTGTGTTAATAATCTCCCTTGCACCATCAATTGGGTAATTGCAGTTAGTAATTAGCCAGTGCAGGGTTTTGTTTTTGAGTGATGCGGGATTTTCATCCTGATCCTTTCTTAGTTTGGTGACATTTACTAACACTAGTACATATGCACCGCATTCCGGAGGAAGGTTAATGCGGGCAGGAACTTGTCTGGGTGTTTTTGGGATAGGTTGGGTCAAGATAGGATTGCTTGTTGAAATTAAAGGGTGACCTGTGGTGCTCACATTTGGGAGTATAGTATTAGTGAGGGTATTGGTGCCAGAATCCTTCCTTTTATCTGTGGATTTGCTATTAGTGTGTGATGTTGCTGCTTTTTGTTTTGTAATTAGGCCATTGGCCAGCGCAACAGGTACGGCTTTATCTACGTTAATTGGGGTGGCTGGGGGTACTTGTAAAATAGTTGTTTTGGGACCTGCTATATTAGTGGGGTTGCTATTTTTTGTACTAGTTGCAGGACCTCCCTTTAGGAAATTCTTGAGAGGGCTGCTCAATTCATCTAGCTGTTTTTCTAATCGAGCAAGCCTATTTTCGATTGGGGATAGATAAATGCTTAATAGTTCCCCCAGTCTTTCCAACAGGGGGTCGTATGCCTTGTCTATATTTCCGTTGGTGTTCGTTGTTCTGCCCTGCTGAACAGTTTCACTATCGTCCCTCTGGGATATTACCGTAACCTTAGTCGTGTTATGATTATTGTTAGGGACAGAATTGGTATTTTTCCCAGGTTTCCTTTGTGCCCGGCCATATTTCCTAATCGTGGTGACCCGGGGCTTGGGTGCGTGTAACTTCAGTTTTTGAACTGCCCCCTCTCGCCTACCTCTAGCTTGCCTGGTGTTATCAGCAGATTTTGCTTTGGGAGAGGGGTTAATTAGTGGGTCAGGGGTTTTTTCCAGGTCTGTGCTAGTGTCGGTGTCTGTGTCTAACAGGGGAATGGAGGCAGAGAGGTTAACCTCGCTGGGAATGGTGTGAATGTCAGCACAAACGTCAAGTAGGGGTCTGATGTTGTTAGGCATAGCTTGTGCAGGTGTAATGGCGGTAGCAATGAGGCCAAGTGAGGAACGTTTGGCATGCGCCAGGTCTTGTGATACCCTGCGTTCTAGTAGGTTAATGCCCTGATTGATGGCATCATTGGCCTTAGATATAAAAAGGTCAATGGGGCCAGTCACAGCGGCAGCAGTTCTGCTGCGGGTGCCTCTTGGGGACATGCTGACAGGTGCTAACCCTTATTCTGCGGTTTGGGTTTGGGTTGCTACACGGGACTACAGACACAAATGTCAATGACACCTAGCAAAACATAATAATTAACAGGCAGTTAGTCCCGAAAATGATTGCTGTACCCACAGTTCCTGAATGAGGAATGGCCAATGGACCGATGAACAGTACCTTCGAGTTGTATGGAAATGGGCGTAAATGGGCTGGCCCCGTCCCGTCCTCCTCGTGCCTCTGAGGGCCACAGAGGGCCCGCCCTTTGCCCGGGCTTCTCCCGCGTGCGACTCGCGGTGCGAGAGGGGGTGTCAGCCTTTTACAGGCGCCTCCGGGCGCTCCTCGTTCGTCACTGGCGTGCACCCGCCCCAGGGGCTGCTGGGGATTGTGGTCCGCTGTTCGCGCTGGTCGCGCTGCCTCCCGGCGTTTCTGTGGCGCGTTCTGCAGCGCCGCCGTTCCCCTCACGGCTCCTGGTACACAATGTCAGTTTCTGATGTTCCCCCGCTGGGCTCCCGGGGGGTCAGCCTTTTACAGGCACCTCCGGGCGCTCCTCGTTCGTCACTGGCGTGCACCCGCCCCAGGGGCTGCTGGGGATTGTGGTCCGCTGTTCGCGCTGGTCGCGCTGCCTCCCGGCGTTTCTGTGGCGCGTTCTGCAGCGCCGCCGTTCCCCTCACGGCTTCTGGTACACAAGGTCAGTTTCTGATGTTGAATATTTCTGAATTAGCCCTTATTATCTCGCCTCTTTTCCTTTGCACCAACGGGCCCCAACTTAGCTGTTCATCAAACAGAACGCCCAGGTATGAGAATGATCTGCTTAATGGTACCTTCTCAGCATTTACCATGAAGGACTACTGTTTATTTGGGCGCACTCCTATCTGCATTAATTACGATTTAGTGTTATTTATGGCAAGATCTCGGTCAGCATAAAGCCATGAAAGGCATTTAATAAAGATTGCAGACCTCTGGGGGTTCTTGCCAGGAGAACAGCGTCGTCTGTGTATAGCAAGACAGGCAAACCCCTGTGCACAACATACGGAAAATCAGCGTTGGTTTTTACCAGAGATGCGTCCAGCTCATTAATATATAAATTAAAAAGGAAGGGGGCCAAAATACAGCCCTGCCTTACTCCTCTCTCGACGGGAAAGTCCCTGGATACCCTAAGGTCTAGCGAGTATCTTACATTTGCCTTAGTGTCCTGATGGAGGGCCCTTAAAAAGTTGACCAAAGAAGGCTCCACCCCCATGGCGCCCATGAGATCCCATAACTTCCCCTGTTTACACAGTCGAACGTGGAGGTGAGATCCATGAACGCCATGTAGATGGTGCCCCGTCGGGCCATAGTATACTTTCCAAGGACCATGTATAGATTTAGGCATTGTGCCAATGCGGAGTGGCCAGGGCGAAACCCGTATTGGATGTCCGATATTATCCTATTTTCCGCAGCCCAAGTTGACAGTCTGTTCAGGACCACCCCTCTCACAACCTTAACCACAGAGTCAATCAGGGAGATCCGTCTATAGCAAGTAGTGCTGTTCCGGTCTCCCTTCATGAAGAAAGTTCCGATCGTGGATGTTCCCTAAGACTCAGGACAACCCATGGTTGCTGCTGCAAGGAGTACTGCTGCAAGAACCGGCGCCCATAGTGCCACGTTTGACTTGTAGAGATCCGGCAGCATTGCGTCAGGGCCCGGTGCTTTATTAAGTGTCAGCCCCATAATGCCTCTCTCAATTTTGCTTAAGGTGAAATGCGGTCGTAATACACTCTGCCCACCCTCACTCAGGTCTAACGGAGGGGTGTTGCCCTTAAATATGGAGCTAAAGTGCAGTACCCAATCATGTTCAGGGATATTAGTACCTACGTCAAACAGTGGTCTGTTGACTATGCCCCAAAATTTCTCGCTGTTATTCAAGGGACTGGGGTCTAAGAGTTCCCTCCAGATTGTTTCTTTTAATTCAGCCTTACGCTTTACTAGCACATTTTTGTATAATAGGCGTAGTGAACGATTCTGCAGGCAATCTCTCGGGGTTCCTTTCAGGGCTGACTTTCGCTCCCTGGCAGCCCTTGAACAGTTATGGTCAAACCATCTTGGGTCCCTAGGCTTCGGGGTTGTTTTAGGGGTTGATCACTTTGATAGTGATTATCTCAAAGGCCCAGAGAATATCCATTGGGGCAGAGGCAGGGGATACACAAGATACAAGTTCCGGAGCACATGTTTTATGAATTCCCTCGTAAAGTGCATCCTGGTTTACTTTGGACCACTTGAGGCGGCGCCTTCCATCTGTACATTTCAGCACCCCATCAGGTATGGACTTTTCCCGTAAAGACAATATATTCCCTGTCAGGTGAATACAAACAGGGTTGTGATCACTATATGTGCTGTCTAAAACACCGAAACCCGATAAACGGGTTTGTAAACCCTCCATTATTAAAATGTGATCTATAAAGGTCCCTCCTAAGTGGCCCTTGAATGTGGGGACAACCAATTTGCTATCAACATCTACCACAGACATGGTGCTTATTACTTCATATTCATTCATTAAAAGGCTAAGGGCATCACCCCGACCGGAGTGTTCAAAATGTATACCCCCCCATTCTGCCACAACCCAATTCACCCATGGCAGTTTTTGCTGGATTGCCACAGGGGTGAATGTTAAAATCCCCCATCAGCATCATGCAATGTGAGGCTTTTCCCCAGTGTTGTTTAATAAATGCATCAAACAATGAATACGCCCCAGTGTTTGATGTGAGTTTAATAAATGCATGCAGTTGGTCAATCTGACATGTCCCTGATGAGTTCACCGCATTATAAAAATTGATCAGCAGTCCTACGGGGGGAGTTCATTGCAATTTCCTCAGCAGACAACCGAATTCGACAAGAAAAAAAGAGAACTCATGCACCAACGGACAGGGGCCCCGAGAGTCTGGAAAGAACTTAAGGTAGCACGGGGTCACCTTGCGGCTCTAGATACTGACCGTGCAGAATATGCGGCACTGAGACTAAAGCATGCCTATTACACCGGCGGGGATCGGTGCGGGGGGTTAATGGCCAATCGGCTCAGAATAGCGCGACAACATCAGAAAGTGAAAGAAATCACTCGCACTGATGGGTCTATTGTGTCCGAGGATGCGCAAATAGCGGAGACGTTCCGAGACTTATGCTGAACTCTATGAGGGCATGCCTCCGAAAGTCACTGCTGCAACACAGTACTTGGATTCGGTTATACTCCCATCTCTGGCACCGGAACAATCGGAATGGCTAGAGAGGGACATTCGCATTGAGGAGGTATTCACTGCAATTGCACGCCTCAAAGCAGGGAAAGCACCTGGGCCAGACGGCTACTCCTCCTCATTTTACAAGACCTTCTGCACCACCCTGGCGCCGTTGCTCACCTGCCTATTTAAATCGTTCGATGATCCAGGAGCTATCCCACCGGATCTCCTGCGTGCCTCCATCTCGGTCATCCCAAAACCAGGGAAGGACAGAGCTAAATGAGAGGCATATCGGCCAATTTCCCTCCTTAATGTTGACCTCAAATTGTACACCAACATACTTGCGACGCGTCTAGCCTCCCATCTGCCAGGCCTAGTAGACACCGATCAAGCAGGATTTGTCCCTGACCGACAAACAGTCGACAACACAAAGAGTAGTTCACCTGATCGAAAAAGCCTCCTGAATACCTGGGGAATACATGATATTGGTGGTCGACGCTGAGAAAGCGTTCGACCGCGTTCACTGGCCCTACCTGGAAATGGTACTGGCCAGATTCGGGATAGGGAAGAAGTTTCAGACCCTAATTTTCAACTGCGACAATGCGCCCTCTGCAGTGGTGAGAGTTAATGGCTACACATTGCCCACATTTCCCATCAAGAGAGGGACGAGGCAGGGGTGCCCATTATCGCCACTCCTCTTCGCCCTATATATGGAACCCCTCGCCTATCAGATTCGGCACCGTCAGGATGCTCTTGGCATTAAATTCGGTGGCGATCTTCATACCATCAGTCTTTATGCGGATGATGTCCTACTTACCCTGGACCATCCCCCTTCGGCGTTACCGGCGTGCGTTACTGAACTTGAGGCGTTTGCTACGGTGTCCGGATTCAAGATGAATACGGAAAAATCTATAGCATTGGACCTGTCCCTTAAAGCCCCAACACAAGCTCATCTACAGACCCTTCTCTCCGTTCAATGGGCTACGGATACGGTTCCATACTTGGGAATTCAGCTCGCTCCGACCCTGGCCAGAATGGCCACTGTCAACTACACTACTCTACGCACTCGCATTTGAGGAGAGGTGGAGCGGTGGAGACATCTTCCCCTATCTTGGTTAGGTCGCATTGCGGCGGTCAAGATGACCGTCCTGCCGCAAATCTTATACCTCTTTCGTGTCCTTCCACTTCGGCCTCCAACAGGTTGGATACGGCAAACCCAATTGGACTTAGCTCAATTTATTTGGCAAGGTCGGAAACCAAGGTTTAAGAGAACACTCGCTACCTTGGCCCCAGAGGAAGGATGTTAAGGCATTCCTGATCTGTATAAATACTACCAAGCAGCGCAATTGCGCTATTTAGTGGAGTGGAGCAAGTGGGAGTCCAACAAACACTGTCTCTTTCATGATCACGCGGTGGCGGGGCGCCCATTGCAGGAGATACCATTTCTACCACGAGCTTATAGGCCGGCCAACCTCTATGCATCCTATATAACTCGGGTCCCCCGAGGTCTGGGATGCGACTAATACCCTTTATGGCTTGACTACATTCCCTTCTCCACTCACACCCCTGGTGGATAACCCAGACTTCACCCCCGGCATGGCTAAAGGGGTCTTTGCACACTGGAGACCGGCAAGTTGCCACTTCCTGTATCACATACAGCCCGGAGGATGTGCTCCCTTACCAGCTCTTCATGCAGAAATATAACTTCCCTGAAACAGAACTCATGAGATATATGCAGGCGCGTCACTGGGCGTTGCAGCCGCAAGTTCGAGAATCGGCTGATAGGAAATTCACTCCGAATGAACGGTGGCTTTTCTCACGCTCGTCCAACTGCAAGCTCATCTTAGACCTTTATAAACTGATTCAGACACCAACCACACACATCTACAATCTGGGCAGGGTACGATGGGAGAAAGAACTAAGTAGGCCACTAATCCACAAGGAATGGGGAAACATTGCATATAGGACCCGACATTCAGCATACCACACGGGACTCACAGAGACCTTCACAAAAATATCTACATACTGGTACTACACCCCAGAGAGGCTTTCCGAAATGGATCCTTCAAAGGATAAGCTCTGCTGCAGGGGTTGTGGGCACATCGGAACCTTGGTACACATCTTGTGGGAATGCCCGCTCATCCAATCATACTGGGCACACATATTAGATGAAGTAGACGTATACTTCCAGACAGAAATACCCCGCTTTCCTGCTTATGTTCTGCTAGGCCTTCCTAATGCATTAACCTACCCACTGCGCTCTCGTAGGGGCCGTCAAATGGCAATAGCCCTTGGGTCTGCTCTGCAGAACATCCTCACACACTGGCACACCACCAACGTTCCTACCACTACAGGCTGGCTCCACAGGATGTGGCATGTGTTAGGTATGGAAAAACGGTCTCTCACTGCAGCAGGTAAGGGGGACCAATTTGAGGAACTCTGGCAGCCTTTTAGAGCCCTGTTGCTGACCGAATTCACGGAGATAACCGGTCCTAGATATCTCAGATTGTTGCACCTTACAGTACTCATAGCTAAAGACTCTTGAGGTACCGGCGGCGAGAGACACTCAAGACTGGAACGAATGAGCTGTAGAGAGACTGTTTGGAGCTCTGGACAGGGTGGGGAAGGGGGAGGGTTTGGAGGGTGGGGTTGGGCTAAGAGTGGGGGGAAGTTTTTCTTGGATGTTTCTTGTTCTGATATCTTCTTCGTTCTGTGCATTTTCTCTCCCGACAGGATGGACATTGCTGTTATTACTAGTATTGCTTTGAACCTCATGCCCCCGCTGAGAATTAATACATGTACCTTGTATGGCTATAATACTTATTGTACTGCGTTGCCCTGTCCTTCAATAATAAAAAGATTTAAACCTAAAAATCGATCAAAAACACCCTCACGTTCCCTCGCTTCAGAATTACTGCTTGGATATTACTGTTGGTACTAGTTATAGGGGTGATTACGCATTTCAACGCTAAAGAGGTGTATATGACCAGACCACTTTTGGCTCTGCCACTATGTGAGCGTTCGGCCGGGACTAAAAAAGCCTTATAGCCCTCTAAAAAGAGTTCACAATCCACCAACCAGGTCTCTTGTAAACAGATTAAGGAAAAAGACCTAATGAACTCTAACCACTTTGGGTCTTGAAATTTCCCTGCCAGACCTGCGATATTTCAGGAAATTACGTTATAAGCAACGTTGTTCCTTATGACTGCACCCAAAACAATTTTGGGGCTTGCGACTTGGGAAACAATGTAATCTCCACCCCTAGGTTCACCTAAGCCACACTCTCTTGTGTGCTGAGGATCAATAGGCGATGTTGGCTCTTCAGGTGAGACCGGTCTATTTAGTCAGTCACAGTCCTCTAGAGAGGAGAGGGCTGCGAATCTATTACATAAACTAGGTAGGCTATTGGGGTTCCCCTGGGGAATGTGTTTAGCTGGCTGAAATATATAATGCATGGATCTGGTGTCAGTAAATGACCCGTTTAGCTGCCAGTTAGAATGTGACGGTCTGATGTTTTTAGTTGAGTACTCTGGATGATAGAAAATGCCCAGAGGGAGAATCTGGATTCCAGTATTGATTTTAGGCATGTCAAGACCGTTTCCTCTGTGTAACCACTTGACGGGCCTACGATCATTAAAGTTTACAACAATGCAGTCCCCACCTCCCGGTTTTCTTGAGTTCCCCACCCGACGGACCATTAGGATGTTGCGATCTATTGTGGGACTCACTGATGCGTTATTGTGGAGCCAGTGAATCACTTTGTTCTTAAGATGCGAATAGTCCTCGGTAATACCTCGCAGAAGGGGCGGTACATTGCCAAAGATTACCACCAGGGGTGTGGATTGGGGGAGGCAGATCTAATACAATGGGATTTGGGGCATATATGGGCCTTACACACTGGAGCCTGCTACCAGTGGTTCTAGGGCCTTGAGGTGTGAGGTTGGGATTTAATGTGGACGGGGGCCTGGTTGATGATGAATGGTCAGTAGTTCCCCCAGTCTGCTCTATCAATGCCTCAGCGCCCGAATCCCCCCCCCTCCCCACCCCCCCTTAGGGGCCCTAGAGTTAGGTGAATTGGTACTACAGGGGTCAGACTTACAGTACACTGCATGCAAGTCGTGCTCCTTTTGTTGCCTTGTTCTCCACATATTGAAGCACAGTATCTGCACACATTCAGTGTGTCGGCTGATGGTCGCTTTGTCTACTCACCCACGTCTGTAGTATGGCACACACGCAAAGAAAGTATTTTCTCACTTGTATAGAGATACCCCTTAAGACTGCGCTAGTACACATAGTGCAGGATCAACACATAGCACCAAAGGGGTTGCACAAGCATGTGCAGCCCCTTCTGTAACACCAACGTGCAAACAAGGCTCAAAAGTTAGGACCATGCCCCCTTTGTGTCCATGGTGCATAAACTACTAGTTTTGCAACTGTTACACTGCAGGAATACTACTGACTGTATACTGGTTAGTGGCCATGTCGTGTATTGGTGTGTGCTACTCAAGAATGAGCTAGGTCCTTGGTTCAAGCGCTCTCTAAAGCCACATATGACAATATCTTGAAACACTAAAGACTTAAAGGTCTGATCAATTTCTGAAAATATGCTAAATTGGTTTTTATTCTTAGTTTGAAGGTCTTGGTTTAAAAAAAAAAAAACCCAAAATACAATTCAAGTGTGTAACCAGCAAATTACATGGGCTACCCTATTATTAACAGACATTATACTCAATAAATAAAATGTTAACACATTTTTCATGTAAACAGGATATCTCATATCCAGATTACTACTCGGACCTCAACTCATAATAGGGTACATTTAATCTGAAACAAAAACACGGTACATTCTGCTCTGCTGAAAAGTCAGCGAAACCTCGTGTTTACTGTCCTCTTCGATTTTTAACACAGGAGAGTACAGCAAGTGCAGTGGTTAACAACAGAGAAGTAAATTATTGTGGTATTAAAGTCAGATTTGTTATTTCAGATATAGTGCGCGTAGAGATAAAGTGTTCCCCTTTGTGCCCAAGGGGACTGTCAATAAAGAGGCAAAGCAGCGAGGCAGCTGAGCCCAGGCGCGAAATACAACGGGATATCGTTCCATAAATAAGAACTTTAAACAGGAAGTGATAACGTGAGAAAATATGCAGACTAACAAAACAGAAAAAATATTATTTAAATGTTATTTCTGAAATTAAATTACCTCACGACCTACCTGCAAATGGCTAACATGGAGTGTAGCCCTAGAAACCATGAGACACACTGCCTCGTGTACAATAGTGGCAACAGTGTATCAACTGCTTCCTTTTCCAAGGGGCAATGCGCACATTTGTCTTAACTCAGTCAGTGGATGAAACAAGGCGTCCAGGTTCGAAGCACTACCTTTGTGGTAAAGAGAAAGAGGGGATCACTTCCTCACACTGGGTGCAGGGAAGCCTCTAGTGCGCACACTGGATGCTTTCCCTTTTACTTCTCCACTGGGGGATGATGTGTAAGATTCCGCATCAGTCTCTAGCCGCTCCGACATCAGAGTATTGACATCAGTATGCCTGAGAGCGTGTCAACAATCATCCGCGAGGAAGAAGCTGCCACTGAAAACCAGTGAATCTCGCACACTAGGTATCCCGGAGCCCGAAAGAGCCACCATTGGATAGGAGAGAGTTTCTGCTTTACGATGGTGCCCCTCACCCAACAACTCATGCTCCAGTCCCATCACAATATTTTAGCAGATATTTTACTACGCATATTCCAAAGCATCCAGAACACCGCAGCCAGACTCATCCTTGGTATAATCGCGCCACGAACACATGACCCAACACCTACGAGACCTCCACTGGCTCCCCCTCGAGAAGAGGTTCACCTTCAAACTCCTCACCCACGCCTACAAATCTTTCAACAACATTGGACCCAAATAACTCAACAGGAGAGTATCTATCCTTCCACTCACCCAAGTGGAACAGCCGCTCGACCGTCCTCGCCCTGGCAGAGGTCCCCCGCATCAGCAGAAACCGAACAGGCGGGAGAGCTTTCTCCTACATTGCAGCCAAGACCTGGAACAAGCTCCCCGTGAGCATCAGACGCTCCACGACCCTATTCAGGAAGGACCTCAAGACCTGGCTCTTCGACTGATCCGGAGCTGCCCCCCACCCCCAGCGCCTTGAGACCCTAACGGGTGAGTAGCGTGGTTTATAAACCCCTGATTGATTAATTGATATGCTTTCATTTCTTTTTATTTAGCTTAAGCAAGAGTTTGCATCAAAAATGGGTCTGTGGCCCAATAATATTCAGGACACAAGTAAAAGGGAACATGCCTCCATCATGTTTGGACGACGTCATCAATATGTCCATTGTGCAACCATGTAATGGAAAGGATGTGAAGGTCCTGGAATGGGATACATGGAAATTTCTAGTGCTTGCACAGTGCTCAAAATAAAATAGCTTCTGCTGTTTAATTGCTGCAAAATTCCAATCACTGAGCAGACATCCTTTTGGAAGGTTATTTGGTGGCCCTCCTAAACAAAACTGTGCTTTTGAATAGCAGTCATCCAAAAGGAATACTTTTTTGGAGGGTGCATTTGCTCCCTTTTCCACTGCTGCCTCTCCCATAATTTATTATGTCTATGGAGCTGCCGTCTTTGTGTGATGGATGCTAAATAGTGCCCCAGATCCCCGATGCTTAGGCTCCCAAGGGAAAGAGATGTTGTAGGAAGGAGTTGCTTATTTTTCAATGGTTTACCACAATTTCTGCGAGTACCCCCTGAACCCGAAATAGCACAATGTATTTGGCAAAAACAATTCATGTAGTAAACAGACATGGCCTATCGCAGGTAATCTGCTGCCAGGGACTGAGGACAGCTCAAACACTGTAGCCAATTCAGATCCCAAGACGAGATCTGCAGTTGACAATCATGGATCAGATTTTAAAAGCGATTTTACCATTGGTGGCGATTCATCAGATGAAGACTCCTTTTTAAGCAATTCCAAAGAACATCGCCATGCAGTGAAATATGGCAGTGATGTTCCTTCGCAAGCACAGCGTGTGCCTTTGAGAGCAAGTGATGGCAAAGCACAATCCATAGCACATACAGGTGCCCTACAAAACAGATGTCAGGGAATCTTACTTAAACAGCCCCACTACTATTTTCCAGCCTGCGATTCCCCCTTTATCTAGAGCTGCTAGATGTAATGTCAGTTCTGCAATTTGTTTTCCATAGACTACTTCCAATTTTGTGAATGGTGTGTTCCTTGAGGAAATGGATTTGAATGCCAAACGGATTTTTAAGGAACATGCAGGCACACTAGACACTCAATGAAGGGTACACTTGAGGGGGGCAACCTCATTTATAGAGCTGAAAAACGTTGGTGACCTTACATCACTCATGGGAATATAGTGAAAGCCATCAGTAAAGTCTGACTGGAGTTCTTACTCTATAAGGACATCTGTTTTGCTCATTTGTCAAGATGAGAGCATTTTTTGATACTGCAACATATGCTGCTTTACAAAAATAACTCTGCAGCATTGCCATATAAACACCCAGACCATGAGTGAATGTTCTCATCGAAGTTCAGCGAGTATTCAAGTCAAATGATCTTTATTCGGATATAAAATATCCATAAAAGTGCAAGTCATCACCACCAATAGGACATAAAATATACGATCAACAATTGACAAAAAACATTAAAAACAATAAAAATAGGGTTGGATCAAGTCCAACGTCATTAGTAGCATAGAGCCATTGTGCAAAGGATAACGATAAAGTGCAGATAAAGTGCTGTATATACATTAAGCAAACATCAAGACTAGCAGTATCATTGTGCAAATTGTAAACTTTTGACTAAGTGCAAAATCGGCAGTTACATATTCATTAATTCATCAAGGAAATGGAAGACATGCAAGGTGATACAGCCTGCTATAATGAATGGGATGTGTTGGACCTGGCCCTTTCTGCAGGGTTATCCCCAAACTTTTTGCCTTCCTCCTCCTTTTTTTCTGACCCGGTTTTTATTGGCTTTAAGACTCTGAGCACTTTACCATGGCTATCTAGAGCTAGATTGCATGTGCTCTCTCCCCTAAACATTGTATGATTCGCTCACCCGTTTGGCATATTTTATTTACTTGTAAGTTCCCTGTAAAGTGGTATACCATATAGCCATGACCTGTAAATTAAATACTACTAGTAGGCCTCCACCACTGTTGTTGCCACCCACAGAAGTCGCCTTTGAAATCCGTCTCCAGCCTGTCATTACAGTGCCTGTGTGAGCAGTTCACTGCCACTTTGACTTGGCATTTAATACTATGTGCCAAGCCTTAAACCTACCTTTTATTACAAATAGGTAACCCCTAAGGTAGGCCCTAGTGAGCACTACGGGCGGGGTACTGTATAAGTAAAAGGTAGCCATGTCCTGGAAGTGACAAACAACCTATTTTGCTTTTCACTGCTATGAGGCCTACTCCTCTCATAGGCTAGCATTGGGAATTCCCTTATATACTTTTATGTGGTAATTTCTGATGAGAATACAGTAGCATTTTGGTATGTTTAGAATAGTAGTGCTAAATCCAACTTACTGGTGAAGTTGGATTTCACTTTAATATTTTAGAAATGCCACTGTACAAGTGGGTATTTCTTGGTACTCTTGTGCTGCTGCAGCCTGTCTCCAATAAACGTCTGAGCTGGGTAACAACTACACTTCGTGCATTCTCTCCAGACAGCCATAACAAAGAGCTGGGTGTGACAGGGTATACATCTGCATCCTGGCACTCTTTCTGGGCAGGGAGAGGTGGTTCATACTTTTGTATAGGTTGTGTCCTATACAAAAGGCTCACACAAAGGGCTGATTAACCCCGTACTTATTGTCTGGAGCCAGGGCTGGACTGAAAGGAGATTGTTGTGCACTTATGAGGATTCTTTTGAAGTCACCCCTACATCAAAAACATTTTTTAGTATAAGCAATGGGGCTCTGAACCCATGTTTTTAGACACTGCGTGGACATTTTACCCACATGCTGCTGGCTCTATATCTGCACATTTCCAGGAGGACTGCTGTGCTGCAGGGAGAAACTGATATTTATATGAACAACTTTTCTGTGTTGGCCAGCTGCCTGCTGATTGCTGGCCTGACGGTGCGACTACCACTTTGTAATGCTTGGATGCGCTCGGCTGCTGCCTGCTATCTTTTTGTGTGTTCCTACATGTTCTACAAGGTCTTGTTGGTTTGCCCCCTGTTCTTTCAGAGTCTCAGGGCCATCAAAGACTCTGCCTCAGCCTTATTGCCGTGGGAATGAGTCTGGCAAGTAAAGGTTCCAAAAGAAACCCACACTTGATTCCGTTCCAGTCCAGCACTCTGTGCTGCCCAGAAACAGTGCGTCTCACCAGCCTGATTCATTGCATGTTCAGAAAAGCAATGAGGCACCAGTGCTTCCATGTCCAGGACGGGCATCCAGGGTAGTAGGAAGGAAATTTGTCAGCCCGGCCTGCACCATGACTACGAGTGCAGGGGAAAAGCGCTGCCTGAAAGTCAGCTGACCTCAAGCACTTCGTGTTAATTAATTCAAAAAGGGGCCCAGGCTGCACTTGCCTGAAGCGGCAGCATCCCAAGTGATTAAAGCGCAGTGCGACCAATCACTCCTGCCTGACCTCTGAGGGATTGCCAGGATGACTTCGAGCCCCGCCTTACCCCCACCAAGAGGTAGCAGCAGCGCAGCCCGGATATAGTGCAACGCAGCTCCTATACGACTGAGGGAGGGCAAACTGCCTCCACAGTCCGGTTCAGAGGTTTTCCCCAGCAGCAGCTCGTGCTCGGCGCACTAGAAGAGAGGCTCTGGGACCACTGGTAGCCGCGCCACACTTGTAGGCAGTGGAGGGCGAAACACGCTCACCCTGAGAACAGTACTGTGATTTCCGGAAGCTGCACAACTCTCGTAGGCGGCTGGATTAGACTCTACTTTCAGGGGAGGAACCGGTCAACATGGAGGACTCCGGGATCATTGCTTTGTCCCTCTTCCTCAGTGGGAGAAGTCCTTCTATTTGGTCCCTGCCTAGGATCTAAAGGACTCAAGCCCACACAAAAGTGTCCTAAAGAGTCTAGTTGGAGCTCAGTAACTCCTGTGCTCTAGATTGGTTTGCAATCATGTATGATACTACTGCAATTGGTGGGATTTACCCAAACAAACTTAATATTTTTAAACAGTATATTCGGTATTGCTAAAGTTTTGGCAATACCAATAGTACTATATTTAAAAGAGCATTCACCCTAGCTCCTCTGTTGACGCGACCAGGCTGGGTTGTAGGCGACTTGTCGTGTATCCTCTATTTTGCATAAGTGCACTCAAAGGTTACTTGCCTTTTCTTCTTTAGTAACTCCTATCACGGCCCATTTGGATTGTAGGTGTCATGCTGTGTATAGCTATCATTATGCGTTCTGCTAATAAAAACGGATTTCATTCTAAAAGTGCATTCACTGTGATACTTGACAATTGCAAGATTTGCAAAGCATTTATTGTTTCATGTTGTGTTGCTTTGTCTTGTGTACAGTATAGAAAGCTATTTTTAAATAACCCTGAGTGGAGTATCTTTTGTGGTGTATTCACTGTGTTAGTTTGCGTATGTTAGCGCGTGTGCGTGTGTTTTTGTGCGTGTGTTTTTGTGTGTGTGTTTTTGTGTGTGTGTTTTTGTGTGTGTGCTAGCGGGTGTGTGTGCGTTAGCGGGTGTGTGTGCGTTAGCGGGTGTGTGTGCGTTAGCGGGTGTGTGTGCGTTAGCGGGTGTGTGTGCGTTAGCGGGTGTGTGTGCGTAAGCGGGTGTGTGTGTAAGCGGGTGTGTGTGTAAGCGGGTGTGTGTGTAAGCGGGTGTGTGTGCGTTAGCGGGTGTGTGTGCGTTAGTTGGTGTGTGTGCGTTAGTTGGTGTGTGTGCGTGTGCGTGTGTTGCACAAACGTTTTACACATTGCCTCTGATAAGCTACCAAAAGGTGAGCACAGGTTAACTTTTGTGTGTTTGTGACTTACCCTGACTAGAGTGGTGGGTTCTGCCTGGTTGGGGTGCAAATCTAATCCAACCAGTAACCCAATTTCTAACAGGGTGGCTAAACAAGTTTGGTGAATTAGGATTGCGGACTGGCTTTTATGGATGGGGTGATGGCCGCTTCTGTAAGGAGAGGCAGTTTGGATAGTAAGAGGTGGGGAGGATGAATTTTGACAGTGCCAGGATAGGCAAGGGTAAAGATGTCTACATAGAGCAAAACATGCAGGTGGTAAAGTTCCTGGACCTGCATGAAAGCGGCCAGCTATAGTGGATTGTAGTGACAGCATAGGCATGTTCCCTTTAATTCTGAAGCATGCTTGCTGACTGTTATTCAGTAAAGTATGTGCGCACTGTGTATATTTGTTATGTGCTCCAGGTTCTGTGTTCCTTCTCCATGGTTGCCAGCTCTAACCCCTTCAGTTGGAGTTGGGAACCTGTGGAGAGGGGGACGGCAGGATCTGGGCTCTTTCATATGAATTAAGAAGACTTCATGCATTTGTACTCCTCAGCCTACGCCTGTAATTATTTGTCAGACGAGTACATTTAAGGGATGCCAAGGAAAAAGGATGAGTAGGGTTAGTTTTGCTATGGGAGGTGTGGTGCAGGAGCAGCAGACTTGCTTGGTGGAAGAGGTAGGAGGTATACGTGAAGCAGGTTCAGATTCCGCTGAGCCTACAGGTAGCTATCAGTGCTTGGGGCTACAGCAATGAATGCTCTGAGTTAAGAGACAAAAGTCCTGATGTCAAGAATGGTTCTATATGTCACTGTGAATCTGAGAAAATTTAAGGAAATCATCACCTTTTTCCAGATCTAAACTGTTAAACCTCATGGCCAGTTATGTTGCATTCATTTTTATTCGTTTACCCTGTATTACATTTTGGTGCAATGAGGCACAAACACAAAGCAAAGATATATGGCAATGGGGATGTAGAGGGATACTTGGCATAAAGAACCTAGATGCATTACGTCTCACTGCACTTGCCAAAGAGAGCATCTCTTTGCCCATTGCCATTAGCGGAGTGGCGGACACCTCCTTTGAGTACATTACAGGATCACCAGAAATGAAGATACAGGTGCATTCAAAAGTACACACTAGGCAGTTTAAATAAGCAGTTGATTGTCTGTCAACTGTGGATACTTACACCATGCTCTCAATAGCTCTACACCTGTAGTCCATTAACCTAAACTGGATGTAGAAATGGTCCCAATACAAGCTCAACCCACAAAGATAATGATACATGGCTGCCTACCCTTTCATTGTCGTTGTGTAAGTTCAGCCTGAATTTGCATTTGTCGTACCTGCAGTGTGGATGGTTTTCTACAAAGTGAGAGACCAATTTGGAAGGAGAGAAACATTTAACTGTGAAGATAAACTGCCTATATGAACAGGAAGAAAAGATACATGTTTCTGAATGCCATTCCTCGGGTATGCATGCTGTACCTGCATGGATTGCTAGTAAAGTTTGTTGAAAACATTTTCACCATAGAAAAACAGTTGTAACGCTGATAAGGGATAGCACAGAAACGTATTAATTTTGAAAAGATAATACTGCAAGACAAAAGAGCAAAGCTAAAAGTTTTATCTACTGCACACCCAACTTTTTACTTATTCATGCGGCTGTTTTACATCGGTTTTCGTAAGGGAAGTACATTTCAGCACAAAGGTTTTTATCCATTGTCACCGACCCATGCTTCAGGGGCGTAACACAGGCCCCCGCAGCCCCTGCATTGCGGGGGGGCCTCTGCCCTCCAGGGGCCCCCTGCGCTCCAGGGGCCCCCTCACTCAGCAAGCATCTGCCCTCTTCATGATTCTATGTCAGGACCGGAGGCTTCAGATTATGCTATATCTTCCTTCGCTTTATTAACATAAAGACTCCACAGCAGCTTAGGAAAAGATATAATAAGAACACAAAATGCTTTAAACATAAAGCATTGACGTAATGTTCAACAAAAAAATCAACAACAACTCCCAAGAGTCTCTTTGCGTAACCATAGTCCATAGTCCTATTACTCTGTCCATCATCACTATATAACCGGACCTCTCCTCATCTTCCCCCTCTTTCTTCGCTGCTCCCGCAGACAGATAAGTGCTTTTCTATTTGTCTTCTTTTTATTGTGATTGATTGTCTTGTGTACGATCTTTGGGGACTCCTTGCATGGTTTATTCCCTTTCAGAGTCCCCGGTTGCGGGAACGTTCTTCGTTCCTACGCGACTTTATTCCCACTTGTGTGCGGTGTGTACATAGACCGCACGGGGGCGGCCTGTCGTCTCGCCGACCCTCCGGCGCGCCTCCGCGGTGCGAGGAGCCACGCCGTGGGGTCTGCTGGCGCAGGGGCCGTCCCTCGCGTACCCCTCTGACACCTGGTGATCCGGGTCTGTACTTTGCCAATTTTGACGCCCTCTGGGGTCGGTATAGCGGTTCTGACCGCGTGAAGCGCCTTCGGGCGAGATCTGTGCACCTCTTTACCCGTGTGTGGCCTAGCGAGCTTGAGGGGTACGTCGACCCGGTCCCGGCGAGGAGGGTCTGCGCGCTTGGGGGTTGGTGCTGCCCACCTGCCACGTCAGCTGGCCCAAAACGTGATCGCAGCTGCTGGGCCTGCCCACATTCGAGAACTTTCTCGGTTGCCGCCCTCTTGGGTGCCCCGCATTTGCCCTTGGTTCCGAGATGGAAGGGGAGTACGATGAGGAGGCTTGCCCCTATCTGCAGGATGATGAGTTCTATCAAGCGGTGGACAATTCCATCTATCGTTGTGTGACGGAGGTGGTTGGGCCCATGGAGGACCGCCTTTCCGCTCGCATCGTGGAGGAATGCGCGAAGCTGGCAGCGGCGCAGGTGCCTCCGTCCCCCGAACTCCCGGGGACGTCTGGCGGGTTGCCACCCGCTCCGAAGAGACCCCGTGGGGAGGGACCTTCATCGGAGGCCCAAGGCGTGGACAAGGGCGCTTTCGAGCGGCTTCGGGACGCCTTCTTGGCCAAGGCGACGGCGGTGCCCCCTGCACCCTTGGTGGACCCTGGCACTTCGGGCGACGTGTCTACGGCACCCGCCTCCCCGATCTACGACTCTCCGGACACGGATGACGACGGGGAGTCGACCCGTTCTTGGCTTCCGACGCCTTCAGCAAAGGAGATGCCCCGAGACGAGTCGGGCATGCTGGACCCGGACGAGATCGTCCACCCCCGATCCGCGGCCTGGGCCCCGGGGGAGACGGTGGCGAAGTTTGTCGCGGGCAGGCTGCGCAAGCCCCTGGAGAAGGAGGCGAGGGGTTGCCTGCGGGGGGAATGCCCTCGGCCTACTCTGGAGGGGAAAGTGGCCATGACACCGGAATTGGACCCCAAGATGGCCACCTTCCTAGCGAAATTCATGAAGGACCCCCGGAAGGGGATCGACCGGTCCTGGCGGGCTTGCCAGGACAAGTTGTTGGATGCGGTCGGGCCCGCCACGAAGATCCTTGATATGGCGGAGGAGGCTCGAGCGAATGGCACCGCCATTTCACCGGAGGTGCTCTCCAACTGGGCCCAGAGGGTGATCGTATTTTTGGGCAACGCCAACTGTGCCCTGTCCACGGAGAGGCGGCGTTCACTCCTTATCAAGCTGGATCCGAAGCTGGGGGACCTGGCCTCGTCGGAGGCAGGTGCCGTGGCTCAGGGTGGCCTCTTCGGTGAGCCTTTCATCCGCGAGCTGGGGAAATTCGTGAATACGTTCACGTCGCTGGACAAGGCCCAGTCCAGCATCAAGAAGGTGTTCCACCAGCGTTTTTCTGGAGGGGCCGGTCGCGGCAGGGGCCGCGCGATCGGCCGTGGTCAGCAGACCAACAACCGTGGACAAGGCTCCGGAAGAGGTCAGTACCAGACCTCAGCCAACTACACCAACTTCTACCCCACGAGGGGACAGCGCTATGGTGGCAGAGGGTTCAAGAAGAACTCCGGACAGGGACATGCCCCCGGTAAGTGTACTTTGCTTGGATCAAGTTCCGATTGGGGGGCGGCTGGGAAACTTTTACGGGGAGTGGGAACTGCTCACTGCCGACGCTTGGGTTTTGCAAACTGTAAGAGGTTTCCATATCGAGTTTTACGACCAGCCGACTCAGGCGAGGCCCCCGCGCCCGATGGTTTTTTCAGAATCCGACGCGCGATTGATAGACGGGGAGATCTCGGACTTGCTGCGCAAGGGAGCCATCCGTCTATCAACGCGCCACCCACATGGGTTCCTCAGCAACGTCTTCTTAGTAGACAAGACGGATGGGGGCAAGAGACCTGTGATCAATCTAAAAGAGTTCAATGGGTGGTTGGTCTACCGTCACTTCAAGATGGAGGGGATCCACCTCCTTCGAGACGTGCTCCTCCCTCGGGATTGGATGGTGCGACTGGATCTCAAGGATGCCTACTTGGTCGTTCCCATCCACCCCCCTCATCGTTGTTTCCTGCAATTCCTGTGGGACGACAAGGTGTTCGAATTCACCGCCCTGCCGTTCGGTCTTTCTTCGGCCCCGTGGTGCTTCACGAAGGTCCTCCACCCGGTAGTGGAGTTTCTCAGAAGTCAGGGGGTCCGTATGCTTGTATACTTGGACGACATTCTCCTCATGGGGCAGTGTCCAGAGGTACTGGCAGGCCAGCTGCGACAGGCTGTCGGCCTGCTTCAGAGACTGGGGTTCGTCATCAACGGCTCCAAGTCGGTTTTGGTTCCCACTCAGCAGATCACCTTTTTAGGTTTCGTGGTGGACTCGGTGCAGGCGGTCTTGAGCCTGCCGGGTCGGAAGGTCGCAAAGATACGACACCTGCTTCGGCAGGTGCCAATGTCGCCAAGGTGGTGGGCCTTCTCTCGTCCTCCATCCAGGCGATTTTCGCAGGCCCGCTGCACTACAGGGCTCTTCAACGCCTGAAGGCGCAGCATTTGCGCCGCGGAATGTGTTACGATCAGTGGGTCCCCCTCACGGACGAAGTGAAGGAGGAGATGTCATGGTGGCTGTCTCACATGGAGGCATGGAATGGGCGAGCGATCTTCGGGTCGGCTCCAGACCTGATCATAGAGTCCGACGCCAGCAGGTCGGGTTGGGGCGCCCGGTGCGGGGATTTTTCCACGGCGGCGCCTGGTCGTCAGAAGAACAACAATTGCATATCAATTGTTTGGAGCTCCTTGCGGGCTCCTTCGCTGTTCGCTGTTGGACCAAAGATTCGGTCAAGGCTTGTGTCCTGCTACGGATGGACAATATTTCGGCGGTCCGGTATGTGAACCACCTAGGAGGTCCCCGTTCCCGCGCCTTGGCGGACTTAGCGAAGGACTTCTGGGATTATTGCCTGTCTCGTCACATTGCGGTGACGGCGGAGTATCTGCCAGGTCAGTGCAATCAGGTAGCGGATTGGCACTCTCGGCATCTCAGGGACGCCAGCCAGTGGAAACTGGATCCGGGAGTCTTCCGGTGGCTACACTCCCTTTTAGGGCCCCTTCTCGGTGGACCTCTTCGCGTCCCGTCTCGACCACCAGCTGCCGCGGTTTTACAGCTGGAGGCCGGACCCTCTAGCGGAGGCCACGGACGCGTTCTTGCAGGATTGGAGTCGGGAACAGCCGTTTGCGTTTCCCCCGTTCTCCATGATCATGCGAACGACGGCTCAAATACGCCGCCAGGGTGCGGAACTGGTGTTGGTTACACCGCTGTGGAGGTCTCAAGTATGGTTTCCGGTTCTTCTGGAACTTTCTTGGGATTTTCCAATCCTACTCCCCCTGTTTCCTCTGCTCCTGACGAGCCCGGATCAGGAACCTCACCCTCTCGTCATGCAGAACACTCTCCGCCTCGTGGCGTGGAGGCTCTCAGGAGACGCTGGACGCTCCCGGGCCTTTCGGGGTCAGCTGAGCACTTGCTCTCCAAAGCATGGGCCGATAGTACGACGAAGCGTTACAGATCCGCTTGGCTTAAGTGGATGCGTTGGTGTTTACGAAGGGATTTGGATCCCATGGTCGCCGGCCTTGTTCCCGTGCTAAATTTCCTGGCACATTTGGCCGACAAGGGTTTGGCCTATAGGACGATCAATGCTATCCGGTCGGCGATTTCTGCGGGCCATGATAACATCGATGGCCATCCGGTAGGGGAACACCCTTTTGTGTGCCGGCTTCTGCGAGCTGTTCGCCTCGCACTGCCGCCAGAACCCAGGTACTCCGTCCTTTGGGACGTCAATTTGGTTCTGAATTTGTTCCTGTCGTGGCCAGCCAATTCTTATCTGTCTCTTAAAGAGCTCTCGGCGAAGTTAGCCATGATGTTATGTCTGGTTTCTTGTAGGCGCGTCTCGGACGTGCGCGCGCTGGATGTCTCTGCACGCATTTTTTCCCCGGATGGGGTTACTTTTACGGTGGGCCGACGTACTAAGACGTCGTCGCGTTCCATTTCTTATCCAGCCTTTACTGACACTCCTAAGCTGTGCGTCGTGCAATGCCTCAAAGCCTATGAGGACCTGACCTTGGATCTGCGCCCTCCGGGCGAGCGTCAGTTGTTGATTGCCCTGCGGAAGCCACACAAAGCTGTCTCCTCCCCCACTATTGCTCGGTGGGTGCGTTGGGTCATGCAAGAAGCAGGCATCAATACTTCTCTCTTTGGAGCACACTCCGCCAGGGGGGCCATGGCCTCTAAGGCATTCTCGGTGGGTGCTCGTCTGGAGGACCTTATGCGAGCAGCGGATTGGTCCTCGGATTCCACCTTCAAGAGGTTTTATTTTAAGCCGGTGGTGGATTTGGCTCAGTTGGTGGTAAGTAAGCTTTGAACTAGAATAATCTGAAGCCTCCGGTCCTGACATAGAATCGAAATTTGCCTAGCTTACGTAACGGTAAGTTTCAATTCTATTAAGGACACGGAGGCGAGGATTATCCCACCCGGACTACGGTGGTGTCTCTACCCACCCGTATGGCAGTAAGTAAAGCGTTTTCCTTTACATTGTCAGTGCTGTGTTGTTCACTGAATGCTCCTCGCCTTGTTGTCGCATTTCCTGGACCACCTCGCTGATGCTGTTCCTTTTTTGGCAGGCAACGACGGTGCTAAACAGGACCAATGAGGCTCCAGCGTGATCTGCGCGAAGAAAGAGGAGGAAGATGAGGAGAGGTCCGGTTATATAGTGATGATGGACAGAGTAATAGGACTATGGACTATGGTTACGCAAAGAGACTCTTGGGAGTTGTTGATTTTTTTGTTGAACATTACGTCAATGCTTTATATTTAAAGCATTTTTTGTTCTTATTATATCTTTTCCTAAGCTGCTGTGGAGTCTTTATGTTAATAAAGCGAAGGAAGATATAGCATAATCCTCGCCTCCGTGTCCTTAATAGAATTGAAACTTACCGTTACGTAAGCTAGGCAAATTTCGATTCATCATGAACTAAAATGGTGCGCACGTCCGGCATCCTTTTAATAAATTAAATGGTGCAGACGTGTTGTAGCTCTGACATCAGAGTGACCTTGCTGCTCGCCAGAAAATGGAACGTCAACAGGTTTGTGTTTGTGCCGAAATCTACGTGCACCCATTTCTGCCTGTGCGCATTTTACTCATGCTGCGTTCATGCGCTTGATGAATACAAAAGTTCCAGCGAGAGCCATAGACTGTTACGCAATCCAACATCATGAAAAAGCTAGCCAGCCACCTAGAGGGCGGCGTTCGTAAAATTACATTTGCAAAATCTCCGGCCCATATCAGTCATAGCTAAACAAAGAAGTCGATTTCCTCTAGCTGGACAGTTAGATTTTACTTTTTCATTTCCCACCATTCTCTGTCTCACTGTGTAGTAAACTTAAGATCAAGGCTCCTGGAATTATGTGATTTTTGTGGCCGTGGGTTTTCCTTAAAATTATGGATGTCCTGCATTTACCACATAATCCATCACCTGCTGTGTTATTTGCAGAATTTAACAAATAAAATACATCTCTAGCTCAAACAACTCAACAAGTTAGTAAAAACGTGGTGACATATGTTGCATACAGGGCAAGCGATGACTGGTCATGTTTGTGTTGTTTATTTCAGTATTGGGGTGTCAAAATGGTACTAAAGAGGTAAACCTTTTTCCAGATGATGTTAACGTGTAAAAAGGACAAAATAATGAGGTAATACTGTCATGAAATATGACGCTTTATGCCACATAATTTGCCTTTTATTGCAACAGAATTTATTGTACCTAGCCACATAATTTTGTTCTCCCCTGCTGCATAATTCCAGTGGCCCTGATCAAGGCCCGATAAGAGCACACCTCTGGTCGCTCACGCTCGACCCCAAAATGCTTCACATTTAGGCTTACCAGCAAATATACCACCTTTAAAACCATCACTTTCTACAGTGTGGTATTTTACCTGTCCGATAATGAGCTTCCCTCTCCCCCTTAGTTTTAATTATGCATAAAATGACAATGACACACAAAGTGAATTTTATGTTTCGAGTTGCTTCCAATTGTGTATCTGCTCCATCACCTGTCCCCCTACAGGAAGCCATAATTGGAAAATGGAACATAAACAATGTTATTTACTTACTGCCTTACTTGTGCTGTTGCAGGAATATATATATATATATATATATATAGGTGAGTGTAATCTGTAGCCTCCCAGTGGTCATATATATATTCCTGCAACAGCACAAGTAAGGCAGTAAGTAAATAACATTGTTTATGTTCCATTTTCCAATTCTGGCTTCCTGGAGGAGGACAGGTGATGGAGCAGATACACAATTGGGACCAGTGCTGCATATATATATATCTCACAAGTCGGAAAGGGTGTCCCCTCGAATGAAGCCCTCACACTGGTAGGTAATTTTCAGCGTTTTATTGTTGCAGGTTAGCATCAAAGTTCAAAGGACAGATCAACACAGTTCTTGTAGCCTGACGCGTTTCGTGCTTCCCTCGCACTTTTTCGAAGGCTGTGCTGGAAATTCAATGCCGAGCATATGAACACCCGATTTTAAATCTTCATCTTCCCAAGTGGGCGTTAACATCAGCTCGCGCTGGCTGCTGGTATCTGTGGTGTTGTTGATTACACTTCAGTGAGCTGCTCGGCATTAAATTAATTTTCCCAAATCTTAATACCTCAGTGGGTGGGCTGAAAGGTCTCTTTGATCTTTGTGCCCAGTGACCCTACAAACACGCACCTCCAGTCCAGGAAACTGCTGCCTGCCCAAGCATGCAGCACTGGTCCCAATTGTGTATCTGCTCGATCACCTGTCCTCCTACAGGAAGCCATAATTGGAAAATGGAACATAAACAATGTTATTTACTTACTGCCTTACTTGTGCTGTTGCAGGAATATATATATATGACCACTGGGAGGCTACAGATTACACTCACCTGTGAGCAAGGCGAGGGCGCCGAAACCGGTCGGGTTAAAAGAGTGTTTTAATGCTGCTGAGCACTTGACACATTAAAAGTCTTCTTGCACGCAAGTCGGAGTTGGGCTCTGTCTTTTGCTGTTGTTGAAACTACAGGATTCTCCGTTCCTGTTACCGAGAGCCCGCCCCTGCAGGGTTGGGGGCCCCCAGTAAAATGGAGCACTTTTGGAACAGTTAAATTGAGGGGGCATGACCCGCTCCTCAACGTGCCTGCCATGGGATTTCCGAGGATATTTTGGCATTTTGAAAGGAGAAAGGGAGATGAGAGAGACGTTTCTCTCTCTGGACACCGCATTGCAAGTAAACCAAACTGTGCTTGGCAACGAAGGGCACTGTGCCCATGATGTACTTTAAATCATGTTTGCATCTGCTTGAATTTTTGCTACCAAAACATTAAGTTACAATTTGATGCATTGTGGCGCCTGCAGTATCGAACTGGGGACCACATGACCACTGGGAGGCTACAGATTACACTCACCTGTGAGCAAGGCGAGGGCGCCGAAACCGGTCGGGTTAAAAGAGTGTTTTAATGCTGCTGAGCACTTGACACATTAAAAGTCTTCTTGCACGCAAGTCGGAGTTGGGCTCTGTCTTTTGCTGTTGTTGAAACTACAGGATTCTCCGTTCCTGTTACCGAGAGCCCGCCCCTGCAGGGTCGGGGGCCCCCAGTAAAATGGAGCACTTTTGGAACATATATATATATATATATGTATATATATATATATATATATATGTGTTACGAGGGGACCCGAGCTCCAGGGGGCCTCCTGAGAACAGTACCCTGGACTGAGAGCATCTCACTGACTTCAGAGGGGGGGCCCCTCCATGTACTTTGCAGGGGGGCCCCCTCAACTTTCGTTACGCCACTGCCATGCTTCTGAGTCAGCATAGCAAGGGCAGTTGGGTGGTCTCCTGGAAAACAAAGCTTACAGCCCAGGTCTTAATTCTGAAAGGCTTAGGGCAGAAGGTGGGTGGTATACATCTCAAAAATTGATGTGGAAAAATGTAGAGGAGATTCCTTTCCTGGATAAATGAGCGAGTGTGTGGCGAAGTTTATTTATTTATTATTATTATTTTTTTAACAATAAGGTGTCGCAGTGGGAAGACACACCCTGCAGGGAGAGACTGTTTGAATGTTCCTTCGTCACTCTCTCAAACTGTTCAGTCTCACATGACTATATAGCACAACACATCCTGAGGATTTATGCTTTGTGGTTTCACAAATTCTCTTTGATTGCCGACAGTTATCCTTTATTTAAATGGCACTAGACCACTCCAACGCAAAACCAGTACCATATCTACAGCCTGATTAGATCACTTTACAGTATGCTGGCCCCACTCTTGACCATCCTTCCCTTCAAAAAGTCTTACAACCAAAGAAGCTCCATCTCAGTCCAGACTGTGAAGCTTTGGAATTCAATCCACATCGCCACCAATGTTGTAGTCTTAAAACATGGCATTTTTATGCCCAGGATCACTTCCTAAAAAATAAGGTTTACCCACATGCATGACTGCCTCTATTCCCCCACTTTTCTGTTCACTACGAAGCTAGTGATTTCATTTCATTTGTTCATTCATGTTAGATTAATTAAAATCATTACATGTGGGCAACCGGGATAACACTGTTACCCATAAATAAGGATTGCTAATCGATCGTTAAAAACCTCCTAAAATATTGTAACATACACTCATTAAAATAAAGTTTTTGGAGGAAGTTCCAGCACACCGTTAGCATCTCTTAAAATAGTGCAAAATTGCAATTTGAACTCTCCATAGGAGATTATAAAGGTCATTGGGTTTGATGGAAAAGTACATCAGGATGTGCATCTCGTCTACTGAAGATAAATACTTGGATGATCTTTTTCCAAGGGTTTGGCGAGGTGTGGGCAACAGCACAGTAGGTGTAGCCAAGACTCAAGATGATCTTTACATAACCTGCATGATAACTGCCCTCTCCTGCCTGCCCAAAGCGGATTAAAATTGTGAATGGTAGGAGCTAGCAGTCTCAGGTAAGATATCAGTTCACTGCATCATGACTGGGGCAAGTTTCTGATCCTGGTGAACCACACCAAACACCACCCATGTAGGCTAAACTATCTAAACCAAATTAACCATTCACTCCATAAAGGCACATAGGACATCAATGTTAATCAAGGTGCTTAGCAACCTCGTCTTGGGGACAATGCGCTATATAAATTCCACATCAGAATACAATACAATGTATTGACTTAACTCTTGCATATTCCTCGAGTATATTATTTTCATTATTAAATTAAGCAACTGGAAAACACTTACCATCATCTTTTCGAAAAGTGCTAGAACTTCTTTCTCGGATAACTGTTTGGTGGGCACATCATCCATCTCTTGTGACACCGAAGGCCATTCACTGCTACCAGTGTAATGTGCACTTTTCACAAGCGGCAGGTGCGGCCTATCTTTCTTGGTTCCTGGCATCCGAATGCTTGCAAACCGGTCCAACTGTGGAGTCAGAGGGAGAGTAAACAGATCACAGAAGGGCAGTTCAAGTCCTCTACAAAGTCTAACATATGTGTGCAATTTAGGACCTAAAGTTTTAAAGTTTAAGAATAGAGAAATGCACCAATACCCCTGCTAGCTCGAAGTGGCATTAATTACGTGCACATGTTTAAACATTGAAACTGAAGATAAATAATAAAGAATTCGTTCTTTTATTCACATACCATCAGGCACAGTCAGTACATTTTCTGTCACAGCCTTACAGTCCGACCAGTTTCCGGGTTTTCTATTTTTATCAAGCTTAACAGAACTTTATGATTTGATCAAAGCCAATGACTATTGAATTCCGTTTTTGCTGGTATATTAGATTTGCAATTCTCCAATGTCCTGGAGCGCATTAAGTGAAGTGCAAAAATTATTTTTGGGGTTCTTTAATGGGGGGTCCCGATGGCTTTTCAGACTATTTTGAAACCATGGTTAAAGAGCATAAAAGCATATTTGCAAAGGCAAACGTGCTTCCTATAGATGTCCCAGGTCAAAGCATGAGTCCCACGAAGAGCTTCAACTGAGAACATTTCTAGCTTTCTTCTTCCTGTGGCGATCACTGTTCTATTGCACTTTTGCAAGGTTTCCCATCAAAACATCTTTTTACTATTGAATTCCGTGCTTTTTCTCGTTAAACTTGGATGCCTAATTTACTCAGACATATCATACTGAAAGGGCAAATATACATCAAATAATAAAAAATGTTGACATCAAGATTCATAGAAGACGCGCAAATGCATTCACGACAAGTAAAACAAGCCAGAAAAATACTTATTAACTCTAAAGGGAACCTCCGATTTGCAAACCTGCCCCTGGAGATTATTATAGAATGAATAAAGTAAATGTCTCTTGAAATACTTTTAAAATTCGATCAGCGAAAAATTATTAAGTTATCAAACACAGTTTTACAACATTTTCACGCATGGAGCTTTACTTCGCATAAAATGTATGAGTGCAGCCATAATATTACATAGAAAGATGGCGAATGATGCCTCTAAAATCAAATCTAAGCACAGTACCTTTCTTTGCAGTGTGCATGTGAAGTCGCAGGCTTCCGGGCTCGAGGAGGTACTAGCTTTAAAGTAGTTTGATTTTGACAACAGGATGAAGTGATGGAGACGTGGACTGCCATGGTGCACAATATTACCCTGGGACAGACCAGCACAGGTTGGAACTGTATTACAACCGGGGTTAGCCAGTGAGTAAGCCAGGGTTGGATTAGGATTAAAAATCGGCCCGGGCACACGGGGGGGGGATGTTTAAAAAAATGCACAGATTAGTTTACACTGGTGAAACACCTGAAAACATGTGGAGCCACTTTTGCTCAGGCCCCTGCACAATATGTATGTGTATATATACATATATATACATATTCCATAGCCATCATGATGGGGACTGGACTAAGGCCAAATTTTTCGTCCTTGACTCTATACCAAAACACGTGAGAGGTGGTGATAGAGTAACAGCACTACATAGAGCAGAATCAAGATTTATTCTCCAGGCAGGCAGTATCGCTCCAATAGGGATGAACGTTGATGAAGAGCTGTATGTTCATCTGTAAAATTTCTCCTCTGTGAACTTCCTCTGTCGACCTTTAAAGACTCTGATTCTCTTGACCATACGGTTTTTTTAAATACAAAAAAATTTTTTTAAGTTTTGTCTTTGATATATGTTTTGTTGAGCAAATTATTGTGTATAAGGCAGGAGAATAGGAATAATGAATCAGGAATCTAGTAATGGACTGTATGAATAATTATGTATGAATATTGGTATGACTGACATAATTTTGTCTTTATCTTATCTTTAATATACAGGCCAAGGACACACCTCTGAAACCAAAATACCTCACGGATATGTGATATCGATATGAGCACGACAACGTTCACTCTCTGATAGTGATAATTAATAAGAGCACGGTATTGCATGAATGAATAGTGAATATTATGTACACCATTGTTACTCAGTATAACAATTATTGAGTTTAGATTGTTGGAAAAGAGTAATCACCATTAGAACATAGGAAAACCTCTGACATAATCACCACTCTAAGTAATGACAACCATACTCTTCTATCACTCTCACCATGGGTACTACACCCTGTATTTTCTGTAACTCCAGTCACTTTAAGCTCGACCGACACGATATCATCTACCAGATCTGGTGTCACAAACCTCATTAGGCCATTTTCACTCACAGTCCTTAATAATCCAATCTGATAAACACAAGTATGATTCTCCCGCCTTTCCTCTCCAATCTATACAAACTGGAGCTATAAAATGAATTGGGTACTACACCCGCAATTTTGTACCAAAATAAATCACTTTGCACAATATATTGCATAAATACAAAAATGTATAAAAATGTGCTTTTTGTAAATTACCTATTTACATGTCCTTACATGATGTAATGTAACTCGTCAAAGCACATGATTGAATTCAATGTGAAAGAAACATTGAGTCTCTCTTTCATTTTCTTTAAACCTATGTTACTTAAAGCAACAATATGTCTGCTATGGTCATGTGACCAAGAGCCTGTGTGCTCGAAACGCGTCTTTTTCTTTGCCCATTAAAAATACCTTGAACCCTACCTGGCTGGAGTGGCTCGTGATTCCTTCGCATCTACATGTCTTGTGCAGGAGACCGGATAGAATATATATATATATATTCACTGAAAAAACCATAGGTTTCACAACAGTTATAGTTAGGAATTAGCATTTACAAAACCTATTAAATTCACTAAAAAAACCATAGGTTTCACATCAGTTATAGTTAGCTGGAAATTTTACTGACATAAAACCAATGAAATTCCACGTTATAGTTAGTTGGACTCACTATAACTTGCGCGCCTGCAATGCACTGCTGATGACGTCACATATTACATCACTCATGACATGGTCAGTGACATCACTCATGACATCACTGATGACACCATCCAGTGAATGTGTGTCTTTATGAAAAATAAATATGTTTTATATTTGTATTTGTAAAGGACGATGGAAGAATAAATGGTTAAATAAGTGTGTAAATGGATGTTTTTTTTTTAAAAGAATTGATTGGTTAACTGCCTTATTAAGTGTATCTTAATGAATACATATATTAACGAGTAATTTTTAAATATTTAAATATATGTATCAGTGTTTCACTTTGTGTACAAGTGGCTGCATGGGTTGGTGACTGACTCACTGTTTGTATGTGTTTTGAAGACAGCATATGTGCAGGACTGTATGGGTGGATGAGTGTGTATATGTGTGTGTTAGTGAGTAAATGCCTGTCTCACTAGTGTCTTTATGAGTAACTACATATGTTTTAATCTTGTATATATGAGCATTGATGTATATAAGTCAGTATATGTGAGAGTGAGAGATTGAAAGAATTCCTGTTTAAATAAGTATGTGTTTCTATAAGTGATTGTTTAAGAGAGTAAGTATGTGTAAGTTTCCTTAGAAGTAATGTGCTAATGTATGTATAGCTGTATATGCAAATAAATGGATGTTCAATAGTTTATTTGCATGTGTGAGTATGTGTGTGAGTAACTTTTGTAAGACTGTCGGTGTGTAACAGGATGTATATGTGTATCACTATATATGATGAGTGAGAATATGTATGAGTGACTATATAGAACTGTTGGTGTATGAGTGGATGTGTATATAGATGGTGGAATTACTGAATTGGTTATTGTAACTGGTATGGGTATCTCCATTTTTTTTGAAAATGTTAGTTTCTATTGTTTGAATATGTGTTTCAATGGTTACATTACACTGAGAGGAGGTCTATCAGTCTGTCACAAGGATGGTGTCATCAGTGATGTCATGAGTGATGTCACTGACCATGTCATGAGTGATGTAATATGTGACGTCATCAGCAGTGCATTGCAGGCGCGCAAGTTATAGTGAGTCCAACTAACTATAACGTGGAATTTCATTGGTTTTATGTCAGTAAAATTTCCAGCTAACTATAACTGATGTGAAACCTATGGTTTTTTTAGTGAATTTAATAGGTTTTTTAAATGCTAATTCCTAACTATAACTGGTGTGAAACCTATGGTTTTTTCAGTGAATTTCATAGGTTTTTTAAATGCTAATTCCTAACTATAACTAGTGTGAAACCTATGGTTTTTTCAGTGAATTTCATAGGTTTTTTAAATGCTAATTCCTTTCTATATCGAGTTTCTAACCTATGATTTTTTTTAAATTGTTACCTTAGATATACATTTCTATGGCAAAATGAAACCCCTCATTTTGTTCCTCTTCAAATTAAATGTATTAAGTTTTACCACTTTATTCCAATCAAGATGACTTCAGGTGTGCCATACTTTTGTCATAAGTAAGACTGTTAGCACTCTAGTTGTTCTTTAGAACACTCTGGTACATTCTGTCATTGGGCTACAGTTGGGCTACATCTAGCTGATATTTGGGCTACATTTGGATTTTTTGGTCTCTGGTGGCCATCTTTGGGCTACATTGGGCTACATTTTGGCATATATATATATAGTTAATTTTCGTAAAAACCACTTAAGAATAGGGCTACCAGTCCCTACAATTTTTCCCAATTTTTTTTTTTTATTTTTTGCTTTGGAGCGCTCCCGGTGCGCTTCCTGGGGAGCGCCCCGAAAAGCGTACTTTTATAAAGCGCCCCCGGGCGCGCTCCTGGGAGCGTCCCGTAAGCGCCAATATCGCGAACGAAAACATGATCGTGACGTATCGCGTAGCCGCGTCCGCGTGATACGCACGGCGTAAGCGCACCCGGAAGTACTCGAGCGAATGCGATCGCGCAACGTAAACATCCGACGTGCTTACGCTACGCGACCCGGAGTGCCCCCGGGCGCGCCCGGGGGCACGTAGCGTAAGCGCGTCGGGTCATGTGACCTGAAAATAACACTTCATTGGTTCATAACAGTTTTAGTTTCATAATGATGAAGCCCCTGGTCTTGTGACCTGAAAATAACACTTCTCATTGGTTCAGGACAGTTTTTTTTCCAAATGATGAAAGACCCCACCTTTTTTCCTTATTCTGACTTTGTCCTTTGACTGAGGAAGACCGGTTTGTACATCTCTGTACCTTTTTGATCTTAATAATGGCTTCAGTAGCAGCAGCAGCTGGTGCATCTGCCCCACCACCACCACCACCACCACCAACAGGACCAGCTCCAGATTATATTGGTGGTCAAGAAGAGGAGGAGGAGGAAGAGGAAGAGGAGGTGGGGAGGAGAAGATGGCTGCCTGAAGAAAATACCCCATACAAACCCAAGCCACACATTGTATGGGAGTTTTTTTCAATCCCAGAGGGCAAGAAAAAAGTGAATGCGGCCAAGGTAACTTGCCTAATCTGCAATGAAGAACTCTCACGGGGCAACCCAAACAAAAAATATTCATTAGGTAACTATACCATGATTCGTCATATGACCCGAAAGCACCCAAACAACTACTCTCGTGCAGAGCTCAGGGAACTGGCCAGTAACCTCCCCCAGTCGTCAAGGACCACCTCCCAAAGAAACCAACCCACTTCATCGGGACCAGAAACATCAGAGATGATACCTTGTATTCAGCCAAGATTTGCTGATTTTAAAATCACTTGTTCTGCATGTGGCAAGCTTATCGCCTATGGTGAAAAAAGCGTAAAGCTCATCGTCCTTGCAGGTGATAATCACAAGTGCCCCAAAAAGAAGTAATTTTTTGGGTTTTTTGTTTTTTTGCTCCAGTTGAGCCAGTTTCAATTCCCTTTTTTGTTTCTCCCCCTAAAAAAATACAAAAAAAATATAAAACTGTTTTGAAAAGCCAAAAAAAGTACAAAATGTTCAAAAAACACAAAAAAATATAAAACAACAAAAAGAAGAAAAAAAAAGTTCTTTTTAGAACTACCTCCAATTTCTAAATAAAGGCTTCATTTTTTAAAAACTCATCTTTTTCCCTCATAGTACGCCCCCCGGGCCGCTCCCCGGTGCGCGTACCGGGCGCTTCCCCAGCGCAAAACGAAAAAAAAAAATATTTTAAATGCCCCGCGGGGCCCTTTTATAGCCCCCACATCAAACCTAGGGGGTCAAGGGGGGTCTACCCTGCCCCCTTATGGTCATTTCCCTCTTTGTTTTGGCCACCTCTCGTGTCTCGATCCTACCGAGACACAAGATGGCGGCCGCTCCAGACTGTTTCGAATGTTTACAGACACCCGAGAGCCAATCAGCTTTCCGTGCGCACCTCGCGTGGCGTGCCCGGTGCGCGTACCGGTGCACGTACCAGAGCGCGGCTATAGATATATATATTTTTTTGAACCTTAATTACTCAAAATCCACTGGAGCACATATCTTGAGACATAGCAAAGGCACATCGGGCTACCAGTCCCTACAATTTTGCCAAGTTTGGTGAAAATCCATTCAGCCGTTCGGGCTAAAAGTGAAATCGACCGCCCTATGGAAATTAACATGGGGAAAACGCGTTTTGGGACCCCCTTTTATCTCGGCCCCCGCTTGACGAATACCCCCCCCCCCCCCCCCCCAAACTTTCAGGGAAGGACCGGAACGCCGCGAGGCCATTTTGAGGCAGATTCATCAACCGGCGCCAAAGTTATTCCAAATAGAATTTTGAGATTTAACATTGAAAAAAATCCTAACTATAACTACCTACTGGCGACCGCCAGTAGGATATATAGATATATAGATATATATATATATATATATATATATATATATATATATATATATATATATATATATAGATATATAGATATATAGATATATAGATATATAGATATATATATATATATATATATATATATATATATATATATATATATATATATATATATATATATTTTTTTTTTTTTTTTTTTTTTTTTTTTAATGGGTCGCCCAGCGAGAGAAAGGGAGTGCCACCTCTGCCATTGATAAAAGGGAAGTAATGAACGCCCATCTACCGCCAGAAAGGCCACTCAGGCACCCACTGGGCCGCAGGCGGCATCGAACAATGCAGAAACTGCCCAAATCGGCCCCCAAGCTGCTCAAAAAAGCAGCACACAGCTGGAACAAGGATACCGGCTCTTCGGGCATTGAGTGAGTGCCCGCGTTACCAATCCGATGCTGAAGTAGGTCTCCCTATCACTGGGACCACAGCATTGCTGCCCAGGCAGTATGCAACCGAGACTGGCCTCATGGCCTGGTCTTTGTCCTGACTCTGCGTCCAACCCATCAAGAAGGTGCCAATCCCTGCTACGTGTGACCTTTGGCGTAGGCAGGTGGGTCGGGCAAAGGCAAAACGCTGCAACATATTATTTATTTTCAATTTCCAGGAGTTTGTCCCGCAGTGAAATCACTTTTTAAAATGTTTGTATGCGTGAGTCTTTGTGCGGACCATGTGTACGGAGTGTTAACTGAGCCCACACTTAAATGAATAAGGATTCCAGTAAGTTTCCAGACATCACTTTTTTTTATTGCGTCTATAGATTTTTTTATTAATGTTTTAACATTTAGCTAAATGTTCTAGCATGCAGAGCCCATTGAAAATCGAAACTTGATTCAACACCGTGAAGAGCTCTGTGCAAGGCCTAGCCTTAAAGTGTGTTCTGCTGTTGAGTTAACCTGCCATATTTTCACCTTAAAAAGGTCTTGTGTTTCCATCTAATGCAGTTTGCATTGGTATGTAAATTCCCTTCAAATCTTTCCTTTACATGTGTTCGCCTTCTGTACTGACTTCATTTTGCACAACGTCAATTTACTTCAACTAACTTTAGGGCGTGAATTTAAGTAGCTAGGGATCCCATCCAACTTGCATCCTTTAGATTCATGAAAATCAAATGGGGTGGTAGCAGTTTCCTTGCTGGAGCCACTAGACATTGGAATCTGCTGCCTCCACATTAGATCCACATCATGGCTACAGGTTTTCAGACAACTTCTTAAAACTTGGCTTTTCAACTGTTAACTTTCTTTTTCGAGCTGTCTCCCATTTACTCTGCTTAGTTTTTTTCAGCGCCAAGACACCCTCGGCTATGTATGCTGCACTATGTAATTGTTTTTACATAACATCAGAGTCTCGTCAGAGTTGACCCAGTGCCACTCACAGGATACTCATCCGAATAAATGCATACCCTCACGATCAAGAAAGCATTATCGAGACATTTGTTCCCAAGGAATAAAAGTTCTAAAGCAAAAGGAGCCAACTTTTCCAAACGGTTGAGAGCAGCGGCTGGTCACAGGAGCAAGGGCGCAGTCCGGTGGAGCTGCGAGGCATGGGGAGCGACCTGCCTGGAAAACAGGGTCATGGGGCAAGGGTCGCCAAGGGCACTGGAATAGGTGCTCATGAATGGCGCTCAAATAGCCTTGAGACTATATAAAACCGTCAAAAGTTAGAATAATTAACAAGCATTGGCAATGCCAATAGGTCTCACATTTGCAAGAGTTAGAGCTAATAACGCTGTACATGACAATGTGTTTTACACATGTGTTGTGTGGTGGAGTGGAGGTGTGTAGAGTGGAAGTATGAGGTTTGGATTATAATTGTTAGTTGTGGAATCGTGTGGTGTACAACATTGTGGCATGGTGTGGTATGTGTGCAGTGGAATTATGTAAATAGTAATTATGTGCTTTTGCGTGTACTAGAATTATGTAGAGTGGGATTGTGTGTCAAGGAGTGTAATTATGTTAAATGATATTGTGTTTTGTGTAGTGGTATGTTGTGCAGTTTAATTATGTGGTGTGTTGTTGAACTGTGTTTGGCATGATTGGTATTGTGTGGTGTGGATTAGATGTATGTGGTGTGTTGTAACAATGTTGTTGAGTTGAATTATGTGGTGTGTGTTACTGATTTGTGTGGAATGATAATGTGTTGCGTGGAACTGTGTGGTGTGGAGTGTAATTATGCAGATTAGAATTATGTGGATTATGTTTCTATGTGGCATCAAATAAACTTAATAAAAACCACGTTGCCTTTCAGATACTAGCCAAGAAGTTGTAATAATTTGAAAATATAAATATGAGGGAAGGCTGCCTTTCATCCCACAGAAACGCATGTTTAATAGTGGCAGCTCCTTTGCTAAAACGTAGGAGCGTCGCCCCATTGCTGCAAATCAGTGAAAGAAAGAACCAATATAATGATAACTCAAGGTTATGATTATATTTGCTCATGTTGCTGCCCAGCTTTGCGGGGTGGGCAGGGCTGCTCGGCTCTCAGAGTAGGGGAAGAGTAGTTTGCCCACTCCAAGTGTGCAATGACTGTTTGGCCAGCCCCGTGGGGCCGTCCAAAACAGTCATGCGCACTTTGCATGTTCTCCATGCAGACTGCATTACAGCCGGTGTGGAGAATATGCCCAGGCCCCCATTCCTTGGATGAGCGCCGATCCATGGCACTCAGACCAATGGAAGAGAGCTTGGCTGCACCTTGCGACTCCCAATCCGTGCCAGGCGCTACTGCTAATTAACATAGTGTAATTGAATTTCTTTAGCACTTACTACCCCTGACGAAAAGTTGAAGTGCTTTTTTATGAGTAGCAAACTACTCTGGAACCCAAAATTATGGATTAATAGTAGATTAGTAATCTTCTTTTTTTGTGCATTAGTTGCACATATTTGCTTTTGTACTGTGCGGCGCTGATGTCTGCTCATACAGACCTATACCAGCGACATCAAAGATGTGCACATCAAGACCGGAGACACTGCTGTACCGTCCTGCAAAATCAGCATCTACAAAGGATGCTTCTGGGAGCTACAATACACTCCAAGTATTGCAGGGGTGCAGAGATGCCATCCAGGTGAGAGCACCATTCTGGGCTGCAGTGCTATCTGTATTGATATCATGAAGGGATATGTACTAGGAAAGCAATAGTGTTTTGTACCAGTGGCATTTCATCCACATGGGAAGGATGATAATTTTAGTGGACTCCAGGTTCCAACCTCCTCTGAAGTGAGAAGGCTAAGAGGTGAACTGGTGAAATAAAAAAGTAAATAAAAAATCTGCACATGAAAATAAATGAAAGTCCATAGAGCTTTTTATAAGTTTGAGCAGCTGTTGGCAATTGTGGGCCACAGAACGTTCTTCACATTTGATACTACAGCATGTGTCTTACACATGGAGGGCATGTGAAGAATTGTGAGGGATTGTTACTCTGATGAAATACTTAAATCAATATCACTAGTTGTCTGGAGGTCAATTGAACCATGATTCTCAGAACAGAGGTTGTTTATTGCTTCTTCTGAATTCTGTGTGGCATTTGATACATATTCTGTATGGAAAAGTGAAGAAGGTTCACTTTACATGTTCGCATGCGTTTTTCTATGACCATAAAGTATTACCTAGATCTCTTACACTCATTTACTACCTCCCTCTTCCTTTAGCTACGTACCTTTTCTTGTGGCTATCCGATCTTTCCATATTTACATTCTGTCTCTCCCCATTACACCTGTAACTACCCAATTTCTAGTTCTTCCTCTATCGCAATACACTGTCTCTTTACCGCTCTGTTTACCTCCTCTTTTCCCCCAGCCCCCAGTTGGTACTACCCAGCAGAACTGGGGATCACGGTCTAACTAGATAAGTGCACATAAAGAAAGAGGGGAGGTGGGACAAAGAGGCAAAAGGTACTTCCGCTCAGAGAAAAGTGCAAAATGTGTGAGGGAGCTAAATTTAATTTCTTTTGAGTCCTTTGCTAAATATTTTTATGGCCGATATGCAAAATGTATTTCTTTACTGTTTGCCATTAGAAGTTCTATTCTCCAAGGTAGAGGTTCAGAGCTACTCTTAGTCTTACTTTTTCTATTACATGTTCTATGCCCAGAGATTTCAGTCTTACCCTTTCCTCTTAACTTTGTACTAGATTTCTGATTTATGTGATGATCAGAATCAAGGACATAGCTGGTTCGGAAAGAGTTTTTAACAACATTGTGCAGGGCATTAAGACAGCAAGTAAGTCTTCAGTTTTCAGAACTGCAATTTTTCTTGTCTTTACCAATGTTACTAGCTCTAGAAGCATTAAAATGCTGAATTTACTAAACATTTCTCTACAAATGAGACCTCCGAGAATAGCCAAATGGTGTTTTACTAAAGTGCACGTTCCGAGAAAGTGGGCCACTTTTTTTTGGCAGTGCCCGGGCCAACTTGTGAACCCAATCAGACCCTTCTACCCGCTATATTTTACTACCCCAAACTAAAGTATATTTACGAGCATGAGCTATCCTGAACATCTGGGCTTTTCTGTGGGGATACAACTTCCCCAAAGCAAGCCATGTCGTGAGCAATATTACACAAATCCATGATTTTCCGTGAGCAATATTATACAAATTCATCATTTTGAGCCATGGTGATATAACTGGTTTTCCTGATCTAAGAAGCTGTTGTCCATCAAGCAAAATAATAGCTAGTTAAAACGGACTCTGGCTGTAAACACAATGTATTTATGTTACACAGTTTACATGACCTGAACAGCAAGGTGTTGATTGCTTCGCACACTACAAAAGCACGCAGTAAGCAATGATAATCAAAAACGTGATACTTTGAAAATAAGGTGTCCACCGTGAAAAGTGAGAAGTAACGAGCTGTTGGACGAGTAAGTCTCCCTTTTTTAATCCCTCTAAAATACATAACCGAAAACAAAAATACATACCCGCCACACCGGATACTTTTGGAATTTATATAACTGCCTCAAGCAAACTTAAAAAGGACGTCAGGGCCCACACAACAAAGTAATCTGCGTCTTACATTTTCACACGGAAATACATGTCAAGGTAACTTATTTACCTCTGTCCACAGTACAAGAGAAACGGATAAAACTGCAAAGACGAAGAAGCGAATATGTGATAATGAATTTTCACTGGATTGCAGCTGTCAAAAGTGTCTGTTGCGCTCCTCATAAAGCGGCAGGAATCCTAATGAAATGTCACTCGGAGGTGATAAGGCATGTTCTTAATCACTCCGCCTTTACTGCATCTTGGTTGTGCCGGGTTTTGTAAATTACTCCCACTCATCTTCGAGGATGGTTAGATGAGCACCCTACTGAGCATTATCTCGGCGTGAGTAATCACTCTGATGATCAGCAGTGACAGTAATCCAACATTAATTAAACAAAAGTACAAACTAAAGAATTATTTTTATCTCAGCTCAGCAATGGGACTCGGTGCTTTGTCCACTGAGCCCTAAAGTGTGCTCTTTCATTTACATTGAAATGGAAACTAAGAAAAATGAAAGCACTGGGTATCCCCATGCAATAAACTTACATTATCTTGGGCCAAAAGGGTCTCCCATAATCTGCACCACATCTTATGACCCTATCCACAAGATACAGTATATACATAATTTCCTATGGTTGATGAGCGCTGGGTGTAGATAGACCGGATAAGCACCGACTATGTAAATGAGTTGGATTTCTTTAATTTGTGACAGCATCATGTCCGAGACGCCTACTAAAGGGGCCGGCATTGTATAGTTGATTATTAGCAAATTAATCAACAAATGTAAATAAATAATAAAAAATCAAAATTGTAAAGACGTTCTTTACATGTGAAGGACTTTCAAATCGTAGGCTAAAAATTAAGTTGGTATTCTTAGCTCGATTTGTGGAAGCAGTGCAAGTACTGCAAACAGAATCTAGTACCGACTGGTAACCTCAACTGAAGCACTGTTCTGTGATGACAAAAATAAACATTTCATCAACTGTGAATTTGTTTGATGTATACGTGTTCCTATATTTGTGTGTTGCGTTGAGGTTCAAATCATAGAAGTTGCCTAGGCCGGGATACATCGCTTCCAGTAATGACTCCTCGGATTCCAGTATTGATTCACTGGGGTGCCACAGAAGTCACAATGTTAAGAACCGCTGCATTACATCACTGTTCGATGCGAATGAAGCAACGGCTAGGTAAGAGAGAAAGGTAACTGCAATTTCTTCGCTCGCCAACCTTAAACAACCCATAAACACAACTACATTCTGCTGTGCATTGTGTTTGTGTTCTCTAAACGATGTTCTGCATGGGCAAGGGTTCTTACCTTAAGAGTTGGCTGAGGTGCCACCAAGAAATGGTGTTTCTCTAATCGTTGCCCGTAACAAAGATGTGTACAGTCATACATACATCTCCATTCCACCCCACAGAATCAGCAAACCAGTGTTCTACTGCTTATGTCTGCTTTCATGTAGATGCCTCAACTGGATACATCATGCAAATTCTTCTGGCCTCCTTCAACATGGATTTGTGGTGAGGACCTCTTAGTAATGTGGGGCACATTACCAGGAGGTCCTCACCACAAATGGGTTTTCCAACATTGTGAGAAAAGGGAAATATCTGACCACTATATGGTTTGAACCTTTGCAGTGAGATTTACTGGTTCATTGTGCACATGCCTGGCTCACTATTTACATCAGTAATAAGGAGTTTGACGACTGCGCCAAACGCATCATAATACAGCACATCTACCCTTTGGCAAGCAACATAATGGAGGAGGACAGAGACATTTCAGACATGCAGGAGAGAGACACAAATGACATCAGAATGAAGAACCTGGCATGCCTCTGACAGGGAGGAAACACACCGCCACCCCCCACCACCACAGCTTTCTCAAGGGTCTACTTCCTTCTCCCAGCCACCAACATATTTCACGCAATGGCAGCAAATATACTCACCAGAGGCATTTCTGACCCCAACCCAATGATAGTCTCAGGACCGTGGCAAGATATAGGCGCCCGATGGGGCGGCTCAATGCCTAGTGTCTCATTGATGAGCTGTTTGGGAACTCATTTGGATGTAACTCAAACTGTATTTGGAGATCAACTCCTGTTCAGTGACCTCCTCTGGGTAGCTTTGGGCGGCAAGCAAAGCCACGATTAGGGGCAAATCATACCTCCGCAGGGCAGAAATGCTCAAAGGCGATGAGCTCGCTCGCTTGGGTCCCCTTAAGGGATCCAAAGAAAAAGTTTACCTGGCCTCGCTACGCCAGTTGGCGCTTGACAAGACCACCCAGTGTTGGAGAGCATCCACCCAGCAGGTATACAAACAGCATCAAAAATTGGGAACTCTTCTGGCTGGCCATTGGCGGAATGAGGCCGTGCATAATTCCTGGTTTCAGGAGTGCAGCAGGACATTATGTCACCAATGCGGAGGATACGGCAGAAGCGTTTGCTGCCTATTACCAAGGTCTATATGCCCACCACCCTCGAACCGAGCGGGAGTGTGTCCGCCCACTTCAAGGACATAGCCTTGATTAGACTCAAAGCGCCCCAAAGAGGACCTAGAGTCTGCCATTATGACAGCCATACCAGACTAACACTGGTAGGAACCCAGGGACTGACGGGATCCCAGTGGATTATTATTGGTGCTTTTGCTCCGTATTTATGCCTCACCTGGTGAACCTCTACTCTGAACCAGAAAGGGATTCCTTTACCCGCAGCTGGATGTGGCCCTAGTAGTGGTCCTCCCCAAAAAGGGACAAACGGCTGACACCTGCACCTCGTATTGGCCCATCTAGGCGATCAATGCAGATCAAGATTTTGTCAAAGTTCTGGCAAATAGGCTTTTGTGAGTACTGTCCAATCTCAGTTATGCCAATCAATGCAGCTTCATGACCAATCAAGGAACTAATTTCTATGTAATGACCGCGCACTACTAGATTCTTCAATCAATTTAAATAAAATAGTTTGTGCTCCTCTGGATTACTCCCTGCGCTGGAGTAATTAAATATGTGAAAGGTTGCACCAACACGAGCTGTGTTAGTGTCTCCAGGGGCACAGAAAGATGCTAGAATATATTAAGCACCTCCTTTCACCTGACGTCACACGCCGTCTTTCCCCAGCGAGGGTATGCCTGACGGTTACTGGGTTTAATGTATGGATGTAAGATAGTGGTAAACCGGAGCGCGCAGGAGAATAATATTTTCAGCCGATAAGGGTAAGATAAAGTAGGTTGATATGTGATGCGAACGTGCAGCGTAATGTTACATAGCCGAAATATATCATAACTTCACCTTTAAATTCGCACGCTTAGACTCTTTGTATATGCACAGAGACTACAAGACGGAACAGCCGATTATTCGACATAGGTTTCAGATAAGCTTTAGTCACCATGCCAGAAGCATTTTTGTGATACAATCTGATGTCTTGTATAACACGAAGTATATTTGTTAAGAAACCATGAGGAAATGATTTTTAGATTTCAGAAATTACCTATAGAACTGTCAATAACCATTGGATTAGAAGGTAGATACAGACTTAATTAACATGTGTTAATGGTTTATTAAGGTGTTTTTTGTATACTGTTTCGATAAGGGGTAGCAATTGAGGAAGTTTTTGTTCTTTTTTCGTAGATTTCCCTGATGAAGGCAATATAGCCGAAATGCATTGGAATGATGAAATATGCAACTAAATATTCGTTTTGACTATAAACACAGAGGTTTATATATGGAATGGAATGATAAAGCCTTATCAGCTGTGATGAATTGAGTATGAATTAAATAATCTCAAGAAACACAAAATAAAGTTTAATCTGAAAGAACTTTCTTGGCAGAATTCTAGCATCTTTCTGTGCCCCTGGAGACACTAACACAGCTTGTGTTGGTGCAACCTTTCACAATCAAGGAACTAACCACTACAAAAGAAGAGTCAATGTTGTGCTCGCTCGTTATCGCAAGATAACTAATCCCAGCATGCTCCTGTTAGTAGATTTCTGGAAGGCATTCAATATGGTGGACTGGTCCTATTTGGACCAGGTCCTACAAAACATGGGTTTCGGCCCAAGGTATTTTAAGCATTTCCAACTCCTTTATAGGGAATCCTCCATTCAGGTCCTTATCAACTGAGCACTCTCTAACCCCTTTTCTAGCCGTAGAAGCATTAGGCAGAGATTCCCCCCTCTCTCTCTCCCCTCTTCTTTGCACTGGTGATAGAACCCCATGCCACAATTATCTGGTGTGATGCTCAGGTGTGGAGGAAGGGCACAGAGGACAACACTGCCTTATATGTGGATGATGTGTTCCTCTTCTTGGCACAACCACAGCGATCAGGCCCTTGGGTCCTCTACAATCTGGGGGTCTTTGAGGAGGCCTCCGTGTTAACTGGCAAAAGGCTCTTCTGTTCCCACTAAAGGGGTACACAGCAATAGAGCGTTGGCTGGGCACAATCCTCCATCCAGCATTTGAGGTTTAAATACCTGAGGAAGTCCACATATCGATTTTACTGGCCTTGGCACATAACCTTAACTAGACTCCTCTAATCGCACACACCAAAAGAGGGCTACTGTCCTGGTCCGGTCACCCACTGAACACACTGGGTAGAGTGGCCCTATTCAAAATGTTATCACGTCCTAAATTCCTTTACACCCTGCAAAACTTTCCAATCCCCAATATTTGGTTTCAACAGCTTAATGCACTAATCTGGTCTTTCTTATGAGAAGGGCAATCCAAACGTTATGCTTGCATGCATTCACCCCGTGTTCAATGGAGGAACGCCATTAGCTGATGGCCAGCTCTACTACTGGATGTCACATATTCTGGCTGTTGGACTTGGCCTTTTTTGCAGGGTCATCCTTGAACGTTTTGACTTCCTCCTGTATTTTGACTGACCTGTTTTTGTTGGTTTTATGACTCTGGGCACTTTACAACTGCTGATCAGTGCTAAAGTGCATATGCTCTCCCAATTATAAATTGATGTATGGATTAGTGACTCCATGATTGGCTGGTTTGGTTTACTTTTCAGACCCTAGTACAGTGCGAGGGTGCCCATGGCTTGTAAACCAAATGCTGCTGGTGGGCTTGCAGCACTGGTTGTGCCACCCACAGAAGCAGCCTTTAAAATTGTGTCTAAGGCCTGCCATTGCAGAGTCTATGAGCAGTCCGGTACTGCCATGTTGACTAGGCAAGTGCACTAACTTGCCAGTCCCTAAACCTTCCCTTTTCTTCATATCAGACACTCCTATGGTAGGCCCAAGGACAGGGTGCATTGCAGGTAAAAGGTAGGACAAGTCCTGATGTGTGTGGCATGTCCTAAAAGTGAATTACAGCCATTTTCGTTTTTCACTATTGCAAGGCTTCCTGTTCCCCATAGGCCAGAATGGGCAGTTTGATTATTACATCTTATAATCCTAACTGACTCAGAGAACCAGGTACAAATTTGAGTTTCGTATGACTAAACAGAATGATAAAATACATCTTTTAGTGAAGTTGGTTTTAACATTCTGTGTTTGAAAATACCACTTTTAGAAGGGTTTTTTCTTGTCTAACCATCCAAGCCTGCCTCTGCTAGGTTGTGTATTCCTTGTCTGGAGTTTGAGTAACAGGGGCTGGGGGATTCCAGGAGACAGGGTGAGTAAGCACTGGGCTGAATAGAGAGATCTACATGCAGATGGGAGGGAGGAGTTGCGCCTGGGACCTGAATAGGGCTGTGCCTTCCCTCCACAATGCTGGCTCCACCTCCTGTAGAGCGTCCGATGTCCCTGTCCTGCACTGTGAAAGGAAAGAAGGAGTCATGTAAACAGAGTGCTCAAGGACTGACCAGAACTGGGTTGGACTAGGCAAAGACCTCTCTGCCTTCAGAGAACAAAGAGAAACTGTGTATAAAAAGGGAGACCCACATCCCAGAGAATTAGAACACTTTTGGGAAACAATAAGAAACCTTTGCTGAGGAGAGGAACCAGAGATTTTGAGGAGAGACTATCCCTAAGCTGAAGTGCTGCTTGGGGGATTGTCCTGAAGTGGTTGCCTGACTGCCAAACAGAGGAGAGAGTAACTGTGTGTACTTTCATCAACTTGAGGATATCCAAGGGCTTGAGAAAGAGCTTGCCTCGTGCTGAAGTCTCAGGGACAACAGACTTCAAACCACAGCTCCCCAAGAGTTCTTTGGAAGTGCCAGCAGTTGTGTTGGGCTTTCTAAGGAACTGCGTGTCGCAAGGAGCTGGAAGCGCGACTCACGAAGAAGAAGCGTGTCGCCGCCGCAGTCACTTTCGTCGCATCACTGAAGAAGGGTGCTGCTGCTGTAGCTGTCGCATCGCAGAAGCGTCTCGCAACACCGGAGAAGAGTCTCACCTCCGCAGCCGCTGTCGTCCCATCACTGAACAAGGGTGTCGCCGCTGTTGCATCGCAGAAGCGTCTCGCAACACAGGAGAAGAGTGTCGCCGCCGCAGCTGCTGTCGTCGTATCACTGAACAAGGGTGTCTCTGCTGCAGTTGTCGCATCGCCTCGCCAAAGCGTCTCGCAGAGCTTGACACGGCTCAGAAGAATCGTAGAGTCGCCGCACAGCCGTCGGGCCTTCTTTGTTTTCATCGCACCGGATCTTCACGCCACGGAAGCGCAGTAAGAAACTGACGCATCACCGTTCCTGCGTGTAAGGAATCGACACATCACCTTCCCTGCAACACTTTTGTTGTGTATCGTTACGCATCCAAAGGTACATTGAACTCAAAGTGTCGTATTTACCATCTTAAGAGAACTAAGCTATTTCTATAATTTTTAAAGTACAGTATTATGGATTTTTGTTGTTTGTGGTCTTGTGTTAAGTCTATATAAAAATACTTATTTTTATACTACAACTTGTGTGGTGTCCATCTGTAGTGTTGTCACTGGGTTACTGTACGTGTTCACAAATGCTTTGCACACTGCCTCTGAAATAAGCCGGTCTGCTCGTGCCAAGCTCGGTCTACTCATGCCAAGCTACCAAGGGGGTGAGCAGGGGTTATTTTAGGAGTGTACCCCCTTACCCTGACTAGACGCAAAGGTCCCCATTTGCCACAGGTACCTACCTATGCCAACTAGAGACCCCCAAATCTAACACTGGCCATTAATAACTGGTGGGTGTAGCTATCCAGCCTAGAATACAGAATTGGCCTCTTTGTGTCTGGACAGGTTCTTAGGATACCTGTACGGATGTCCCATTCTTGCCCACACGTTGGAACCTACAAAGTTGGTGTTATTATGCTGGTGAATGGTGCTACGCTTCATGAATTGGAATCACAAACTCACGTAACAGACCCCTCTGTGGAGTGGATACTGGCTGCGACACACTGCCCAGCTGGAGGGCTTTGGTCAGTGGTACAGGGTTGGTATCCTGTCCCTAGGTGAAGTATGTAGTGGCCCTCATATAAAGACCTTCGCTGAACTGCAGACATATTTTCAGCTTCAACATACAGTTTCACAAAAACTGGCTGTTCACACCTTACAAATCTCCCTGAATACAACCAGCTAGAGTCATGTTAGCTGATGGAAAGCATCGGCCAACGCAGCATGTCCAAAATATACCTATCCCTCAAACACAATGCCCCAGATACGTTTGGTCCTCTGAATCTGAAATAGGAGGGCCTGGTCTGGGAAGTCGATGACGCAGAGATTGTAATATCATCCAGGCTGAAACTTATTCAACTAAATTATCTACATGTAACATACCTCACCCACCGCCACCTCTGGCGAGCGAGAAGATTTCCCATGCCCAAGTTCTTCTGGTGCACCCTCTGAGACTTGTTTCACGTGGTCTGGAAGGTCCCTTATAAGGAGCACATAGCTGGGGAGACACACTGACTTCACGCTCAGATTGGGCCTAATGGGGATCTTGGCAGATATAGGAGGGACCAGGGTTAAGAGGACATTGGTGGGTGTTGCATTGGCTGTGGTCAAGCGAGACATCGGGCTGAAATGGAGCTACCCCCAATTCCACCTACAATCTCTAAATGGCAGAGGTCAATGCACTGATGTTCCAAGTTGGAGGAGACCATCTACAGGGCGCGGGGGGGGTGCACAGCTGTATTATTAGAAAAGACAAACAAAACGTAAACATTTTTACAAAACAATTAGATCATTTGGTAGGAAAAACAGATGAAAAACTGTGCCTACAGACCAGGGTGAAACCAATGCCAAATGACAGGAAAAATGTAATCAAGCAAAATCCTTTAGCCAAATTAACACCTTCCGAACATGTGAAAATGTACACGTTTTCGAAGTATCACAAAATATTTACAAAATCTTTGGGAAGGACCTCAACCCTCTACATAACGTAAACAGAAATGATTTTTCTCTGTCCTCTTGACACCCCTTTCTTGGCCTAATGAATCTAGATAGGCAATCTTAGCTATTCTCTCCTTATTCCACCATCTGACCCCAGACAGCCAGTGTACGGTCTAACTTGATGCAATCAATCTCCTCAGGGAAAACCTAATATTACCTCCTCGTTAGTCTTCCTCACCACATAAGTCACAAAGTGAGCTTCAGCTCCACACCAGCACCCTCCAAAGCAAAAAAAGAGTCAGCCTCCCATGCCTCCCATCCCTTCCCAATATGGCCGACCCATCACACCCATGACTTCTATAAGAGGCGCCCATCAGCCTGTTTTTTTTGTTCTGCGCGTCATTACTCTCCAGATGCGTCTTCAGGTAAGTGTTTCCTGCTGTAGCGGGAGCTTTGGTCCTTGGTTGGTGGTCCTGCGCTAGCGGACTCTGGGGCTTTTGTACCTCCCCCCTTTCTTCCCCCAGTCTCTTTTTGGGCCCGGTTAGGCTCTGCTTTAGCGGGCCAGGGGTCAATAGGGGGGGGGCAGGCGGGGTCTGGGGCTCTGCTGTTTATGCGCCCTTCTGCCCCTCGCCTTGCACTGTCAGAGTCAGTGTTGTTGCCTCTGTCTCACGCCCGTGTCTCCCTTCGCTGACAGTAGTGTTGGGGACCTCCCGGGACTAATTTGGTGCAGTGGTCTACTGGGTTCGCTGCCAGAATCTGTGGTTTACCTGGTGGTCGCTGGTTTGATTCCCAATGTACTTGCTCAGTCTTTCATCCTTCGTGGGTTGATAGCATGGGTATTACTGTAGTATGTCCAGGGGGAGGGCAAGCACTTACCAAGTGCAGTTTATTTTTCGGCCCGTGGGGCTGACATCCACGCTCTCCCCCGGCGGCTCTACTCCCCTGATGCTGGGTTCGCAGCTGGGTCCCGCTCTCACCGCACAGCAGGAGTTGGCTTCCCCCGGCTTCTGTTCCTGGGGGCGGCAGGGCTCAGTTCTGCTCCCGCCAATTCTTTGAGTGTTTGAGGGGGTCAACGTGGGCTCCCCTCGGTGCGGGTCTTCTTCTGATGTTTGCGAGTTTAACCCCTGGTCTTTTGATGGAGCGGTCTGCTCAGTTACAAGGGTCGGCAATGTTCATTATCTTAGTAAAAGGCTCTCCCCCAGCGGCTCTGCCCCCCTGATGCAGGCGCCCTTCCCCCGGCTAGGTCCCGCTTTCATGGGCTTACCTTCGGCCGTCCTTGGAGCTGCCTGGAGTTTCCATGCGGCAGGGGTTGGCTGCACCAGGTCTATCCTGCGAGAGTTTGATGACTGGGTCAATTGCGCGGCCGGGTGCAGCTTGTTTTTCACGTTCCCGGCCTCTGTGCGGGTCCGGGCTGTTTTTGCTGTGAGCCTCCATGTTTGGGCTCCTCGCCTCGGTGCGGGGGGCGGGCTGGGTGCCTCCGGCTTCTCTTCGGTGGATCGACGGAGTCAGCTTATGTCTGGATGTAGCAGTTAACGGGGTTCGTTTTGTGCTTTTGGAGCCGAGGTCTCTCGCCGGTCTGGTTTTCGTCTCCTTCCGCTGCTATCAGTGTGTCCTGAGGTGGTATGAGTTCGTTTTCGGCTTTATTTTTTTGTCTCAATGACTGGCTCAGTCTTCCCTCTGACCCCCAGCGCCTGGAGTCCCTTGCAGTTGGTTGCACGCTTTACATTTTTGGTTACTGTTATTAGTGTTTTTGCCAGCTCTGTCTCATTTGCCATCTAGGTACGTGCTGGTCTAAGTTAATGTCATTTTGGGCTATGATTTGTGTTCATGTCCTGATGGGGGGGTTGTGTCGCTGGGCCATGGCTTCCTTGTGTTTGCTGTGTTTGTCCCTGGTTTTTTAATTCCCTTCCGGGCTTTGGGCCTTCCGTCCTGTGGGATGCTCTCTGTTGTGATGCAGCGTCTGGCCTGGTTGGGCGTCCTCCTGGGGTTCCGGGTGGGCCCTTGGCTGCTGCGCATCTGATGTGGTTGGGCTGCTATTGGCGTTGTCAGTCCTTCTCTGGGGCCTACGGCTATTCCACCGTGTAAGCCCATGCCTTGTGGTTGGTCTCAGTGGACTTATGCATCAACTGCAGGGGCCTGTGATTCAGCCGCTTGATCACGGGCTCAGTTCCTGGTGGGTCTGCTCAGCCTTTCATCCTTCTGAGGTTGATACTATGTGTGCCAGTGTGTATTCTGCGCCCGATGGGGTTAACTTGTGCTTTGACATTACACATGTTGTGCCTTATTCCGTGAAAAGCCTTGTAGAGGTGGTGGCCGGAATTCGTTGTCCGTCCTTCTCTGGGACCTGCGGTTTTTGCGCCCTGATGGTCCCTGCTCTCGTCTGGTCTCATGAGTTGAGCGTGGTCGGGCCTGGTTGGGTGCTTGCCCGGTCTGTCCGTTGGTGTTCCTCCCCGTCCGGCTGGACTCTGTCCTTTGGACCTGCCTGGCCATCCCAGCTTCGCCTGTGCTGGCCGTGGTATTGGTGTATTTTTCTTCTAGCTGGCTGCTGCGGCCTTTTTGTGGTGCTGCGCTTTGCCGTTTGTCCTCGTTCCACCATGTTGCTTGGCTCAGTCGTTCGTCTTGTGCCTCTGGGGGCACGGGCTGCACGGGCTGGGTTCTGCTTTTGCAGTCCTTGGTATTCCTGGGCCCCTTGGCCGTTCTTCCCATGTTTGCCTCTGTTTTCGTCTGCTCTGGATAGTTAGCCGGGTATGGACTGGTTTACGCCTTATGGCCGGGTCTTCCTGGTGCTTTGGGACAGCTCTCCGGTGGGGTCCATGTCTTGTGCTTCAGACGTTCCTTCTTGGCCCTGTGTTTTTTTTTCTTTTGTTCTTTCCCCTTCCCGGTTGCTGGGGACCTTCCCAGCCTTTGCGGCGGGCGTTTGGCCCAGATTGGCGTTGTTCGGTTGGTCGGGTTTCTGTCTCCCCTTCCTTTGCACCGTCCCTGTGGGGGCTTCCTGTTGCCCTCCTGGGCTGTTTTCTCCCCTGTTTTTCACCGGGGTGTTTGCGGGGTTCGCCCACGTTGACTTGGCACAGTTGTGGTGTCCTTCCGCCTCTGAACTGTAGATCATTGGTATGTCTGGTGCCTCTGGTGGCTCCGGCTTTCACTGGCAGAGGGCCTGCCTCTTTTTCGAGGTGTCCCGGTGTGGTACTTATTTGTGGCGGCCGTCCCGCCCTGTCGGCTCGTTGCCTCTGTGTTCCTTCCCAGCCCGGCTCTCCACCCCGCTCCCGCCTCCAAGCTGCTCCTCCCTCCCACAGATTGATTAGGCTCTCCCCTCTCACCCCAGCGGTGTGACCGTCCTGAGACCCTCAGAAGCGGTCGCTCCTCACGCTTCTCCCTGCTTCCATTCTGGTATCGTAGCGCTATACTGCCTGAGTGCTCCTGGCCTTCATTATCAGCTGCCCATTGCTCGCATTGCCCCTGCAACCATTTTTGCCTTATTAGCGCCTTGACTGTTTTTGTATCGTAGCGCTATCGTAGCTGCCTGCTGAGCTGCGCTTTCATTGTTAATCGATTGTGCATTGCTGCCTTTGAATTATTTGTGCCTGATTGTGCCGGTGACGCTTCCCTTTTAATAACGATTGTTGGGGTCTCGTCCTGTGTGACTTTTGGCTTGCTGCCATTTTGTTGTTTGTTGTTTGTGCCTTCCCAGCCCGGCTCTCCACCCCGCTCCCGCCTCCCAGCTGCTCCTCCCTCGCCCCACCCCCCTCCACTATCCACTTATGACAGATGCTTCTGCGCGCAGCGTTCACGCGCAGCGGTCACGCCCCATGCGTGCCGAAGGTGCACCAAAGGTAAGCCCGTCCGCGCCTGGACCGTGCCCAGTGCCCGACCCCCTGGTCTTCGCAAATCCCATTCCACCCGCATAACGTATGATGCCACATCCCTCTCAGCACTTAACCCCGGCCGACTCCAAGACTGCTACCAAGCCGCCCCTGGACACACCCATGGACCCTTCACCTGCCACTCCTGCAATTTCGACTGCATCAGGACCCACACTAAATCCACAGACTACAAACAGAACACCAACACTAACCACCTGAAGTGCATCCTACTCAACACCCACTCGGTCCACAAACACTCCATTGAACTACACTCCATTGAACTATGGAACCTACTCAACACCACTTCGGCGGACGTCGCCTTCCTTACAGAAACCTGGATGAACGCCTCATCAGCTCCCGACATCGCCATCGCCATAGCCATCCCGGACGGCTACAAGATCATCCGAAAAGACCGCACCATCCAAACAGGAGGAGACATCGCCATCGTACATAAGAACTCCATCCGCATCACGACCAGCTCAGACGATAACTTAGCAGCCGCCAAACACCTTCACTTCCAGATCCACACCGACCCCAAAACCACACTCCGAGGCACCCTCATCTACAGACCACCAGGACCCCGCACACAATTCAGCGAAGACATCACTGACTTCATCAGCCCACACGCCCTCCCCTCCGAGGACTACATTCTACTGGGAGACCTCAACTTCCACCTGGAAAAGAAAAACAACAGAAATACCACCACCCTCCTGGACAACTTGGCCAATCTCTGATTAAAACAACTTGTTGATTCACCCACCCACTATGCCAGGCACACGCTCGACCCAATCTTCACCTCCAGCAAGCACATCTCCTTCAACCACACCACAGCTCTCCACTGGACGGACCACAGCGGCGTTCACTTCAACTACAAATAGACCGCGACCCACAACCTCCCTCAACCAATCCCCCGAAGAAACTGGAACAAAATTATCACTGACCAGCTCTTCACTTCGCTTCACAAAAACCCTCCTGCCAAATCATGGGACCCAAACCAAGCTGCCACCAACCTCACACAATGGATCACCCACAGCTCCAACGAACTAGCACCCTTAAAAAAACATCAAATCAAGCAAAGTAGCAAAAAGCCCCCTGGTTCAACGATGACCTTAAGACATCCAAAAAGTTCTGTCGTACCCTCGAGAAAGCCTGGAGAAAAAACCCAACCACTGACAACCTGACCACCTTCAAGAACGCCACCCGCAAACACCATCAACAGATCTGATCCACCAAGAAATCAGCATTCAAGGATCGACTTGACAACAACGCCTACAACAGCAAGGAACTATTCAACATCGTCAAAGAATTTACCAACCCCACCGCCGGCACCAACGACATCACCCCATCCCAAGACCTCTGCGACTCCCTAGCCTCTTTCTTCCACAACAAAATAGCCGACCTACATAACAGCTTTCAAAACCAGTCCGGAGACCAGTCCACTCCACCCACCCCTGAACCAAATCCCCCCTCTACCAACCTTTGCGCCTGGGACCCAATCACCACTGAAGACACCATCCACCTGATGAACTCCATCCACTCAGGATCACCTACCGACCCATGTCCCCACCACATTTTCAACAAAGCAGACTCCATCATCGCACCCCATCTCCGAGACGTCATCAACTGCTCCCTCAACTCTGGTACCTTCCCGGAAAGCTGGAAACATGCCGAACTCGGCGCCCTTCTGAAGAAACCCACAGCAGACCCCACTGAACTTAAGAACTACCGCCCCATCTCGCTCCTCCCATTCCCTGCCAAAGTTATTGAGAAAGCCGTCAACAGACAGCTCGCCACCTTCCTCGAATCCAACAATTCCCTCGACCCCTCACAGTACCGAATCCTACTTAGCGGCCAAAACCTGGAACTCTCTCCCCACCCACCTCCGCCTTACACAGAACCACCTCTCCGTCAGAAAACAACTTAAAACTTGGATATTCGATAAGTAAAGTACCCCCCCTCCCCCACAACCGCCTTGAGACCCTCTGGGTGAGTAGTGCGCTATACAAATTTCTGAACTTGAACTTAGCCTTGGGCCTGGTCCCTTCCGCCCTGCAGTGGGTAGGTGGCCCTGGGTTCCCTTGGCAGATCTCTTCGGTATCCTTCCGGCACTTCCCGGGTCTGTTGGCCCTGTGCCTGCCTGTTTTTTTGTGATGGGTGTCACTTCCTTTCCGGGTGAGTCACCCTTGCGCTTACGTCTTCTCTCTCTGGGGTCTGTTGGCTGTTTCTGTTGGCTCCGTGCGGTTTGGTCCTGTGCCTTCTGTCCTCCTTCGGCCTTTGGCCAGGGCAGTTTTTCTTTCAGTCGGCCCTTCGTCTCTCGGGGGTCTGGGTTTTTCGGCCTTCCGGGTGTTTTTCTGTCCCGGGCTGGTTTTTCTTGCTCGTGGTTGCCTCTCTTGGATGTTCCTTCCACTCATCTGTTCTGTGGGTTTGCCCTTTTTTTCCTGGGTGTCCCCTTCTGAACAGTTGGTTTCTTGTGAGGTTCCATGAAGCCGCTTGGCTTTGGTATGTGCTCACTTTGTTACTCATGTGGCGAGGAAGACTAACGAGGAGGTAATGCCCCGGTTACTTACCGGTAATCTTCACTACTCCGAGTATAGTCTTCCTCGCCACATGAGTTCCCATCCCTCCTTCGTTGTCTATCGGCTTCATGTTTGTGCTTGGTGGTTTCAGGGTGATGGGTTGGGCCGGCCCGCCTCTTATAGAGGTCATGGGTGTGATGGGTCGGCCATATTGGGAAGGGATGGGAGGCGGACTCTTTTTTTTGCTTTGGAGGGTTCTGGTGTGGAGCTGAAGCTCACTTTGTTACTCATGTGGCGAGGAAGACTATACTCGGAGTAATGAAGATTACCGGTAAGTAACCAGGGCATTCCGGTTTATTACCGTACGAGGCAACTCCACTCGCAGCTGATCACCTACATGAAATTCACAATGCTTCCCACAATTCAGTATTCTTCACACAACTACATGCATCATATCAAGCCTTTACTTCATAGAGTGAAAGGTAGACAATCGAAACAGCTTTCAGCACTTCCTGCTCTCTCTTAAGCCAATCAGGTTCTACAAGGGTGACACCTTTACTTCCTTTCAGTGCTTCAAAAATTAGTAACCTGGGTAGCACAATGAGTAGAGTTATAGTAGCACAACCTCTCCCTTACAACTGCTTCCACCACAAACCTTATGCTTTAACCAATCACCCTGTTTGCCGTTTCAACCAAGCTATTTCCTTGAGAATGATACAGACTGGTTTCCTAATGCTCAATAGCAGTTTCTCTTTAAAAGCCCTTCATTTGTTTAGATAAACTACAACTCATAATCAGGGACACTACTTTATGCAAACGTGCAAAAATTTCCCTCATAGACTAGATTATATCCATATCTGTATGCTTTACAAACTTTACCTCAATCCACTTACACCAATAGTCTGTTAATGTAATTAAAAATAAAATGCAAAAACCACAGAATGTAATGTAAATGTAATGTAAATTGAGGTTTATATAGTGCATAAATCACCCTAAGGTCTCAGAGCGCTTGCAGGACCATTGACAGACGTCAGGCAGAGATTAGTACAGCCAGGTTTTCAATTTTTTCTGAAATCTCAAGTGATTGAGTTCGGTCCTAAGACAGAGCGGAAGGGTATTCCAGGCCTCTGGAGCAGTTTTACAGAAAGCTCTGTTGCCATTTCTGACGGTGCGGACTTAGGGAACCATTAAAAGTTGTTGGTTAGATGATCTGAGCGTTCGGGCCTTGTTGTGGAATTTGAGTTTGTTGCCCAGATAGGATGGTCCTTGTCCAATGATGTTCTTGTGAACCAGGCAGCATAGTTTGAATTTTATGCGCTGTTTGATAGGAAGCCAGTGCAGGGTATTTAGGCACGGCAAAGAAGGTGTACGGGAGGGAAGGTTAAGCACCAATCTGGCTGCCGTGTTTTGCACCACCTGAAGTTTTGCCAGAAGATTTTCATTAATGGAGGCTAGAAGGGCATTCCCGTAGTCGATCCGACTAACGATAAGACCTTGCACCAGAGGCATTCGGGATGATCGGGGAATCCATTTAAATATTTTCTTTAGGCTGCGCCTTATTCCAAAGCAGGTGCCAGTTACTTTGTTAATATGTTCAGCCCTAGATAATTTGTTGCCCACAATGACCCCTAAGTTCCTGACTGATGTCTTAGGAGCGGGACACGTGCCCAGAGTAGTTGGCCACCAATCCTCTGACCAGATCCTGTTGGCCTTTCCAAAGAGAACAATCTCGGTTTTACTAGTGTTTAACATCAGAAAATCACTGGACATCCAATCATGTATTGCAAACATGCATTTTTGAAATCTTAAGTTGGTCTCACTAGGGTCTGGACCGATGGTAACCAACAGCTGAGTATCGTCAGCATATGATACAGTTCCAAATCCAAAGGCTTGGATAACTTTGGCCAGAGGGGATACATATAAATTAAAGAGCGTAGGGCTCAGTATTGAACCCTGAGGTATGCCTTTATCATTTCCCTGGTAGTCGGAGAGATGCTTTCCCACTTGGACCCTTGAGCGCCTGTTAGACAGATAGCTCTTAAGCCAGAGTAGTGCCGGGCCTCCGACACCAATCTCTGCCAATCGTTCTATCAGAATATGATGAGAGATGGTGTTGAAGGATGCCGACAAATCGAGCAGGACCAGTATAGCGGGCTGTCCTACGTCCAACGACATCCGGGCTTTATCTACTATGTCGAGTAGGGCAGTCTCGGTGCTGTGAGACGCCCTAAAGCCAGACTGAGTAGGATCCAAAAGTTTGTTTGTCTCCAGGTAGGTGCCTAGTTGTTTATTTACCAAGGTTTCTATTATTTTACCAAATAGTGGCAGGAGAGAAATGGGACGGTAGTTTGAAAATTGTTTTGCATCGGCTGAAGGCTTTTTCGGGATAGGTCTAATTATCGCCTCCTTCCAGTGCAGAGGAACCAAGGCGTGAGACAGAGAGAGGTTCAGAATTTTTGTTAACACAGGGATAAGAGCGGGAGACATTTTTTGAAGGATCTGGGAGGAAGCTGGATCATTTGGAGAGCCCGGCTTTATCTTGTGTAGGGCAGTGTCTATGTCAATTTCTGATACAGAAAAGGGGGTGGTGATGAACAGAGTGTCTGAATTAAGCAGACCACTCTTACCCAGTCCAAAGATCCAGGCTTGATCCATCACCGTTATTTATCTCACTGCCCCATCCCAGCTCAGAACCTGGCTATATGCAAATTAGTCTGTCCCTGGCCCAGTGCATCATGGGAACAGGGCAGACCAAACTACCAAGCCAATTCTTCACCAGAAAGGAGACAAGCTACCAGGGACCGGTTTCTGGCATTTCAGCCTCTTCGGCCCGGCTTGCTTGAATCCTGATGGAGCAGTGAGAAAGGGACTCATGTCTGAGTATACCCTGCCACACCTATAGTGGCCAAAATTGATACAGAAAAGGGGGTGGTGATGAACAGAGCAGACTCCTGACTGGGTGAGAGCTTTCTGCTTAATTCAGAGACTCTGTCCCTCACCACCCCTTGTTGTAAATATTTTTGTCCACCCTAAGCGTGGAAGGGTATTCTCAGATGTGAGACCCTTGCTCATTGCACCATCAGGATTCAAGCAAACCGGGCCGAAGACGGCTGTAATGCCAGAAACCGGTCCCCGGGAGCTTGTTTCCTTCCCAGTGTAAGAATTGGCTTTTGTAGTTTGGTTTGCCCTGTTCCCATCATGCACTGGGACAGGAACAGACTAATTTGCATACAGCCAGGTTCTGAAACTGGGATGGTGCAGTGAGCTAAAAAACGGTGTTGGATCTAGCCCTGATCTCTTGACTGGGTGAGAGCTTTCTGCTTAATTCAGAGACTCTGTCCCTCACCACCCCTTGTTGTAAATATTTTTGTCCACCCTAAGCGTGGAAGGGTATTCTCAGATGTGAGACCCTTGCTCATTGCACCATCAGGATTCAAGCAAACCGGGCCGAAGACGGCTGTAATGCCAGAAACCGGTCCCCGGGAGCTTGTTTCCTTCCCAGTGTAAGAATTGGCTTTTGTAGTTTGGTTTGCCCTGTTCCCATCATGCACTGGGACAGGAACAGACTAATTTGCATACAGCCAGGTTCTGAAACTGGGATGGTGCAGTGAGCTAAAAAACGGTGTTGGATCTAGCCCTGATCTCTTGACTGGGTGAGAGCTTTCTGCTTAATTCAGAGACTCTGTCCCTCACCACCCCTGGTTGTAAATATTTTTGTCCACCCTAAGCGTGGAAGGGTATTCTCAGATGTGAGACCCTTGCTCATTGCACCATCAGGATTCAAGCAAACCGGGCCGAAGACGGCTGTAATGCCAGAAACCGGTCCTCGGGAGCTTGTTTCCTTCCCAGTGTAAGAATTGGCTTTTGTAGTTTGGTTTGCCCTGTTCCCATCATGCACTGGGACAGGAACAGACTAATTTGCATACAGCCAGGTTCTGAAACTGGGATGGTGCAGTGAGCTAAAAAACGGTGTTGGATCTAGCCCTGATCTCTTGACTGGGTGAGAGCTTTCTGCTTAATTCAGAGACTCTGTCCCTCACCACCCCTTGTTGTAAATATTTTTGTCCACCCTAAGCGTGGAAGGGTATTCTCAGATGTGAGACCCTTGCTCATTGCACCATCAGGATTCAAGCAAACCGGGCCGAAGACGGCTGTAATGCCAGAAACCGGTCCCCGGGAGCTTGTTTCCTTCCCAGTGTAAGAATTGGCTTTTGTAGTTTGGTTTGCCCTGTTCCCATCATGCACTGGGACAGGAACAGACTAATTTGCATACAGCCAGGTTCTGAAACTGGGATGGTGCAGTGAGCTAAAAAACGGTGTTGGATCTAGCCCTGATCTCTTGACTGGGTGAGAGCGTTCTGCTTAATTCAGAGACTCTGTCCCTCACCACCCCTTGTTGTAAATATGTCAATTTCTGAGCAGAGAAGAAATTCTTTAAGACCAATATCTGGGGGATCAGATTCCATGTTGGATTCAGCTAATGGAGATGTTGTCTGAGCGGGAAGAGCAGATTGAGAGAAAGATTTGTGGATCTCCAAATTTTATCATGGAAGTAGGAGGATACAGAATTAACCCACTCCTGTGAGGCCATTGGAGAAGGCTGGCAGGCAGGAGGATTAGTAAAATCTTTTATTATTTTAAACAATTCTTTCTGAGAGTTTGCTGCCTGATGGATCCTATGCCCCCAGTATTCCTTTTTTGCTTTAGATATTTTTATCATGTAAAGTCTATGTAGGCCTTTGTATTGTTGTTTAACAGGCTGAGTTTTAGTTATGCGCAATTTCCTTTCTGCTGACCTAACAGTTTTATTTCTTTCAGGTTTGGAGTAAACCATGGGGAGATTTTAGAATGCGGCTTGGATTCTTTCAAGGGTGCAATAAGATCTAAGGCTGTGGAGATTGCACATTCGAGATCTAAGGCTGCTGTGTTTGGATCAGTATGCTTAGCAATAGAAGGGGGCATAAAATGAGCCGTAAAAGAATCAAGATTGATCTTATTCCACGGTCTGCTCAGTCGTACTTCTTTACTACTTTCGACTTTTGCCGGGGTTCCAGTAATATGAAATAATGATCCGACCATAGGACTGGAAAGACTTGGCTGATTCCTATCCTTGATGTATTAGTACATACTAGATCTAATGTGTGTCCGGCACTATGAGTGGGCCCGGTTTCCAATTGATTCAGGCCCAAGGAATCAAGACTAGAAGTAAGGTCCGTAGTATATGGGTCAAGGGTGTGTTCCATGTGATAATTAAAGTCTCCAAGTAATAAAAATGTATCTGAAGCGAGGACATGTGTTGCTATGGCTTCCATAAGGTTATCAGCGAATTGAGTTTTCACGCCTGGGGGTCTATAGACAAGGGCAACCTTAAATGCTTCTTTGTGTCTAGTGGTTATGGAAGTGATGGACATTTTTCTAAGTAGGAATCAAGTACATGGACATTAATATATGTCTTATAGACAATTGCAGTGCCTCCACCTCTTTTTCCAATGCGGTCGAGCCTGTGTATCTTGCAATTCTCTGGTAGTGCTATCAAAATATCAGGGGTCGAGGACTCTTGCAGCCAGGTCTCCGTAATAAAAAGCAGATCTGGCTTCTCAGAGTCAAGTAACGACCAAACTTCAATAGCATGTTTGGAAAGAGACCAGGCATTGCAGTACAAGCAAGTGAGTATATTTGAACGCTGAGAGATAGAGTCACTCTTATATTGCTGAGATAGTGGATATTCAATAGGTGCAGGACAGGGGACTGTATTTAAGGATCGGAGCTCACGGCTCATATATTGAATTCATCGTGAGCAGGGAGGCTTAAGAGGGAGGGTTGGGGAGGTTATCACAAAAGCGAAATTTTTATAAAAGAATAAAAATAGTGCATAAAAACATACAGAGTCCCCTGGCAGCTGGCGGCGTCCGGCGCAGACGGGCGCGCCGCTGCGCGCGTCCGCTCGGCGCACCTGCTGAAATACAGCAGGTGGGCGGGACCGCGGCAGGTAGCAGAAAGTATGGAACTCTAACCCCGCGCTCCAGGAAGTAGGAAAGTCTGGGTGGAAACTGTGTTGACCCCTCCGCTGAAGCGGCACAAGCTTCGGCGGACCGGGGGGGTGGGGGGGGGCACCGGAATGCAAACAGGAGTAAAAACAGTTAAAAGCAGGTACGGTTTTTAAAACAACAGATGGTGCAAATATGCAGTCGTGCAAAAAAGCCAATCAAGTTTAGGAGATTTGAACACGCAGGCAGTGTGCAGCCCAGCCTGACTGTCACTGACGAATGGAGGTGGTAGTTTTTTCTGAATCGATTCAGATAATCACATTCTGGATTCAACCCAATATCATAGAAACAACGAATCATTCAACAGGTTATCAATGGTGAATTTTATTGTTCTTTCTTCTGTGACCTTCAGTCGTGCCTTCAATAATGATTAAAGTTTCAACATGCAGCAAAGAACAACATCCAATACATTTTGGTGCACAGTCGCAACACAATTTGTACGCGTGGGGCTTTTTTAAAGCCTGAAATACACACACAGTACATGTAATCATTTGACTGAAGATTATGTAAATTTAAATGATAACATGGTGATTTTCTTACTTAAGGTTTGAGCAGTGTGTGAAGTTAACAACGCACGGTTGAAGCAGAGCATGTGATTCAAAAGTGCAAATCAAACTTACACATGTGTACATTTGTTACAGGTTTTGCACGCTATGAATGCATGCAATAGGAAATATCAAAGATAGAGGCAGCTGCAAATGCTGTGATGAAAGAAAATCATTTGATTTAAACGTCTAGTACTTTAAGGGAAGAACTAGTAAAAGCCCTGAGCATCAAGCTTAGGCTATCGATGCACGGTTGAAGATTACCATGCTGATAGTTAATTATATGCATGAGCGGTGTCAATACTAATGAGGGCAATGAACCATACCAGAACGTTTTAAATGATATGCCCAGTTATAATAGCAACAAGGTCATTGATTGTTTCACATCTACAGCAATAGTACGTGTCAGTACGCTTAAAGTATAGATGTGATAGAATGAAAAAGTAGAAAAGTAATATACCAGGATGGTCAGTAGACCAACATCCCTGTAGATATGCAGTTGTGGAGGCTGCACTTCTGTATGCTGGAGCTCAGCAGAGTAAGGCAAGGATATACTTCCAGTGTGTTTATTTTTGGGATGGAGTCTCGGAAGTGACCATCTTTAGGCATAACTGTTACAATAGCATTGTGATTCTAAAGCTCATCAAAGTCTAAAAAAGAGGTTTCGGAACAATTAAAGTACTATTAGACTAGGACCATATAGGTTAGTTTTAAGGGTGACCTCTAGGAGGAGTTACTTTTATCTGGTGGAGCGGTCATGCAGGTCAAGTCTGAACCTGGTAGTCCATGTGATGCAGTGTGTTGCAAGTTTCAATTGTAAGCCACATCATAAAGCTAGTTGATAAGATTGTAATTGCACAAGCAGCACAGGGAGAAGCGAGACAAATAAGTGACTGCCCATCCATGAGACCTAGTCTGCTTATGTAGAGCGGAAGGGTCCCAGGCAGGCATATTGGTGAACTCCAAAATTCCTGCAAATGATAGTCTCATCAAGGCATATTCATACGAGCTTCTGTGCAGTTATAGTAGGAAGTATAGAGGTATCCTGCAACTATATGGGAAAGGGGCTCTGTAATTATCAGTGGTCTGTAACATCCATCCAGATGGAAATGTAGTTCAACATGTATCAAGGTGTAGTTAGCGGAAGCCATATTATTTTTTGTCAGCTAACTGACAAAAACAGTCAGCATATACAGATGACCAGCGCTCTTTTTAAAACAGTAGCACTGCAGAAAAGTATGGCGGCACAAAGGCAGCTTTATTGGCTGGGAACCTAAGGACCAAAATCCAAGGTACCATTAAGTCATAGTGCAGTTCTTGGGGGTAACTGTACACTGTCCACTTACCAGAAGTAAAATATGTAAGCAACAACCAGTAGAATATCAGTATGCAGCGAATGGCTCAACGTATATCGAATGGTCCCCATTTTTAGTGAGAAGCTGGGTATCCATAGCCTATATTAACGCCTAATATCTTCAAATCAAGAAGTGCAGAGTACCCGTCTTATTGCTAAAAGCTTTAAATAGAGTGCGATAGCCAACACAAATAATTAGTTACAGTAATCTATTTATCCTTGTATAAAGAGCAGTCCAGAACTAAAGGTAGTGGCTCTCTGTTGGGCAGGGTATGTGATCGTCATCTAAGAAGATGAGACTGGGTTTACTGGATAAAGAGAGTACAGGAAGAATGCATAGCACAACATTAGATCAGCTAAGGACAGGGAGGAGTAAAGAAAACAGGAACATAGTTTTGTTTGACTCCCCTCCCCCTCCCCCTTGCAGCCTTTGTAAAATGGTGTGAACAAGAACAGACAAGCACTGGTATTCCCAAAGATACCAATAATCGGCAAATACCTAGGACAGGTGCTACGGTTGAAAGGAGACCGGTATAAAGGCAACAAGAAAGCTCAGGAAGCAGTATTTGATGCATCAGTTAAAAGAACAGTATACAGGGATATGCATAGTGATATGAGCAGGGTCACTGGAATTATGCAACAGGGAAGGAGCCAATTATGCTGCACGGTAACTAAATTGTGCGTCAAGAAAAAGCAGATTATGTTGCGTAATGCAGCATATGCCGTGGCAGGATTACTCATTATATAATCATTTTTACAATGTTAACACTGGGAAGAGGATGCACCTCAGTTTCATTCTACTACCTAAATACAGCGAAGAGAAAAATAAAGGTGACTTGTCACTCAGTAATAAAGGGCCTGCCACTGCGAAAAAAAAGTCCGCTTTTTTAGTACCGTTTTACCAATTTGAATTAGATTTTTTTTTTTGCATCTGTTAAATATGCAAAAGATGAAGGATCATCTAGGATGCGCAGCAAACCCATAATTTAGTGGAAAATGCTACAGCAACGCATTCCAGTGGCCGTGGACAGAAATCATTTTCATGGTCATAGTTTCTGTATACAGTAAAGATGGTAGAAGTGATGGTACGCTCAAATTGTCCAATTTGGGCATGTAAATGAGACCTATATTTACAGGCAAAGATTACTCTTGTTCAGTCACATTTCTTTCCACGACGTAAATAATCTACTTTACGGGCATTTTATTTGCAATATAGGGGAACTTAAGTTGTATTTTTATAATTACACAAGTGACTAAAGTACAGTACCAACCTTTATTTTGTGGTCACAAATCAATTTTCTAAAGAGATTGTATTCGCTGTAAATAGTAATGTCACTTACTAAAACCACAGAAAAGTAAATTATTTAACATTGCAGCATTGTCTTGGGTAATCTCACAAAAGAGACAGAAGGCCATTTATATGGTTGCAGGCAAGACAAATTAGACAACTACTTAGAGACAATTCTTGTGTCTCTTTCGTATGTTAGAATATGGTAGAGATAGAGAGCTCAAATTCCTGATAGTGTGGCTCTAAATGGCAATTGAGTTATGAGCAGCGCAATTTTATCAAACTGAGAAATTGGTAACGTTGGTGTTAACTCAAAAATGTAATCAGAAATGCATGAGGTATATTGCAGCTAACCCGTAGGTTTTATTGGCTCTGCTGATGGCTTATTTTTCCCTCTGTAGTTTAAAAATAGGCCATCCATATAGCCAAGAATGCATTTTCACTTATTTTTTCAAGCCATGCCAGAATGTGCCTAGTTTTAGAATCCATTCATTCTCCTTATTTCCTTATTTTCTCCCCTCTGGAGTTTGGGTACCCAATTCCGAAGAATGGGAAGGTTTTATCATGGTTGTGATGTTGTGAGCATTGTTCTAATAGCGGTGTTTTAGCTGAGTATATTGTTCTAATGTTCCTTGATTCTTGATTTTAATGGCCTAATAGTATCGTCTACATATATTTGCTTAAAGTGACATTGCATGAGATACATTTAATATGGGCTATTGCAGCTTGGGGACACAATCTCAAGCTCAACCAATGGATAGACTTACATTTTGCAGCTTTGCTTTTCCCCCCAATTTACAGATGGCGCGTTTGTGAGCGGTAAATAATCATTTTGGGGAGGAGTCACGCACCGGTCCAAGATGGCCGCGTGAAGGCTCAGCTCCTTAAGACCTGTCCCCCCTTCCCAAATATCCTGTAGTATCTCCCGATTGCTGACCTCACCGCTAGTCGGCTGAAGGTGAGCTGTGTGCTTTTAAGTTACTCCGACCCCGCTGGGACGTCGGGGACCGGAGCTACGCCTCTCGTCCTATGGACTGACTGGAGCCGGGAGTTGAAGTTGGCGGGGAGCCGGCCGCCAGTGCAACAACACCGGGGCGGCGGACCGGAAGTTGTTGGTTGGGCCCGGTACGGACTTACTGCTGCCAGGGTGATCGGAGGTGAGCGGCAGCGGCGGAGTGAGCTGTGGTGTGGTGTGGCCCCCCCCCGCCTGGAAAAATGTATTGCGTGGCGGCTGCAGAGGTGGCTACGGTGAGGCCTCCTGTCCGGGGGTTCGCGGGGGCTCGTGTGCGGAGGAGCAGCGGTGACACAGAGAGCGTGACGGGCAGTCCCCCGTGAGTGAGATCCGCATCTGTCCTTTGCCATGGATCCGGCTGGGCATCGGTGCTCTTGAGTCCCTGAGTGGGCAGGGGTCGGTGAGAGAGGTGGAAGTGACGCAGTGGTTGCGGCTGGGAGCAGGCGGAGTGGCGGAGACCCCCCCCCCCCCCGGACTGGATAACCTCTCCTGAGAATCTGGAACGGGGAGCAGTCTCCGGCAGTGAATGAGGCATTGGGGGGGCCCCCAAGTATCCTTCGGTGACCGTAAAGGTCAGCTCGCTAGTGGAGGGTCTGGACACAGCGATCCGAAGTAGGCGAGACGGCGCCTCCCTGGCCCTGTGATTCCCCTGTGGTCGAGGATCTGCACTTTGAGGGACCGGCTTGCTTTTGGGGACTACACCTTTGCGACTGAGCCTGTCCAGCGTCCTGTCCTGGGGCCCAGACTGGTTGGGGGCACTGTTCGACTGCCCGTTTTCTCTGGCTGGGTAACTAGTGTGCCATTGTTGCACCTGGGCGGAGTGAAGTGGACCGGGATCCACAGAGGAGGCATTTGAGATGGCGTTGAAATACGAAGGAGACAGGCAGTAGTCAAGAACCTCTAAGGGGTCGTGACAGGTCCAGACCAATAAGCTTGATCGATACACGATGCCTCGGGGGTCGTCGCCAGATTGGAGATGGATTCAATCGATTGGAGGGGAGTCCGCTGGCCCGCCGGCTGAGCCGACCCTACTTGACGTGATGGCTTCGATAGATGGTGTAAAGTCCTCCCTGGGTCAAAAGATGGAGTCGCCGGACAACAAGCTGGACACTGTCACCATCGAGGCCAATCTCATACAGGCGGATCTCACGAAGGAAAGTGAAGTCTCTGGATATTAAGACCGTCAGCTTAACGGATGACGTGGCACAGCTCCAACAGTTAGTGCGAGAACGTAAGAAGCTGGACGAATATGGGTGGGGGGGGAGCTTGACGCAATAATGTCCAAATTATTGGCATTCCCGAGAAGGCCGAGGGCCCGGCCCCAGGCCTATTCGTCAAGGACCACATCCTTAATCATCTAAAGCCAAAGGGGCTGGGTAACTTCTTCACAATTAAACGAGCGCACAGAGTACCGGGGGGAGACCCAAGCCGGGGCCCCCCCCCTCGCCAATAGTTGCAAGGGTGCTAAACTTTAGGGACAGAGACACTATCCTGCAGGCCTCTCGGTCGGGAGGTCCCCTTCGATATGAAAACACCACTCTTTCCTTTTTCCCGGATTTTACCAAAACAGTCCAGAAACAGCGCCAAAGTTTCCTCGGAGTAAAGAAGAAGCTCAGGGATGTAGGACAAATATGCAATTATGTTCCCGGCCCGGTTGAGAGTAGAGGCTGAAGGAAGGATCTGTTTTTTGGACAACCCAGAGGTAGCTTCGGACTGGTTGGAAAGTCGTCCCCAGAGCGGACCAGAGAGGCAATACCGTGATGGAGCCGGTGGACCACAGGAGGAGGAATGACGGCGACTGCAGGCTATTCGGGACTTTTGAAAAATGTCAGGTAGTGGGTCCAACCCACATATACTTTGTTGATTTTGGTCGCAGGACTATGTGCTGTCGTGGACTCAGAGTGGGGTCGTTTTTTAAAGAGGTGGGGTGGGGTGGGGGGGCGGGGAGACTGGGTCCTGACTTCCTCCTCTTTTCTACTTTTACTTAGTCAGTAGTTTAGTCTATGGGGCGACAGGCACACTGCCAGTTGGGGTTGGGCGGAAACCATGAGCAGGGGTGCGGGGGGCAATGGGGCATGGGAGACCTTGAGATTGATACCTCCAAGGGATTGTTTGTGTTTGGTTTGGTTTTGTTGGCATGAATGTTCGGTTTCCATACCAACATAATGTTGAAGGTTAGACAGGGATCGGGGATAAGTGTTCTCAGCTGGAATGTAAATGGCCTGGGGGACAAGATTAAGAGGGCTGGTTAGCCAGTTTATTTGAAGGCACTCCCCGGATGACACATCTTATAGGGAATTGCTGCATGGCCTTGCATAAAGAAGGCTAGAAGTTGGTGGCACATGCGGGGTTCACTTCAGGGTCAAGGGGGGTAGGTATCTTGGTGAAAAATTCCTTTCCCCTGACTGTTCAGGCTACTTGGGTCGACAAGCGCAGTAGGTACATTGGAATATCAGGGCAGTGGAAGGGGAGGATGGTCACCTTTGTTTCCATTTATGTCCCTCCAGGTTTACAATCTGACACATTCCGTGATTTGGGCTCTATTTTCTTTGCCCTTGGGCCTCCTAAGGATGAGAGGTGACTTTAATGCTGAAATGGACGGTGAGGTAGATAGACAGCCCGCTCAGGCTCTGCGGCCGGCACAGCGGTGGGTCCCCGACTTTCTAGAGATGATGGAGCTTGTGGATGGTTGGAGGGTACGCAATCCGAATGGGGTACACTACACACATGTCTCTGCTGCACACCATAGCCTATCTAGGATAGATTACCTGCTAGTGCCAGCGGCCCAGGCCTACACTGTCCAGGACGCGCGGCACCTAGGGAGAGGCATCTCGGACCATGCACCGGTTTTGATCCGGTTGGAGATTGACTGTTTAAATGTAGGCAGAGTTGCCCCCATTAGCGCTTGGCATCTGAAAGTTCCCGTTACTAAGAAGTAAATGATTAAAGTCACGGACAGGTACTTTCAGGAAAACAAGGGGATGGTGGATTCGGCTCGAACTCTGTGGGAGGCATATGAAACGGTGGTCCGGGGGAGGCCTTGTCTCCGATAGTCAAGAAGAAGAAGGAACGAATGGCAGACTTGGACAAGGCGAAAGAGGAAGTGTTGAAACTGGAAAGGGAGGTAGTCCAGGCAGCCACACCGGAGGGACTGCTCTGACTAAAACTGCGGCAGGATGAGTTCAGAGGCCTCGCCAGGGACAAGGCCAAAGCGCAGAATGAGGAGACGCAGAGCAGGGTGTATGAGCACAGAGATAAGGCTGGGAAGCGGATAGTCTGGCTTGAAAAGGGAGAGTGGGCACCACGGCTGGTGCCCGAGTTGCAGAGGGAGGGTGCCTGTAAAATTACACGCCCACAGGTGGTAGCAGATAGTTTCGCAGAGTACTGTAGTGGGATATACACCTCTGCGGAGCTGTATACGGAGTCTAAGAATAGCGCAATGATCAGGGACATCCAATTACCCGAGCTTTTGGAAGAAAACCAGAAATATCTGGACTCACCGCTCACGAATGACGAAGTGGCACAGGCCATAAGGGGTGTACACTCAGGGAAGGCTGCGGGTCCGAACGGACTTCCCATAGAACTGTATAAGTTGAGCACCAGCCGTCTCGCTCCGTTCCTCCGCTCCATGTATGAGGAGAGCAGAGAGAAGGGACAGCTACCGTACGATCAGCGAGTGGCCAACATTGTGGTCATTCATAAAGCGGGCAAACCCAAGACTAGCTGTTCGTCTTACACACCCATCTCCTTATTGAATGTCGAGCCTAAGGTTTTGGCAAAGCTATTGGCGACAAGGCTGGTCAAAGTTGTCACCTCCCTGATACATGCGGATCAATCCGGTTTAATGCCGTGCTGAAATACAGCCCTCAATCTGCGCCGGCTGCATGGGGTGCTGGGCAGGTCCCCTACGATTCAGGAGCCGATGGTATTGTGTCCTTGGACACCACTAGGGCTTTTGTTAGGGTTCAATGGCCATACTTGTTTGCGGTGTTGGGGAAGATGGGGTTTGTTTCGGAGTTTATTTCCTGGGTGAGTCTCTTATATGCGGCCCTTCTGGCCAGAGTTGTCGTAAATAATCGAAAATCCTCTGACTTTCCTCTCGGCAGGGGTACGAGACAGGGTTGTCCCCTGTCTCCGCTCCTTTTTGCCTTGGCCCTCGAGACGCTCGCGGCTTGGGTTCGGTGGGACCATCGATTCGTGGCTTGCGCTGGACGCTGGAATGGGAGGACAAAATCTCACTATATGCGACGATATCTTGCTTTTTCTTACTAACCCGAGGGGATCACTAATATGTTTCCTAGATGTGCTTGCTATTTTTGGGAGATACTCAGGCTTCGCCATCAATTGGTCAAAATCTGTTCTTTTCGTTCTCAGAGGGCTCCGCCGGTAATCCAGCATACTTGCACGATACGGATTGAACCGGTAGGATTTAAGTACCCCAGCATTTTTGTTACGCTTGACCCGAAACTACATTTGCTAACAACCTGGGGCACCCTCTGACTCGACTTAGGGGAAATGTGGTGCGCTGGAAGCAACTCCCGCTCTCCCTTTCTAGGAAGAGCAATGCTTTTTAAAATGTTAGCCCTTCCCCGGTTTTTGTATGCACTTCAAAATGCGATGGACCCGGTTCCGGCCTCCTACTTTAAAGACATAGAGACCCTGCAGAGGCAGCTTCTGTGGGACGGTAAGCCCTGTATCGCATTAACTAAACTCTCTCTTCCTTGGTATGACGGAGGCATAGGACTACCGGACCTACGAAAATATTACTGGGCCTCGCAGTTGGCAGCGGTGAATCACGCGGTTTACGGTCCTCCCGGAGACCTGGGAAACGCCATGGACCGCTGGCAAGTGCCAGGGGGGGGACTTTACGAGAGCGCTTTATGCCTAGCCTGGTCGGTTCCCCCTGGCAGGACCCACGGCACATGCTGTTCAGGTGTGGCATGCGGCTAACAGACATCTGAAGTGGGCGGGGAGGTTTACACTCGCCACCCAGTTGTGGAATTCGGAGAAACTGAGAAGTCTATGGAAGTCTAAAGGCTTTGACAAATGGGACCTCATTGGGATCACACAGATTAAAAATGTCTGGGGAGGGGGGCACGGTCGACACATTTCACTCTCTTCAGCAACAATACCACCTTCATGACCGTGAACACCATCGCTACCTTCAGATTAGCAATGCATTGCTCGCACATATTCCCAAAGACACGTTGCTTCCCGACAACTCCCCCCTTTAAGACCAGGTGTTGGACGGTCACCTCCCAGAAAAGACCATCTCTTTAATATACAGGAAACTCAGAAATAATATGGAGAACCAGTTGGCACTTATAAAATCACACTGGAATGATGGGTTAGATTTTGATGATGAGGACTGGCTGGAGGCGGATTCCTCTACACGGGTGCTGGCGATACAGATGCGGCTCAGGTTGGAATCATTACCGTGGGGATGTCTGTGTGCCCCCGATACGCCAAGATGATGTAGAGGTGCACGAGTCCCTTTCATCAATTTTCACTATTCTGGATTGTATCTTTTTGATGTATGAAAAGTAATGATGAAACCTGTAAGAGTTTAAACTGTTACCTGCTTCTTTTTTTTTTGTTGTCTTAATAAAAATAATTTTTTTAGTCTTAATAAAAAGAATTATCCTGCAAAAATTCAGATTGAAAGAACAGAGCTTTTAGGTTTGGTGCATATTTGAAAGCCCATTGAGGGGGGTGGGATGAGGTTATTGTTGAAAGGCTTAATGTGTAAAATGCACCTATGTGTCTTGAGTACCTTCCTAATTTAATGATGTCCATTGTGGAAATCTGTGATAAATCTCACAAGTTCTATGTTCTTAAATGTCAGCAACTAAAACAATGTCAATCAATTCATGTAAATGACTTCATTCCCTCTTTTTTCTAAGAGCATCTGGTCATAACCGTCAAGAGTAAGTCTTTGTTTCTTTAGACCTGATGTAGGAACTCATGTGCTCACTGAAGTTGTGTGATTCTGAGAAATACGCCTATTCAGATATTGATTAATGATGGTGATTATGCTTGGTGGATGACAATTGTCATCTGTAAATATTCAATCAGAGTCTTATCCTATCTACTTGAGTTCTGCACGAAGCTGAAGACTTGGTCATTTGAGTAACCTCTCCCCAAAGCAATCGGGATGAGGCTAGAACACCTGCTTAGCGACAGGATACCATCACAGATGATAGTGCACTCTAGAAAAACGCATAAAATAATTGTGCAGGTCAGACTGTATTTTGTTGTTCTGAATGGTAGTGAGGTCCAACAAAGTCCGATTGTTGAGGTGATTCTTTAAAAAAAATCTATTCTATATATTTTTATTCAGTGTCTTAATATATATTGTTATAGCAGAATTCGAGGTCCCTTCCTGATGATGGGAATTGGGTCTACTGATTGTCCCCAAAAGACAACATACGCAAAGGTGTCATCCTTTACGGGCGGATTGATGCTGCAATCTGTGTCCCTTGTATTTGGAACCGATATTCTTTGTTGAAGCTTATACACATTATTAAGCACAACTTCAGCATCTCAAGTATCACAATGTTCGAGTTTCATATTTGGAGGACAGTGATTTCTTTGTGGCCTGCAAGTCATTTTCATTTTTAATTAACGTGTATATTATCAAATGAATGGTAGCAATGATGTGATCCGGTCCTCAGTCTATGTTGTCTAGTTTGAGTAGTTTATCATTGGTGTCTACTGGGTACAAAGGTAGGTTATTCCTTTTGGGTGGGGGAAATGGTCTATACATTTACATTCTTTTTTTAATATATATTTTTATTTTATTTTTGCGTACCATTCTTATATTCTTGAGCAGACTGAATCAATCCATACTATTGTAGGTCTTCCTGGAGGTGGGAATCCTTTTTGCTTATTTTAGGGTGTAGAAAGAAAATTGAACTGGTAGGATGTTCCAATACAGGCATTTGATTTTCTGTAGACATTGGTTAAATTAGAGTCCAAGTTGTTCCCTAGTTCCATCTGCACCTGCTGTCTAGCTTAGTAGCAGACTGCTTAGGAGAAAGCGAGAGAGATAGAGAACTGTACAAAGGCTGCACAAGAATGTCCTGTATAACAAGTGTCCAACCAGAGGGCAAGACAATCCATCTATCCTTTGTGCTGACAAGAGGAACCATCAGGTCCTATGTCCTGAGGAGAATTATGAATAGATACGAGTGGAAAAAAAGTCAACCTACATTAGATGGAAGGCTAAGAAGTCCTTAAAAACAAAAACAAAAAAAACACAGGAGTTCCTTTCGAAATACATCAAACAAAAGCTGTTCACATACTGGCCTACTGAACCACCATAACACAGTATGAACTAAGGACCAATCTTATACGTGCCAGTTCCCCCAACACTGAAGTACTAAAGGTTGATTTGTCTGGGCAAATCTTTCCATACAAAATGAAAATTACTAGTTTTAACAGATTTTGCCTACCACTTGTGTAATTTCACTTCACAATCACTCACTGTGTCCTTTTCTCAACTGCTTTTCCAGCATGCTTTTTGTGCAATATTTGTGAACTTGTCAAACTTAAATTATACCACACGAGTTGAACTTAGAAATATATTTACAAAAAATATGATAAACAAGTGTACTAATATACAATTAAATCTTATGCTTTTAATAGTAATGATTTTGTAGTAAATCTAGGAGTGCATGTATTACTGATTTTTATGTTTTCTTTCGTGCACACCAAGTCCAGATGCTATATATGTATTGACAAAGATTCAAGTAACAAACACAGTTTGTAAGTGGCTCATAACCAGGACATGACATCAACAGTATTTACCTGTTAGAATAGAAACCCCAGCAGTATTGAATATGCAAGGTTAATAATAATATGCTCATTTATCGCACTAGCTCAGCTGGGTTTAACTACCAATAATGGTGAGAATAAACTATTTTAAATGCTCATCTATATATAAGAACCAGTAAGAAAAAAAGTGTTATTTTTCGGAGTTTTCAAGATTGGTTCACTGATGTTCATAATTTTTATGAAGATGAAAAAATGTGACCTATTTCTACATCATGATGAAAAGGTCTCCCAATTTGTTATCTTCCATTATATGGGTAACTTTTTCAAAACATTATACAGCCGTTCAACCACAGAAACTTGTTGATCATTATGGCGAAAACTATATAGGGGGTGGAGGGTGCCACTTATGTGCTAGACAATAGTGGCACTGACGGCCTGTGCTCACTTCACACAGTCAACTATGAGGGCATTATTTACTCAGCGAGCTCACAAATACTGCAGCAGTCTATAAAAAAGTTGCAGGAACTCTTGGGGCCAATCCACAAAGGTTTGTTCCATACAATTTCCAAAACTTAGAATGCTCCCTATTCAACTATTTGCCATCTACTGGCCAACTCCAGAACCGGGATTCAAGCCTTATCTTAAATACACACATTCAACTAATGCTTCCACAAATTGTGGGTCACCGTTTTTCTGACTAGCAAGTATCACAATGTGAAGATTGCCCTCCAGGTTGCCCTTGGATCCAAAATTATCTAGGCGAGATTGTTCATAGTATTCCGCTATACAGTTCCTTAAGTCAATCCCGGTACAATTGAATGTTTTTTTTTCTTGATTACATAACATGCATTTGTAAAGCACATGTTCATCACAGCACGGGTATTTTAGTGCTGGCTTAAATAACAGATGTTTATTGTTACCAAACTCAACATTGGAAGGATGAAAGGGTGAGAAGGTCCACCAGCATTCAATCCTGCAACCATGAGCTACGAGACCCGGATTAAATCTTCAACCATGATACCACATTGGGACAACCAAACTCATTTCCTCATTAGATTGCCCCAGTTCTTTCAGATCTTTTTATACTTTTGGTCACTGCTACAAGTGCTCTGATCGTATTGTGTCCGGATGATGACCCATGGATTATTTGAGTCAGGGTCAGAAAATAGACTACTACCACATGAATATACAAGTCATGATCACTCAGTTACCATATGCAACTACCCATTCGTTTTGAGGACAAAAAACCCTCCTTTGATGCTTATTGCTTTTTATACACATGCATCACACAGCTAACTAGAACTCATTGTATTTTTGATTCGGGGTTTAAAGCACTATTTTCTTTATAAGAAAAAAGAAAAAACTATCCGATTTGGCTCAAGGGAAGTTGGGTCAAAAAACTTGTTTTCATGTAGCAGTTGCAGATTAGAAATAATTTTAAATTGCTGTTTTCAAATCATTGTTATAATAAAAAATTAATCTTAACAGAATAAAAAACCACTGTATTGTGCCTCCTTCATGTGTTTCCAGGTTCCATGTTGGAATACAGGGCGGTCCTATTGTTTGTATTATTAATCAAATCTAAATCAGGTCGAGTTGATTCTACTATGTTCTATGAGCAACCAAGCATACTGGATACATACTGGATAACGACAGCTGCATGATTCCAACTTTACCACCCTTGAATTAAACATATAGTCTACTACAACTGAGGTGGAAGAGTAATTCATACAAATAGCTCAGGCAGGTAAATCACGTAGCATGATATTACTTAAGGTGCAGAGATGTAGACCTATAGATTTTTCTTCAATTCAGCATTCATATTTTTTTTTATATTATAATTGCTGAAAAAGGCAGCAATGGTCAATCCAAACTGTTTAATCGTCAACAGGCTATCCATGGAGGTGGAGATTCCGACATTAACCAACTCATAACCAATAACAAAGAAGTAGGGTTTTGTAGCTCAATATTTGCCACTAGGGTCATTTAAACTTCAAAAAGTTAGGTGTATTGTTTCACTGGAGTAATAAAAACTTTGTAAGAGTAAATTTACACATGAAGATTTACTTGAGTACATTTACCTTTGTGAATAGGTCCCACTTTGTAGTAAATGTACTACTTTCGGCTATTCACCATTTCTGCATGTTTGATTGTAAAGTTAATACAGATAGATAAAAGGACCTAGGAGTAAGTAAGGCACCATACATGGGCAACCACTCATACAGGAATGCCCTCCATAGAAAGTAGTTGAAGCAAGTACTAAAAAAGATAACCTCATATACAAAAGAATGTTAAAATAATTTATTTTGACTTTTAAAAATATATATAAATGTAATTTAATGTTTAACAATATATTAAGAAGTCCAGAGCACTAAGGAATCTTTTCTTGGTGGTCTGCCAATGTAGCAGGTCCAAACTTTATTGTTGATACGTTCAAGGTGTGACAGTAACAGTAATGTTCATACAGAAAACAGACAGGCGAAGTATTTCGTTGCAGATCACTTTCTCAAAGCTGGACAGTGTAGCTAGCCAGAACGTTCCAGATCGAGGCGTGTGGCACCAAGAAAATGTACAATCCTTGGAGCCCCAAGTATAGCTGCGCAATATACTCAAAATCCATGAGTCTATGTCTCTCAGTGCTGTGTAAAAAGTGTAATTGTGTATTGATGGCATGGACGAGCCACGTTTGCCTGGAGTGTAGATTCATGCGAGAATCTACATGACACACGAACATGCCATTACTTGAATATGTTTGAGATTACTGGCTTATTATAGCCCTTATTGCAACAGTTCGTCTTTTGATACGGTTTTCAACAAACTCACTCGCAGCGTAACATATGCACGTTTTAAAATGAGCTCAATTTGGCTTGAGGTTCCGTGACGATCTGAGGTTCCGTGACGATTGTAAATGGTGTTTTCGACTCGCACGAATATGGTCGAGTCTGGTATCTATGAACCGCAAATGACGAGTTTAGTGGGTGTACGCAGTTTTGCTGTGCTAACCTAAACCATTCGTTTGTTTCGAGGGTTTCTATCTGTACCCACGGGTTCCATCTTAGATATGGCATCCATTTTGTCTCTTGCCCTCAAGTAGCCAGCGAACGGACGCTGTCCGCTTCGCGACCCTGGGATTCCCAAGACTCTTGCGGAAGACACGTTTCCTTTGAAAGTGTCTTTATGATGAGGGGGATGATACTGTAAGGCAGATGGCCCCGCTCGAGGCTCATCTTGCCGTGCCGGTCTATTGTTTTAGCCGTGCATCTCATTAGGCACGTCCCTTTGATGCTTGCAGCTCGTGTTTCCCGATACCACCCCTTTTACACCCTTTTTCGATCTCCCCACTGTTTCTGCCTTCCTCTGCACCTGTCCTTGTTCCTTCTTCGATCTGTTTACTGCCGATTGGAATGTACTAATGGTGGGAAGATGGGTTTTTACAGTTGGGAACCACCGAATGTTTCTGTACTTATGTTCCGGACCTTGAATGCATCAAAGCGACCCCTCTCGGGGATTACGATGGGAACCAAGTTGTAAACCTTTGTGTATCACGTTAACGTATGGGAGAAAACTGTATAAAAGGAACGATCCACAGTAGCAAATTGAATCAGATCCCGCGAACTTACATGCTATGTACTTCACGTGACTCCTGTGTTCCCTGCAGTAAATAAACCTCGAATCTTTGACGCCGAAGATTCGAGGCTGCATCAGTGGTACCGGTCCAAGCCCGACGATCGTGAGGAACTTCGTGTGAAATCTCCGAGGGAAGGTGCACCCCGCTTCATCGATCCTGTTGTCGAAATAAGTGGCCCGACGACTTTTCCCGCGAAGATTCCCGCCTCCTGACGGCTGCGACGGACTGCTGCCCTGACTGTAGACCTGTTTTGGCGCCTGGCGTAGACCTTGGTACAGCGAGACGATTGACGGGCCTTCCTGGTGACGCCATCGATCTTTGAGTTAAGTATTTGTGGGTCGCTCCCAGAGTCCTTGGTTGTGGTTGCTTAGTTGTTGCATGGTTCCATTGCATTTGTGGTTCTTAGTACTTGGTTCTTTGTTGTGATATTTGACATCTGCAGTCGCCAAAAACCGAGGGTATTTGTTCTTTGCAGGGACTTGGTAAATCCCGTAACCCTTGAAGTTTGTGAAACTCGGTTAGTATTCAAGATGCCTGGCCGTAGTACTTTGTTTAGTTGTTTCAGACGTTGTGGTACGGACTCCCGACTGGAGGACTCGTGTCCGATACCTCCGGTTGGGACTCCCACTTATGAGCTTTATAGCAAACACAGGTTAGGCCCGATTACTTTTAATGACTATTGGATCCGCTACACCAAAAAGGATGGTGTCCTTAGTTGGCCACCTCATGGTAGTTTTGAGACCTCAATTTTAGATAACCTCGAGGCTAAATTGTTTAAAAAGAAATCAAGGCCGGCCATGTTTGATGCCTTTTGGTTGTGGCGCAAAGAAGCCAGACAGAGAGAAATCAGACAGACAAAGCGTAATCGGAGAGATGGAGTCGCTACTATAGTAAAGAAAGCAGAGCAGTTTCAGCGAGATAAGGAGGAAAAGGAAAAGGAAGTTTTCGTTAGGCTTCAGCGTATGTCTATAGATAAATGTTATCCCGCTTTACCAACGGAGTCGGATAAGAAAGAGGAATTAGTTGAGGATCCCTTAATGTCCTATCTTATGAAGTCACCACCTCCGTACGCACAGGGTACCGCAGTTCCAGTGGTTTCCCCTGTGCCTGCTCCTGTACCTGTTCCCCAACCTGTTCCTCAACCTGTACCCGTCCTTCCGACTGTTCCTGCTCCTTTGCCTACTGCTGTTCCTACTGCTCCTCCGCTTGTACTTCCTCATACTCCTGCTCCCGCTACTGCTCCCGTTCTACTCACTCCTGTTGTTTCTTCTGTTCCCGACTCCTCTCTTATTAATACTCTATCGTATACTTCTCCATCTACCCGACGTCGTACCCCTTCTGTTGCTGCTAACTTTGCTAATTCTCTTGGATCTATTCCTGAGTCCGCTGGTTCGGACGGTCCGCAAAGACGTAGTCAGCTTCCCGGTAACAGGGAACGTGCTGCGTTGTATAATATGGTGATGTCATGGATGCTACATCCTTATAGGAATCCACCACGTTCGGTATTGAATACGTTTGGTCAATTCAATATACCGACACAACGTTATGTTTTTGAAGAAATGTGCAAGGCTTTGCGCGATCAAATATCGGCTGATGCATCGGATGATGTATTAACTGCTTTGACCAACCTACAGCTCCAGTTTTCGAGCGGGATGGTAGTAGGTACTAATGTTCGACGTGCTGTTGAGCAACTATTGGCTCTTCGCCCCTCTATGATGCCTCAAGCATTGTTCGTTGAGGATGTTGAGAGACAGTTAGGTGCGTCTGGTCAGTACCCCATGCGCGAAGTTCCACCAGTGTGGACGCCAGGTGATCCAAATGCTAACCCTATTATTTTACCATATTTCCAGAGAGTATGGATACATCTCCCATGGAAACGATCGGAAGTTTTACAGGTGAAGCAATCTTTGCCTGACCCTCGCAAAAATCCTGCAGGGTATTATAAGGAACTGTCGCAACTCGTAGATGCTACGATAATGAATCTTGCTGATATTGATATGTTGTTCGGTAATGTTGTGCCGCAACCGGTATGGGCTAAGATTCGTCAGGAAGATCATGCAAACGAATTAGGTGGTGATTGGGCTGCTCTTACGACGGCAGACACACGTCAAATTGGTGGGGCTAAGCCTGAGCAGATTATTGCCGCTCTCCCTCAGAGAATCATTACCCTGATGAAAACGCTTATGCCAGCTATGAGGGTGAACTGGGACAAGTTGTCAGCTTGCAAACAGAAGAAGGACGAGAGTGTCTCTGATTTCTTTACGAGATTTGAGGAGGCATTCATCGATCATAGTGGTCAGGATATGAGTACTGAGGGTGGTCAGCGGCTGTTTGTAGATAAATTTGTCTCTAACTTATTGCCCGACTTAAGCAATAAATTACGGAATTCTGAAAGTGCGTGGGCTGTATCTACTTCTGCTCAAATATTGGCTACGGCACAGTATTATGAGAATAGGGAGAAAGAGGAGAACGATCGTGCTGACAAGAAAACGAAAGAGCTTAAAACTAAAGTGTTGTTGCAACAGGCGTATCCTCCGCGTTCGAATCAGAATGATTCGCAACAGCGTAATCGATCGCAGCCACAGTCTAATAGGTCACAATCACGGAATGATTCCTCATCACAGAGATCGTCGTTAGGGTACAATCAGTGTGCCTATTGTAGACAGGAGGGTCATTTAAAATTCAACTGTCCAGTCCTCAATGAGCGTAATAGTGGTAATACGTCTGGAGGAGGTCGTGGTGGTTCTCAACAGATATCACGTGGTAGAGGTCGCGGTGCTCAGAACGATCGTTCCACTAACACTTCTGACTCCAATAATTGTTTTGATCAACGTGGATCATCGCAAGGACGATCTGCGCAGTACAATGTAGATGATTATTACGTCGATCAGGGAACTGACGACAGTAATTACTAGGACAGCCATAGACAAGGAGAGGGAGTAGTATCAGTTCCGGTTGATCAGAGAGGGCCTTACGTCACAGTTGCCACATCGGGCGTCGTTGAGCCTTTTCTGTTGGACACTGGTGCAGCGAAAAGTTCCATAAAGCATTCGAAACTCCCTGGCGCACCTTTGTCTGGCTTAACAAATGTTTCCGTTGGATTCACTGGCGCCCCCGTTAGCAATCCAGTTTCGTGCCCTTTGCCTCTTACAATTGGGCCTCGTGAGCTGAAAGCTCCGTTGATTTTGACCACTGGGTGTGGTGAAAATCTTTTGGGCCTGGATTTGCTAAAACGTTTGTATGCGACTTTGTATTGTTCTCCTGCGGGAGTGAAGCTTACGTTGGGTGAGAGAGTTGTCTCTCCTATGTATTTGTCTCTCGATAAGCTTCCACCGGAATTGAGTTCTCTTCCCGTATCTTTGTGGGCAACGGGTCCCAATGACGTGGGCCTGCTTCACATCTCTCCTTATGTTGTTCACCTGAAATCTAATGTACGACTGCCACGTATTCCCCAGTATTGAATCTCTCTTGACGGTGAACGAGCACTGTTGGCGATCATCTATGATCTGATCGAGAAACATGTTATTGAAGAGACTAGGGGAAACGTGTGCAACAGCCCTGTACTGCCTATTCTGAAACGTACAGATCCCTCCAAACCACCTGTTTATCGTTTTGTTATCGATTTACGGGAGGTAAATAAAATTGTGATTCCTCAGTTCCCTGTTGTGCCTGATATCACGGCGCTACTGACTCTGATTCCAGCTTCTGCATCTTGGTTTTCGGTGATCGATCTGAAGAATGCGTTCTTCAGCATTCCGATTGCCGAAGAAAGCAGAGACCTTTTCGGTTTCTCTCTTGGTGGCCGTAGCTTCCGGTTTAAACGTGCTCCTCAGGGCTACTGTGAAAGCCCATCAATATACAGTCAAGCTTTGAAGGGCCAGCTAGATGCATTTGTATTGCCGGCTGGTGCAGCCTTAATCCAATATGTCGATGACTTATTGGTGGCCGCAGATACTCAGGACATTTGCAAAATTGCTACGGTGTCGTTGCTGCAACATCTCTGTGACCTACATCACAAGGTGTCACCTTCTAAACTCCAATATTGTTGTCAAGAAGTAACCTATCTAGGTCACTTATTGTCAAAGGAGGGAAGACGGTTGACCCCAGAGAGAATTGCAGCAATTGCTCGAATGACCGTGCCAACAACTCAGAGAGATGTGCGTGCCTTTTTGGGTATCACGTCATACTGCAGACAGTGGATTCCAAATTTTTCATTGTTAGCGAAACCATTGGTGGCCCTTACGTGCAAGGATGTACCAACTCCTTTACCATGGACGGAAGAATGTCAGAAAAGTTTTTCTGAACTGCGTGACGCATTGTGTTCGGCCCCTGTGTTAGGTACTCCTGACTACAGCAAGCCGTTTACATTATACGTTCACGAGAGGGAAGGTTGTGCGTTGAGTGTTTTGACGCAACCTTTTGGTGATAAGCAGCGTCCATGCGCATATTTTTCCTCGACCTTGGACCCCGTAGCTAGAGCATTGCAGAGTTGCTTGAGAGCAACAGCGGCAGCTGCGGTGTCCATCCGACAATCTGCAGGATTGGTCATGGATAATATGCTTACGGTGATGGTGCTACATGCAGTTGACACTCTACTGAATCGTACGAAAACTCAGCACTTGACGAGTGCGAGGTTGTCTGGGTACGAGTTGACGCTTTTGGCAAGTCATATTCAGATAAAACGTTGCAACGTCCTGAACCCGGCGACTTTATTGCCAATTAGTATGGAGTCAGACGAAGTAACCCCCCATGACTGTTACTTAAGGACTGAGGAGGAAACAAAGGGTCGCGTGGACCTTAAAAACACTCCTTTGGAAGATCCCGATGGAACTTTGTATGTGGATGGTTCATGTTTTAAATTGCCAAATGGTGATGTGACTACTGCGTATGCTGTGGTAACATTGAACACTGTTGTAGAAACTGCGAGATTGAATCAGAACTCTGCCCCGGCTGCAGAACTGATTGCCTTAACTAGAGCGTGTGTGTTGGCGAAAGGGAAACGAGTGAATGTGTTTACCGACAGCCAATATGCTTTTGGCGTCGCTCATAGCTTTGGACGATTGTGGAGAGAGAGAGGTTTCATGACGTCGCATGGTACTAAGATCCAGCATGGACAACTTGTGAATGATCTTTTGGATGCACTTACGCTGCCTAAGCAGGTAGCGATTGTTAAATGTAGTGCGCATCGTAAGGTGACGGATGATGTTGGTCGTGGTAATGCGTTTGCGGATGAGACTGCTAAGGAGACTGCCCGGAACCTTAGCACTAGAATGTATGTGACGAGTTCGGTTAGGTGGCCTACAGAGACTGGTATGTGTGAGGATACGACCCAAAGTGTGAAAGTGATTCAGAATGAGGCCACTGATGCTGAAAAGACGAAGTGGAAAGAGAGTACGGGAAAGTTGGATGCGAATGGCTGTTGGGTCGATTTGTCGGAGCATAAGAGATGGATGTTGCCAGATGCGTATGTGCTGGCTGTTGTGACCATGGCACATGGGTTAGCACATATTAGTGTAAAAGGTATTTGCAAGTTGTTGTCTCCTGTGTGGAAGAATGATGGTATTACGAAATGTGCCGAGAGATTGGTCAAGAATTGCATGATATGTATGTTGTATAATCCTGGTAAGGGAACCCCTACCCCTCCTGGCCATTTTGCTCCCCCTTCATATCCTTTTGAAGTGATCCAGCTAGACTTCATCCATATGGAGCGATGCAATAACCTGAAATACGTTTTAGTTGTGGTTTGCGCGTTCTCCCGATGGATTGAAGCCTATCCTCTCAAAGACAATACTGCCCTGTCTACTGCGAAAATCCTACTGAAGGAATACTTTCCTCGGTATGGAATGCCCCGGATTGTGTGGTCTGATAACGGAAGTGAGTTTGTAGGAAGTGTGATGAAGAGTGTGTGTAAGGGCCTTGGAATTAATCAGAAATTCCATAGCGCCAATCATCCCCAGTCAGCAGGTTTGGTCGAAGGGTATAATGGCACCCTTAAACTTAAACTAGCGAAGATTCAGGCTACGAGTGGTCTTTCGTGGCCTGACGCCTTACCCTTAGCTTTGTTATCAACAAGGGCGACCGTACACTCCCGAGTAGGGCTTAGCCCCTATGAAATAGTGTTCGGCCGTCCTGCAAATGTTTGGGGGGTCCCTAGACCAAGTGTGTTTGCTGATCTTGAGTACCCAATGTTGATTGATTATCTTCATGATCTGACTGCTAAACTGAGGTTAATTCACCAACAGGTTTACGAAGCACTGCCGACGCAAACGGAGGGTCCAGGCCACCAGCTCCAACCGGGAGACTGGGTGGTTACACGTAACTTCGCTCGCAAGAAGAATCTTGAACCCCGTTTTACTGGCCCTTTTCAAGTCCTCCTTGCCACGAGAACCGCTGTCCGTTTGGAAGGACGCAAGAACTGGGTGCACGCCACCCATACGAAAAAGGTACCTATACCTTTACCGGCGGACTCGTGGGTGAGAAAGGGCATTGCTTCATCTGAAACAGAGAAATTCCAGACTTTTGTACCTTTTAGCGACGCTGAACTTGCTGGAGAATCCTCAGTGCAGCAGAACGACATTGTTGAACATTTGTCATCACAAAACTCAAGATCTGAACAATTGGCTGATCAACAGAACTCTGTTCCCTCATCGGATCCATTGTTTGATGAACAGACACGTCCTGGGAAAACTCGATACTTTTTGCGGTCCAGCACCAAAGACTAATAAAATTTTGTTCTGTCCCTCGACATCTGCATCATCCCATTTGCCACGATCAGTCTGAACCCCCGTATAATTGTGATTATTTTGTAAATATTGAGTTTTTTCCATATCTGCCTTTTTGCCTCCACAGCTGAGAGACTTTGTACATATTTGTGAATAAGATACCTTGCATCCAGGTGTACCGTAGGGCCGCGCGTGTACTTCCTTCTGGTTAGTAGGTCTTGGCACAGGGTCAAAGACCGTCGGTTCCTGGGAACTCCTAGGGATTGACTATTGCTACACAGAACGAAGTGTGGCAAGAAACGTTGCGGACGGTCTTAGGGGATGGCGTTTTCGAAGCTGATGGACTTGGAAAAAGCTCAGGCGCAAAGATTCAAATTCCAACAGATCACTCGTACTAAATGTTTTCTGTTTCAGGTGTTCCTACTGTCTTCAATTGTTTCTTCGTTATTGGCGGATGGGGTGTATTATATGATGCAGTACTTCCTACCTTCTGTCATACCTACTCCTACTCCTGAACCTAAATCTACCTCCACTGCATCCCCTCATTCTTTCCATATCTTACCTGAACACGAGCAAGCTAGACGTGCTGAATTTAGAAATAATTCCTTTATTCAGCTCCTTCATCAGCATCAGTTAGTGGTTAACACTACAAATTGTTGGGTGTGCGGTTTAATGCCACATACCACGGATAAGGGAATTCCATATCTGGTCCTTCCTTATAGTTCCCAGGGTTCAGCTCGAGCATTTCAAACAATGTTTCGAAGCGCACTAGATTCCTACCCCAATCGAGAGCCACGTTCTTCCTACTCTGGTCCTGGTTCGTACCACAAGCCTTTGGCTATAGCGATAGATGATTTAGATAGGGATATCTATGAACCATCGCTCATCCCAGAAGAAGAGGTACAAGCCTATAGGTTCCTGAGTAAGGTCGAGTATAGTGCGCTCGCTGGTGAAAAGCAGCTTAGAAGCTCGCCTCCGATATGGGTCGTACCTCACCTTGGTAATTTCTGTCTGCTAGGTCGTGGCCGAAGATCGAGAGCTCGCCTTGGGGAGAGCGCTTGCTCCGAGACTTATATCTTACCGATGGTCTCCTCTCCTGTGTTTCTGGCTGCCAAGGGTACATACTTTGTTTGTCATGATCGTGCGTATACATGGTTGCCCTCCGACTTTGTGGGCTCATGTTTTATCGCAAATCTGTTGCCTCCGACGTTCACTGTAGATGCAGACTATCACAAGACTAGAATTGTGAGGGGCGTGATTAGCGAAGAGGACACTGCCGGTCAAGAGGCAGGAGACTTTTTCAAGGGTTTCCTCCAGGTTTGGGGACCTATGGTTAATAGTAGGAACCTGAGACAGCTGACCCGAGTGGTGGAATCAACAGCTAATATCACTGCCAGTGCCCTTGGCAACATCACCACAGAACTTCAGGCGGATAGGCTTATGACGTTACAAAACCGTATGGTTTTAGACGTGGTCTTAGCAGATCGAGGTGGAGTATGTAAGGTGATCCATTCGAGCTGCTGCATTTTCATTCCAGATAAAGCTCCGACTGTCTATCAAGCCATCTCAAAGTTGCATAAGATCTCTGAGTCCATACACGTGGACGTAGGGGATTGGACGCTACTTGGGTGGTTTTGGGGCCTGATGTCGACTTGGGGTTGGAAGATTCTGATGATCATCGGAGTTGTTGTGGCATTTCTGTTCACATGTTGCCTTTGTGTGCAGTGTGGTCCTGCCTTATGTGGCCTCTGTGCTACGACGTGTATGAGACAGCCACCTGTTACCAAAGGAGCTCAGATGGATAGAGCTATGTTACAGCAACATCTACATGGTCTGATGAATATCGAATATGATTCTGACTAGTGCAGGCCTACATGAGGGCAAAAGGAGCGTCTGAGGTTCCGTGACGATTGTAAGTGGTGTTTTCGACTCGCACGAATATGGTCGAGTCTGGTATCTATGAACCGCAAATGACGAGTTTAGTGGGTGTACGCAGTTTCGCTGTGCTAACCTAAACCATTCCTTTGTTTCGTGGGTTTCTATCTGTACCCACGGGTTCCATCTTAGATATGGCATCCATTTTGTCTCTTGCCCTCAAGTAGCCAGCGAACGGACGCTGTCCGCTTCGCGACCCTGGGATTCCCAAGACTCTTGCGGAAGACACGTTTCCTTTGAAAGTGTCTTTATGATGAGGGGGATGATACTGTAAGGCAGATGGCCCCGCTCGAGGCTCATCTTGCCGTGCCGGTCTATTGTTTTAGCCGTGCATCTCATTAGGCACGTCCCTTTGATGCTTGCAGCTAGTGTTTCCCGATACCACCCCTTTTACACCCTTTTTCGATCTCCCCACTGTTTCTGCCTTCCTCTGCACCTGTCCTTGTTCCTTCTTCGATCTGTTTACTGCTGATTGGAATGTACTAATGGTGGGAAGATGGGTTTTTACAGTTGGGAACCACCGAATGTTTTTGTACTTATGTTCCGGACCTTGAATGCATCAAAGCGACCCCTCTCGGGGATTACGATGGGAACCAAGTTGTAAACCTTTGTGTATCACGTTAACGTATGGGAGAAAACTGTATAAAAGGAACGATCCACAGTAGCAAATTGAATCAGATCCCGCGAACTTACATGCTATGTACTTCACGTAACTCCTGTGTTCCCTGCAGTAAATAAACCTCGAATCTTTGACGCCGAAGGAAGTGTCCCGTGTCTCTGTCATTTGTACGCCGGAACAGGTAACCCACGAAGGTTTCAGGTGTTGTCCCCTGGCACCGCTGGGTCTTAAATAACCCAGTCCTTCAGGCTCCTTTCAAACTACTGGCTCCTTTCAAACTACTGGCTCGTCGATACCATAAGTACAATATTACACTTCTTGCTCAGCATTGTGAGACAGACTTCAAGACCACTGAGGAAAGATTCTGTAGCGCTCTGGGCTAAATAATGTATCAGAATTACATAAAGGAGTTTCTCTTTTTCATGTATGTTCTAAAGTACCTGGGTGGCATATAGTTTTTCTGCCCATTTTGAGCACATCTACTTACCTAGTACTTTGGATGTGCAAATAGATCTGCATACCACTGCCACAATTATTTGTTTTTATATGTTAACAAATATATACAAAGGAAAAATAAATATGTAATAATAAAATAAACGTTTAAAATGTTTTACTGGGGGCGTGGCCAAGATGGCGGCCTAAGCAGACGTGCCTTGCGGCGGCTCCTCGTCCCGACTCCTTATAAAGCTTGTTTTTAGCTTCCCTGCAACCTGAGCGCTGCCCTAACCGAAGGCATATGTGGGGGAAATCGGTCCCGAAGCCACGGAACCCCGCAGAGCTCCACCGGGGGTGAATAGACTGGAGGCCCGGAGCGCGACCTGCAGCCGCGGAGCCCGCTGAGCGGTGCTGATCGGGGCAGCCGACCCGGCTGGAAACGAGACTGAGCCGAGACTCTGCGGCCAAAACAACACTGACCACAGCGACTCCCAGCACCACTTGAACAGCGCAGGAGTCCGGCCGTCACCCGGACAGGGCACACATCCCGGAACCAGGCGCCGCGGCAGGCGTCGAGAGATGCTACCGGAGGCCCCGGCTTGGGCCTGCACGCAGAGCTCTTCCACCCGCGCCCAGCAGCTGCGGTGGATGCAGAGGTAAGGAGGCAGCCAGCGGGAAGCCCCGGACATCAAGCACGGGGGCGGTGAGTCGGGCCCCGGAGAGCCAACACACGGAGCCGGTGTTGAGGAGGCCCAGAAGCGGGGATAAATTAGAGGCGCAAACAGGCCCCGAGGCGCCACTGAGGCGGAAGGCGCACCCAGGACAAAGCTGTGTGGCAGTGTGACCTAGGTGGCAATCGAGAGACGTACACCGGCACCTGGAGGTCCGGATACTTGCTGAGGTCCCGGCGGCCGCAGCAGAGTGGTGTAGACGGCTGTGCGGACCGGTCCTGATCCTACGCTGCCACCTCGGACAGACCGGGACACGCTGAGCCAGCAGACGAACATAGGGAGGCCTACACTGCGGGGCCGAGAAAGAACAGACAGATCACCCTGGGCACCACATAGATGAGCGCACGCTGGGCCCTTTATAGGTCGCAGCGACTGGAGCGCACACACAAGGCACGAGTGGGCCCAGCAACCGATACAGACCCCGGCACTCTCCCACTGGCGGCAACAGGAGACAGGAGCTGAACCCCGGATGCAGCCTTAGAGGGCAAGACCAAAAACAGTAAGTTCACTTCCGCGGCGAACCAGCCACGTTGCGACGCGGGGTGGAGTGTGCCAGGCGCACCCAGGTTAACACCAGCGGGCCCCGAGAAAGCACGCTCTAGGAGTACGGGTCGGGCCCTCGACAGCCAGAGATAGCGACTGGCCCTTGCATCGACGATCGTTGCCGGAACGCCCTAGCACCACACTTCCCTGCAAAGCAGATCACAGGCCTACCTCGGCCGGGCCCGGTGACAGCCCACCGTCAGCAACACCTCAGTGCAAGGCACTGAAGGGGATAGAGGTGTCGACAGCAAAAGGCGCACCGTAACATGTCCTCCTCCAACCGCAGGGGCGGGCGCACTATTCCCGAAATGCTCGCAAAAGGGACAGCTAAGGGGGAGAAGAGTCCGGACAAGCAAGCGTCACTACCTCACCCTAAAGACGGAGACCGGGTCGACGGAGAAGCGCCGGCCACAAAGTCCTTTATGGAGGCGCTGTTCACCTCCCTCAAGGAGGATATTCAAACCCTTAAGCAGGATATGGCTGGAGGGTACAAAGAATTAAGGCGCGACGTGGACGAGATTGGGGAGAGAGTAGCGGAGGTGGAGAATGCGGAGACCGCCAGAGGTGAGAAAGTGCACACCCTTCAGCAAGAAATTCTCAGGCTCCAGGAGCAACAGATGGATCTTCAGACGCACACAGAAGACCTGGAGAACTGCTCGCGACGCAACAACATCAGAGTCAGTAACATACCCCCAAAGGCTGAAGGGGGGGGGGGGGGGGGGCGGACGTGGCGGCGTACCTCCAAGGTTTGTTTCGAGACGTACTCGGGGAACCTGCGGATTTTGAGATCAGAATAGACAGGGCGCACAGAGTGGGTTTACAGCGTCGCACATCCGCCCCCCCCCCCCACCAGACATTCTAGCCTTCCTCCCTGATTATCCACTTAAGGAACGGATCTTGAAGATGGCCAGGCAAAATCAACCCCTCACATACCAAGGACAGGCGGTGGAACTACTTCAGGATTTGTCCGCTATCACCCTACAAAAGCAGCGGACATTCAAGGTGGTCACCACATTCCTACGAGATAAGGGGGTCCCATACTCCTGGGGGCACCCCTTCCGCATCATCTTCAAGTGGAATGGGACACTACAACAACTCAGATCCCTGCGGGACACTTGCGAATTCCTGGGCATCCCCCAAGAAGAGGATGGATCTGGGGACGAGACTGGTGCTCCCCTTTCTCAATCGGCGTTCCCCCTGGGTGCCGGAGACGGCTGGCAGAAGGTGAGGCACAGGAGACCAAAGAAGAAGGTCAGCAAACCGGACCCGGAGACTGTGGCGCAAGAACACGAGGCTGCTATACAATAGGTGACAAGGGACACAGCTAGCGCACCATGAGACACTGTTCAGGAGGCTGTGGATGTGCAATGCCGCCATAAGGCGAGGGGGTCGGGGCGGGTTGATGTTGGGCCGCCATCACCATTGTTTCCCCTTCAACTTTACACTCTACCACAGGCCCAGCCGGACTGATGACTGGACCTGGGACAATGTTCACTAGTTGGTTGCTCGCAGTTGGAGTAGGGGTGGGGGGAGGGAGTCGGGTGGGGACAGTGAGAGTTGGGGCGGCGTTGGGGTTGGGGGGGTGAGGGGGGTCCGCCTTGTCCACAGAATTTTGAGTTTTCTTTTGAGTTGCCTTGGCTAACACGCGCAGAACACAGCGCGACACAGACACGGCACCACACCTCACTACCGCGTAGTAGACGCGGCGCACAGCCTGCCCAGCTGACCGCTTAGAATGGCACACCATTTGACTATTCTCTACCTCAATGTGAGAGGGCTAAATAATCCTGTCAAGCTCAAAGTGGTCCTATCTCTCCTGGAACACTCGAAGGCGGATATCTGCCTCCTGCAAGAAACACACTTATTGCCCAAAGATCAGAAAAGACTTAAGTCCCGATCCTTTCGCTGGCAGTTTTTCTCGTCTGCAAATAAAAATGTGGCCGGAGTGGCGATTCTCGTAGCCAAATCCTTCGGAGGGCGGGCCATACGAAAAGAGGCGGAGATCAAGGGTATGTTGCTGGTCCACAGTTTCCTAGTGGCGGGACAGACGTTATTAGTGGGTACCATATATGCACCCAACAAAGGTCAGGAGAACTTTTTGCATACTGCCTTAGTAGCGGCCACGGCCACCACGCACCCACACTTACTGCTAGGGGGCGACCTTAACCTAGTATTCCACAACACTGCGTATCGCTCCAGCTAGCGGTCCGGTCAGGTGGGGGCATTATCAGCGGCGGGGCACACTCACCTCTCGGACTTGGACCTAGTCGACTTGTGGAGGCACTTACACCCACGGGCCACAGCATACACTTACTACTCCGCAGCCCAAAAAACATATGCAAGACTTGATCACCTCCTATACTCCTCCCAGCTGGCGCATCAAGTACAGGACGTAGAGATCCTCCCGGCCTCCCTGTCCGATCACTCACCAGTAGTGGCATCCTTTCTTATTTCTGCCGCACCCGGCCCACAGCGACACTGGCGATTGCGGGATAGCCTCTTGTAGAATCCGGCCACAGTAGAACGAATCAAAACGGCGCTCGCCCAGTTCCTGACTCACAACGCTAATGATGATACGACCAAAGCTACACAGTGGGCGGCTCTCAAAGCGGTCCTCCGCATCGAATTTATCTCCAAAGCCACGGCTAATAATAAGGAGTGCGCACAGAAGAAAGCCGAACTCACTCAGCGGGTGGCGGAATTGGAGCAGAAGCACCAACGCACGGGGGCGGCGCGGGCATGGCAACAGCTGTGTACGGAGCGGAAAATGTTGGCAGCTCTTGACCAAGATGTGGCGGAATTCGCCGCCATGCGACTAAGACACGCATACTACACCGGAGGTGACCGCTGCGGGAAGTTGTTAGCGAGCAGGTTGCGGGAGCAGCGTCAGAGGCAACATGTCCGAGCCCTCCAGCCCAGCCACGGGGCCCCCATCACAGACGACGCAGCCATCGCGGCGGCCTTTGGAGACTACTACGCTAAATTATATGCGGCGGACCACCTCGACTTGCAGAATGGCCACAACTATCTGCAGTGAGCCACCCTCCCAGCCCTGAATGAGGCACAGACAACGTTCCTCGATCGGCCCATTGGCCTTGAGGAGGTAATCTTGGCGGTTTCCCGCCTCAAACTGGGGAAATCTCCAGGCCCAGACGGCTACACAGCGGCCTTCTATAAAACCTTCTGCCCGCAGGTGGCCCCGTTACTGAGAGACCTTTTTAACACCTTTGATCAGCCTGGTGCTATCCGCCCGTGTCTGCTAGAAGCGGCAATTTCGGTGATCCCCAAGACCGGGCGGGACCCTGCCCGGTGTGGCTCCTACAGGCCGATATCCCTGTTAAACATCGACCTGAAGTTTTACACAGGCATTATTGCGAGTAGACTGGCGCCATACATGCAACAATTGGTGGAGCCCGATCAAGCCGGCTTCATACCGCAGCGACAGACTAGCGATAACACCAGGCGAGTCCTCCATCTCATCGAAGCTGGGTCACGGACGAAGCCGGACTGCATGCTCCTCACTATCGATGCAGAGAAGGTATTCGATAGGGTGCATTGGCCTTATCTAGACTTGGTGCTGCAGCAGTTCGGGGTAGGAGAAACACTCCGCAACCGTATATTTAACTGCTATCGCCAGCCAAACGCAGCAGTCCGGGTCAACGGTTACACCTCCCCACGGTTCCCGTTTGGTAGAGGGACCAGGCAGGGGTGCCCGCTCTCACCCCTCCTGTTCGCGCTCTATATGGAGCCATTGCCGCAACGTATTAGGCAGCATAACCTCATTACAGGCATCCCGTTCGGCGTGGACACGCACACAATCAGTCTGTACGCAGACGACATTTTACTCACCCTGACCAACCCGATGCAATCCCTTTGAGCGCTCTTTACAGAACTCCACACCTTTGCGCTGGCATCAGGCTTTAAGATTAACGTGGAGAAATCAGAAGCACTGAGTATATCGCTGTCGCCAAAAGTACTGGCGGACACCAAAGCAGAGTTTGACCTACAGTGATCAACATCTACCTTTCCCTACTTGGGGGTCTTATTGGCTCCGACGATACAAGCCACCGCGGATGCTAACTATGACAGACTTCGCTCGCGCCTTCGCGACACCCTCAGAAGATGAAAACACCTCACACTATCCTGGCTGGGTCGCATAGCGGCCACCAAGATGACTTTACTGCTGCAGATTCTTTATGTGTTTCAGACCCTCTCTATACGCCCGCCGATCGGATGGCTCCAGAAGACACAAGCGGACCTAGCGCGCTTTGTCTGGAACGGTCGCCGCCCACAGTTTAAGCACACGATCGCCATTCTTCCCCCCGAACTTGGCGGAGTAGGAATGCCCGGCCTCACTTTATACTTCCAGGCGACCCAGCTTCGCACTCTAGTGGAGTGGCACCAATTGGAATCTGGTAAACACTGGCTCTTTCAGGACCAAGCGGTGGCGGGCCGCACGCTTCAGGGTGTCCCATTCTTGCCACGTTGCCATAGACCTCCCAACCTCTACGCATCACTAATCACAAGCACCGTCCTGGATATAGGGGACAAGGTGGCTGTTAAGCGAGAACTCACTTCCTTCCCCTCCCCAATGATGCCGCTCTTCGACAACCCTGACTTCTCCCCCGGCCTTGACCCCCGGGAGTTCGTGAAGTGGAGGTCTACACCATACAGGGATTTAGGTCACATGTTTGATCTTAATGGCATCCTCCCCTTTCAAAAGATGAAAAAGGACTATGGCATACCCGAAACAGATCGCTTGCCCTACCTGCGGGTTCGCCATTGGGCTCTACAGCCATCGGTTAGGCCCGGTGCACAGCGCTTCCTCACCCCATACGAGAAATGGCTATTGACACGCACCTCTGACAAAAAACTGATTTCAGATCTGTATCAACACTTACTCCTCACCAACATATACACTTACAACGCAGTGAGGGCCAGGTGGGAGAGAAACTTGGGGAGACAACACACGCAAGGAGTGGGAGGGGGTTTACTACAGGGCCAGACATTCTGCCTACCACACGGGTATTACCGAAACCATGAGCAAAGTGGCCACCTACTGGTATCACACGCCTGAACGCTTACATCGATGGGACCCCCGAGTTAGTGACCGCTGTTGGAGGGGGTGTGGGGAACTGGGGACGTTGAAGCATTTACTCTGGAGCTGCGACCACCTACAGCCGTACTGGAACTCAATCCTAGATTTGATAGACACACACCTAGATACTCACCTCCCCAGGTTCCCTGCTTATGTCCTGCTTGGCCTTCCTAACGCCTTGATGTACCCCTTGAAATCCAGGAGAGGGAGGCTTATTGCGATTGCACTGGGGCGGCGCTGCAAAGCATAGTGGCGCACTGGAGAGCCGTCCAACCACCCCTACAAATAGGTTGGATGCATAGGCTACGGGTGATCCTGGGGATGGAGAAATTTGCACTGGCAGCAGCAGGGAGGGGAGGAGAATTTGCAGAACTTTGGCGGTCGTTCTTGACACTGCTAACAGGAGAATTTCGAGAACTGAGTTGCCCCCGATACCTGCGATTGCTGCGCCTTGCGGACACCCCACTTCCGGAACCTATGGCGCAGCCACGCAAACGCAAGCCCGCAGGCGGATCTGCAACCTTTGGAATCTAGCTGAGAGGTGACACCTTATAGTATATTTCTTTGCACTGTGGACAAGGAGGGGGGGTGGGTGCGGGAGGAGGGTGGGGGGGCAGGGGTTTGTTTTTCCCATTTCTTTCCTTCCTTTTCTTTCTGTTTCATAATCAACATAGCATGCATCTGCTTTTTAGCCTTTAAGACGCGGCCGGCCCAGTTGGGTTGTAGGCGGCTTGCTGTGTTAACACTCGCAGTTGGAGCATCTCATGGAAGTTTTTATGCTATTGAACTGTTCTCCACCGTCTTGTGCATATATAGGCACCAGTTGCTGTACTAGATGCAATGTTCTCCTTTGCTGCTTAACAATAAAAAGATTTAATACTAAAATGTTTTACTTTCAACAAATAATTAAATTATTCCATATATATAACTTCTTGTAATTTTATCAATGAGTAAAAACAATTTTTATTTTATTTGGTATTTTTTATTAACACTTTAAAAAATAACTAATATTAATATATTTACATTTTCCAATGTTTAATTTAAAATTACGTTAACAGTGTAGATTTACTACTTTTGACATGTAGGCAGTATTCTACACCAGTTATCTCCGATAAACTGTGGGGAACATTTTAAAAGATTCTAAAACTAGAAACATACCTAGTAAAAATATTTGTTAAAATTCAATGTAAATTAATTGTATATATTAATTTTATGCATTTCAAATGTAGAACAAAAAAAGCTGCAGCACTATTAGCTTAATTTTTAATGAAATATTTCATGTAAATATATTTTAAAAAATTAAACTGCATTAAAAATCCCATCTTAAGTGAAATATGTATACTTATCCATTAATTTACAAAACATTATGTACAGAATATACATTTTTAAATGAAGCGATTATGAGAAAATATTTTCCCAATAAAAATATATACATATAAGTGTGTGAATTATATTTTGCATAAACTAAGTACTCCTATTGTACTAAGTACTACTTCATGTACTACAAAATACAGTTTGTGAATTAGGCCCATTGAAAAGTATGAGACTCCGATTTTTATTTCACAGTCCCTCTTCCTAGATCTGAACTGTAATCAGAATCAACTTTATTTGGGTGGAATTTCGCCCACAAAAACAATTAGAACATAAAAGAATTAATAAAATATGTATGAGTTCGAAACGGCAGCATAAAATCTGATTATTCTTAAACCCAAGAGGGAAGCACAACAGATATTTAACAGTTTCAGCTCTTAGGCAAAACAATAATGAATGTTCCTAGCGCCCCTGTGCTTGCCAAAGGTAATTAGTAGGGCGGTTCAATGCAATAAAGAACTGGTACTCCACAATCTGCATCTTCTCTGCCATGCTACGTAAGCACTGTGCTCTCTCACAATTATAAAGTGCTAATGGAACGTCCTTTTTATTGAGATTATTACAAGTATCTGGCTCCACAAAGGCGCTTTGCAAACCAATTTTACCAAATTCAGATTTGACATACGCCAACGAGGGAATTCGATGACCATTATCACAGGAGAGGCAGTACGATATGATATCTTTAGATAAACCGCCTCCACGTTACTCCAAATTACCAGCCATAATAGCATTGGCCGGGCTTGAATGCGATCATTAAAATGACGCGAACCCACCTCCTCATGCCAAACAAAATGAGAGGTTGAGATAGGAACTGAAAGGAGCTTACTGCAGAACCTGTTTTCTTCATGCAGTTTACAATACCCCATACGTCAGCTCCATATATTGCGACTGAGGTGCATTGTGATTTATATATCTGTAATAAACGTGCAAATAGGCCTTGCCCCCACCCCCCTACACAAGGTTGTGGAAGATTAAAAAGGGAACCAACTGCCCTTGAAAGTTGTGTTCTGCTTTGTGACAATGTTAGGAGTCCACAACCCGTTACTGAAAAAGTTACTCCCAAATACAGAAATCTGCTTACACAAGTCAAATGGTGGGCACCAAACGACAGATTTGAAAGCTGACTGCACCTTGGGTCATATGCCATGATGTGCGATTTCTTTTTTTTTTTCGTAAGACTTTATTGACATCTGCCAAATATACACAGCATTTTGCCTACAACCCTGAGGCCGGCTGCCACACATAGTGATAATTCGATATAGTAGTTACACAGCTATTCAGCCAACTACCTTCGGTCCGGCAGCAATTTGTTAACATTACAGCAGAAATTATATTAATTACTCCTGAGAAAAAGAATTCTGTCTTACTTTTATTTTTAAAACCAAAACTTAACTTGTGACTCATCTAGTTGGTAGGCATCTTTCAGTTTATCAAACATTTATCCAGTGTCTGACATCGTCAGGTTAGCCCTGGCGCTCCCCTCGTCTCTTCCCCCTCCCTGGGCCCCTTAGACTAACTGGCTGAATTACCTGCTAATCCCTATTTCTTCCTATTGCCAGTATGATAACCATTGCCTGGGCCACTCATTCTGCGTCCTCCTCATCGTCTGTACTGTCACTGTCTTCCTCTGGTAGTGGTTCACACAGGTCACCCCGGTAGATGTTCCAAGGTAGCCAGATCTTATTCCACTTGCTAGGGTTAGCTCTCATTTTATACACTGCTCGCTCAATCACCAGAAGCATATCCATGTTTCTACACCACTGCGCCAAGGTCGGCATATCTGTCGCCCCCCACTTCTGAGTTATATCTTGTTTGGCAGTCATAATACCCACTATGGCCCATTGTTGCCCCAGGCGCGTCAGATCATTCTGCCCCCAAACATTCAGCAGGCACACACGCGGGTCAGGTGTAATGGATACCTCTAGAGTCTGAGAAATGGTACACATTATCTGCCTCCAGTATTCAGCAATATACGGACATTCCCAGAGTGTATGCAGCAATGTTCCTTCCATCCCACAGCCCCTGAGACAATACGGGTGATCAGCTCTGTGTAGTTTGTGTAGGGTGGTTCTCGTAAAGTAGACCCGGTGCAGTATCTTGAACTGCACCAGTCGGAATCGTGCCGAGATACCCGCTTCCTTCGGGGATGCCATTGCAGCATTCCAGTCTATCTCATCCATATCACCTATTTCACCCTCCCATTTCTCCCTCAGTTTAAGTAAGGGTTCTGGCAGGTTATTCAGCAATTTTCTGTAAGTAAGTGATGTGGCGCTTGTCTGTATGTAATCAGTAAGCAGGCGGTCCTCCAGCGGGGATGACTCCGGGACCACTGTACCCGCCTCAATTGCCGTCATCAGTGCATGTCGTACTTGAATATAACGGTAAGTTTCATTAGGACCTAGGTTGTACTGTTGTTGTAGTTGCGAGAAAGGGATCACCCAGTCTTTTGTCCACATGTCTCCCACCGTGGAGATTCCGGTGTTATCCCATTGGGTGAAACCCTTACTATGTCTCAATTGACCCAGGGCCTTAGTGTCCCATAAAGGTGTTAGTTTTGTTATGACACCCCCCCACTTGAGTCTCGCCTGTGCTTTGTGCCATATCGCCACAGTGTGTTTCGTCGGGCCCGTTAGTTTCGCTGCAAGTCCTTTGTGGTACAGCGGGGCCAGCAGACTATGCGTACACAGTTGCGCTCTGTCCGCATGATAGGCCGGGTCATCCTGTGGGGCGTGCAGCCATTGGTTAAGAACTTTAAGGTGCGCCGCCCAATAGTACAATTGTATATCTGGTAGGGCTATTCCGCCTTCGTACCAATCTCGGTTGAGTTTGAGATGCGCTACACGAGCTGGGCGGTCACCCCATAGCAAGCCTGTTATCACTGCCGTCACTTTTTGGAAGTAAGAGGGTGGCACTAGGGTTGGTGTATTTTCCAAGACATAAAGAAGATGTGGCAGCGCCATCATTTTAAATAGCGCTGCCCGTCCCAGCAGTGTCAGAGGAAGAGCCTTCCAGTGCCTCACGTCCGCTCTTAATCGCAGGAGCGGCGGCAGCAAATTCAACTCAGAAAAGACTGTGGCGTCGCTGGTGACGTGAATCCCCAGATACTTGAATGAGGTGTCTGCCACTGTTAACGGACAGCCGCTGGGAAGATTTGGAGCAGGGCCCCTCAGTGCGTAGATGACCGACTTCGTCCAGTTGATTGTATATCCGGAAGTCAGTCCGTGAGCATCACAGTGCCAATAGCACAGGAATACCTCTTCTTGGGTCTGATAAATAAATTAGCATGTCATCCGCATAAAGGGAGACTCTGTCTTCCCAGTTGTCTCTCCACCGTATTCCTCTCAGTAACGGGGAAGTTCTAATGACAATGGCCAGTGGTTCCAGGACTAAGGCAAACAACAGGGGTGAGAGCGGGCATCCCTGCCTCGTCCCTCTAGCCAGTGGTATCTCGCGGGAGATGTGGCCGTTTGCCGCCACGTGCGCCACCGGACTAGCGTATATAAGCCGTATCCAGGAAATAAATGTGGGGCCGAAGCCCATGTGGGCCAGTACCGCGAAGAGATATCGCCACTCCATCATGTCAAACGCCATCTTGGCATCTAATAACAAAATGGCCACCGGTTCCGTCAACAGCGGGGCTCGCGCCACGGCTCCGTGCACTCGTCGGATGTTTAACGCTGTGCTCCTATGTGGCATAAAGCCCAATTGATCCGGGTGGATCAATTTGCGGAAGATGAGGCATCAGTCTGGTAGCCAGTAATTTCGCCATCATTTTGGCCTCGGCATTGAGAAGGGATATCAGGCGGTATGACGCACATTCAGTGGGCGGCTTGCCCAGTTTCGGGATTGCCACAATGGTTGCCATGCGCTGATCGAGAGGCAAGGTCCCCCTCTCAAGGCTCTCTGTGTACATGGCCTTTAGGGGTTTACTCAGCGTTTCTGACATTGCCTTGTACCATTCAATAGGGATCCCGTTGGGGCCCACGCTTTGCCGGATTGGAGTGTGTTTATAGCCAACTGTATCTCCTCTGGTGATAAGTCAGCCTCTAATTTATCTACTGCTTCTTGCGATAGTGTCGGAGTCGGCACTCCTTGGAGCGCTGCCATCGCCGCCTCTGTTACTTCTACTTCCGGGGTGTACACTTTTTGGAAGTGGTCGGCCAAGGTTTCCACTATAATTGATGGGCGCGTGTGCCGCATCCCAGTGGAATCCCGCAGCTGCAATATGTTCCTATTACCTCCCTTTTTTTTGTCCAACCAGGCCAAGAGTTTACTCGCTTTATCCCCAATATCATATACCCTATGCGCTGTCGCCTCAATGTTCTCAACTGTTCGTCGTTTAAGGTGGTCATCATGGAGCTGTTGGCAGAGTTGAAGCGTGTGTAGTGTGTCTGCTGTCGGGCTTGCCATGTGGGCTTCGTTTGCCGTGTTAAGTTCGGATTCCAATTCTAGTAGTTCTCTTTTCTGTGTGCGCTTGTGCCCCGCTATGGCCGTAATGGCCTGCCCTCTCAGAACCGTCTTATAGGCCTCCCACAAGGTCGTGGGTGACGCCACCGAGGCCTAATTTTCTACAAAGTAATATCGGGTCGCCTTTTTCAGTTCCTTACAGATAGTCGGTATCTTAAGATATCCTGGGAAAATCGGATATATTCTTTTGCGGGCCCTCTCCGAGCAGGACAAGGTCAGTGTTAACGGAGAGTGATCTGATATGCCCCTAGGTCTAATCTGTATGTCACTTATGGTGAGGATGTCGTCGCCCAGGGTGAGAAAATAGTCGATACGAGAGACTATTATGGGCAGTGGAGTAGTAGGTGTACTGTTGGTCTACAGGGTGCAAATACCGCCAGACATCCGCCAGCCCTTGCGCTTCCAGGAATTCACTGAATCTGGAGGGGCCAGGTGTCTGCGTCCGGACCGGATCCTGTCTTGCGTGTTAAGTGCTACTGCGTTAAAATCCCCCCCTATAATAAGGTCACCCTCTGGGAGTTTCAAAAGGAATTTCCCTAGGTCAGGAAGGGCGATTGCATGAAGTGGTGGTGGAATGTAGATGGTTAGCGGTTTGCCCTCCCATTGTCCATGTGACGCTGCAAAGCGGCCTTGGTCATCTGTTTTGGTAGTCTGCAGTATAAACGGAGATGATTTTCGCATCAGTAACCCCGTCCCGCGTGGGCACACGGGGGACCATGCTTCACCTACTGTGGGAATGCGCAGGGGTGCAAGACTACTGGGAGGTGGTACTCCGGGACATAGACCTATACTTCGAGACTGAGATTCCCCGCGTACACTATCCTGGGCCTGCCCAATAAACTCATCTTCCCACTCAAGTCAATACGGGGGAAACAAATCGGGTTGGCAGTGGGGGACGCAACGCAACACATCCTCTCACTATGGGGCACCTCACGGAAAACAGCACACACACGGGATGGCTCCATCGGCTATGGTTCATAATGGGGATGGAGCGAATACAAGCCTCTCTTACACAAACATCGGACACATTCAGAGAAACATGGTCGCCTTTGGTCTCCCTGTTATCCTACGAATTTAATGAGTTTACATGTCCAAAATATCTCAAAGTCCTCAGACTGGCGGATGAGTTCCACAAGACACTGGGAGACTAGCACAGTAATGTCTGATTCGGGTCGATTCGGTTACCCTGCGACAACTCAGCAGAACACACCAGAGGGGGAGGGAGGGGAGGAGGGGAGGAGGGGAGACATCAGAGGGGAGGAGGGGAGACATCAGAGGGGAGGAGGGGAGAGATCAGGGAGGGCGGGGGGGCAGTTGGGGTTAGGGTGGACCTCGAGGGGGGGTTTGACAAAGGAGCTCCAATATGCATCACTTTGGTGTGCATCACCCTCACCAGCGTACATGGACACATGGCATCTATCCCCGGGGATCAGACTTCTGCCGCTGGTACGGAACGAGGGGCTGAAGGAAGCCAACTATGCGGTGATTGTCCAAAATGTTGCACTGTTTTGTTTCAATGAAAAATAAAAATAAATTTGATTAAAAAAAACACAAATATCACGACAAACTATTAAGTGCTATCTCATCTTTTGTATAGCGTACAGTCTCGCAAATCGCAAAAACCTCTTTAGACAACAGAGTTAGTTTAAATGGGGTGACACGAATATAATGTTTCGAACACACCTTTTAGAGCTGCACAAATACATTGGTATGAAAGGTATTCTTATGCGCATTCTCTTCAATAATATCGGGATAATTCCGACCCTGCCCAGTCTTCTACAAATCCGGTCTGCAAAATAAACGAGCAGCAAAGAACAAAAACAAGCATCACTCAAAGGCAGGCACTGAAAGCGATCGCTTTCGCGATCAAATGCGCGTAATAGACACCAATGGGCCAGGGGCGGAGCTATGCTCTCGCCTCTGGCCTATTGGTGTCTATTTTACAGAACAGCAAGCACTGAAAGGCCAATAGCAGGCCGCAGATGGACACTCACATGCACGAAAATGAGGAATTTGCAGGTCCAGTTTTCAAATCCCTGCAAGAGGGCTTTTCGCTTCGCTCGCCCTAAAAATGGTGTTCCGTTATAAAACATACCATGCACACACTATGCTGTAAAGAGAGCAGGCACACAGCATACACACACAATACAGTCACCGAAATGCATACAGCATGCAGAAACATGCACATGCAATGCACTGAAAAAACATCAACACTATGCTATAAACATATAGCGTGCCTATATCAACCAAACAGAACATTATGTTTAAGCTCTGCTGATAGAATTCACTTTTCGATGCCCTAATTACCCTGTGATGATGTGCGAATTAGCATCATATGACTAACTAATGAATTTCATATATGCACCTATGCTGAAATATTATTCATGCCTTTGCTTATATTCAAATGTATGTGTGATCATATTAGTTTCTTAGCTTAGCCTGTGTGCCACCATTTTGCGTAACCCTCTGTGCCTGCAGGCCCTTCTCGCTCATATGCCCCTCCCGCAGGAATACAGAAATGTACTAAGACAGCAGTTTTCGTTTCTCGGCTTACTGTGACCGAAACTAACAAGTCTCATTATCAGTAACGTTCTCATGCCCAGAGACGTCGAAGCCTAGCTCCATGGCCTTGAGTAAAGATAATAATGTATCCCTTGCAGGTGCAGATGCCTGCTGTATGAGAGCATTGTCTACTGGTCTGAGGCTCGGTGATTTTCCACAAGGGGCGTACCCCTCGTTACTGTATTGCATTATAATGTATTGCTGTGATGCAGAGAGTCAGTCCTCTCGTTCGCACTCCTAGGAGTGAGGTCGGACAGGGCCCTCTCATATGAGTGTTGTTTGGCCTAATAAAGACTTTTGTTTATTCTTCTCCACTGTCCGGCTGACTTCCTGTATAGCGACTATAGGTGAGTGCGGTAAGTCACTCGGGTGGATTTGAGCCACGCTTAACAGATGGCGCCCGAATAGGGACCCCGCGATAAGGATCTTTCTCACCCGTAAGTGGGTAGCAGAAGACCGGGGACCCGCTGGTCGGCACGGTGGGCCCGGGATCCCATCTGATGCCGAGCTTGGTTCTCGCAGCGCTGCCCCACCCTGCTGATCGGGAGAGGTCCCGGTTCGGATCTTACGCCGGGGTCCAGAAGGCGGAACTTGAAGCTGACCGTGTTGGTCCTGGCAGCCGGAGGTGGAGAACGGTAGAGGTCGGTGCCGCCTACGGAAGGTGAGTGGTCCACCTGTGATTGTTTGAGGAACAGGAGTGTTCCGGGAGACTAGGGTGTCTTCAGTGGTTTGAGGAGCCGGTGTGCTCCTGGGGCTATTGTGCTCCGGGGAACTCAGAGTACGAGTTGGTGCTCTGACAGACTTGACGAGGTGGGGGACGTACTTAGGTGTAATTGTTGGTAGCGATCCGACCGGATGGTACTGTGGTGACGGCGTGGCTCATTGTGGGCAGACTCTGGTGCGCTTACCCTGAACTCCTAGTGTGGTGATTCAGTGGAGGTGTGATCCGGGTTTCCCGCGGTAAAGTGCGCAGCGATCCATAGTGCCGCACGGGTGGCGGATCTGTTCCCCGCCCTCAGAACAGTTAGCGTACTGTTCGGTCTGCGGTAGAGTCCAGGTTCCCCAGGACTTGGTCGACGGGCCTTGTCATATTTGGTAACACGTGTTTGGAGATATTGTATATGTGTACGTGGTTCTCTGATGTCCGTCTATATGTTTGTGTGTGAATGAACTCGAGTTGTGATTCAAGGTAAAAGTAGTCAGTGGAGAAGTGCTACTTTTACATTAAAGTAAAGATGCCGTGTTTTAGCAAGTTACGATGTTTTGGATGCTGTTGTCGACCCTCAGATACTAGACTGGCCGAGAGCCAACCTGCACCCCCTGAAGGGACACCGAGTTTTGATATGTATGTTAAACATGGACTGGTCCCGATTTTGTTTGGTACTTTGTGGCATCGGTACACTGCTGATAATGTGGATTTACAATGGCCTTTGACGGGTTCTTTTGATGAAGCTAAGTTGGATTATTTGCAAGACAAACTGTTTGCTAGGCGTAGCCGTCAGAGTATGTTCGACTCTTTGCGAGTGTGGCAGAAAGAGGCCAGGAAACGCAAGATGCGAGAGGAGAAAGAGGAGTATAAAAAGTCCACCCAGACTATGGCGCAGAAAGCGAAGGAACAGGTGGGGAATGAGAATGCATTACGTATGGAGCGCGCAGATAGACTTTGTAGGTTGAAAGAAAATAAAAGTTATGTAGTGCGAGAGGACGACCCAGATGAGATGGAGGACATTTTGAATGCCCGACCCCCTCCCCCTTATGCCCCACAGCCCTTGTATCCCTCCTTGCCGATTCCAGCCCCCGTTAGTGGAGTTCCGGGTCCTTCGGCCACTGCCCCCCAACAATACCCGCCCTCGACACCCCTCATTTCCTTACTCCAGGCCACCTCGCCTACACCCTCCCAATTTTCTTTGGCACTCCCTAGTGTTTCAGCTAGTACCACCCCCAGTCAGGAGATGCTAACACCGAGTCGAGGCGCAGGTAGCGGACTACTGTCGCAGGTACGGAAGCTGCTTACGCGTTCTACCATTGGTTTAGATGAGAAAAGTATGGTGGCTAATCAGGCATGTCAATGGGCCAGGAATAATATTTATTCGTTCGAAGATATTTGGTCCACCATGAAAGATTTTGAGCCCTTGATGCAGCAGCACGCTTTGTGGCACATGTCTAATGTATTGATACCGCTATGGGAGCAGGGATATGGAGGTGTGGCTCCGGCGGTTTTACGAGATATACAGGCTGGAGCATATAGAACGAACACAGGGGTGAAAGAAGTGATGAGTAGTCTGCGCGCGCTATTGCAATACAGGAATGAATTACCCTGTTGGTACACCCCACTTCCCAGGTCTCCACCCAATGCGCGAGGTGCACCCTATTTTTCATCCCGAGGTCCCCGAGTTGTTAGACCCGGTCACGAGGGCTGTTACAAGGAACAGAATTGATGCACATTTCCAGGAGCAATGGGTGTATACGCCATGGAAGAGAAGTGAGGTGTTGTCATTGAAGGCTCAGCTACCGGATTCTAGAAAGAATCCGACTGCCTATTACAAAGAGCTTACAGAAGCAGCGTCTTCTACTGTGATGACGTTGGCCGATGTTGAATTGTTTTTCGGGCTTTTGGTCCCGGTTGATGTGTGGCGGCAAGTGAAAGGTACGGATCATACGGAGGAGCTGGGAGGTACATGGCAGGAGTTGCAGGATTGGGACAAGGAGCGTAAGCCAGGGGAGAAGCCGAAGGCTGAGATATTAGCTTTGCCAGGGCGCATTATAAAGTATATGCATTCTCTCATTCCCCCGAAAAAGGTAGATTGGGATAAATTAACGGCTTGTAAGCAGAAGAAGGATGAGGCGGTCTCTGATTTCTTTACGAGGTTTGAGGAAACTTTTATGGATTTTAGCGGGCAGGATGTGTCACAGGATGGAGGGTTACGACTCTTCGTCAACAGGTTTGTTACGAACTTATTGCCTGAAATATCAGCCAGACTGCAAGCGTCGGAGAGCACGTGGACAACGTCCTCTCCTTCGGGAATACTCAGTATGGCGCAATATTATGAGCACAGGGAAAATGAGAACAAGGATAAGCAAGAAAAGAAGGCTACGGACTTAAAGACGAGGGTTTTGTTGCAGCAGGTTGCGAGAGGCAGAGGCAGGGGAGCGGTGTCGAGTCGAGGAGGTGGATTTGGGAGAGGTGAAAGTAGGGAAAGGCTGGGACAGAACCAGTGCGCGAAGTGCAAGCAGGAGGGGCACTGGTGGAGGGATTGCCCGCTGCTTCAGTCGAGTACTGGTGTAGGGCGCGGGCGAGGAAGAGGTGGTGGTGATCCTGGACGACAGGTGGTACAATCGGAAGGAGGCGGGAGGCCGGGTGGAAATTATTTTGACAATACTACAAACAGGCAACAGTTGCAGAGTGATGGTGGCCAGTACTATAACGATGATTACTCAGTTGATGATTTGACAGGGTTCTCCCACAACTAGGACAGCGTCGGACAGAGCCTGGGACCAGTACTGATGGAAGTTGATCAGAGGGGACCTTATGTCGAAGGTGACTTAATGGGGTCTCAACAAAAATTTCTAGTGGATACGGGTGCAATGAAAAGTTCAGTGGCTCGTTCTCGGGTCCCAGGGGCGGCTCTGTCTGGCAAGAATAATATATCCGTGGGTTTTGCAGGTACTCCGGTGATTAGCCCCATTTCTAAACCTCTCACGTTGACGATTGGCCCTTTCTCTGTTGATTCACCGTTTTTATTGACATCAAATTGTGGAGAAAATTTGCTGGGTCTAGATTTATTGAAAAGATTACACGCTACCATTTATTGTTCCCCGGATGGCGTGTACCTTACTCTGGGCCCGAATGTTGCCCGCCCATTGCAATGTTTTTCAAAAGATGACCCGTTACCACCTGAATTCCGAGGCGTACCCGACAGCTTGTGGGCTGTCAGTGATACTGATGTTGGTAAAATGGATATTGCCCCGGTGTCAATAAGAGTGAAGGTGGGAGCTAAATTGCCCAGAATTCCTCAATACAGAATTCCTAGGGAGGGAGAGAAGGCCTTGCTGCAGATAATTCAAGATTTAATACGGTCTGGAGTAGTGGAAGAGACTGATTCGAACATATGTAACAGCCCTATTTTGCCCATCCTTAAAAGACGGTCGCCTGATGCTACTGATAATACTCCTGATGTTTATAGATTTGTGATTGATTTGCGGCACGTCAATAGAGTAGTGGAGCCACAGTACCCGGTGGTCTCGGACATCACTACAATTTTGACCATGATACCCCCTTCGGCCAAATATTTCTCTGTCCTAGACTTGAAAAATGCTTTCTTCAGTATTCCAGTACATGAGGAAAGCCGTTATCTCTTCGGATTCTCATTGGCTGGCCGAAGCTTCCGCTTCAAGAGAATTCCTCAGGGGTACACTGAGAGTCCGAGTATATACAGTCAGGCTCTAAAGGCACAATTGGATGAACTGGAACTTCCACCTGGCAATGTCATGTTGCAATATGTGGATGATATCCTAATAGCATCGGACGACGAGCAGGGTTGTCGGGATGCTACGGTGAAATTGTTGCACCATTTGGCTAACAGGGGGCATAAAGTGTCCCTTCCGAAATTTCAATACTGTCGAACGGAGGTCACCTACCTCGGTCACCTCCTTTCGAAAGTGGGGAGGAGATTGACGCCGGAGCGCATAAAAGCGATCACTAACATGCAAGTACCTAACACGCAGCGAGAGGTGCGCGCGTTCTTAGGCATAACATCGTATTGTCGCCAGTGGATACCTAACTATGCGTTACTAACAAAACCCCTATTGTATCTGACTACCAAGGAAGTGCGCGAGCCCCTACCCTGGACCCCCGCATGTCAAGAAGCGTTTGAGTCACTAAAAAAGTCTTTGTGTTCTGCGCCAGTTCTTGGAACACCTGATTACCAGAAGCCTTTTGTTCTCTATGTGCACGAGGCGGAAGGTTGCGCGCTGTCTGTCTTAACTCAGTGTTTCGGGGGGAAGCAGAGACCGTGCGCTTACTTCTCTGCCATGCTCGATAATGTGGCAAGAGCGCTGCCGAGCTGTCTGAGAGCCACGGCGGCTGCTGCGGTTTCTATAAGACAGTCGGCAGGGCTCGTACTGGGAACAGACCTCACAGTAATGGTACCGCATGCTGTGGACATTTTGTTGAACAGGACACAGACGCAGCACTTAACTAGTGCTCGTCTTACGGGTTATGAGATGACTCTTTTTGCACCTCATGTCACCGTCAAAAGGTGTGCTACACTGAATCCGGCCACCTTGTTACCTATCCCCACAGATACAGATACCAAAGACGATGACATACATGATTGTCTGTTTAGGACTGAAGAGAAAACAAAGGGGAGGGTGGATCTGACAGACAGGCCCTTGGACGAACCAGATGGGGAATTGTATGTTGATGGATCCTGTTTTAAATTACCAGACGGTACATCGACAGCAGCATATGCAATAACAACATTACAGACGGTGGTAGAGACTTCTAGAATACCTTACAATTCTGCCCAGGCTGCCGAGATTATTGCCTTACTGAGAGCATGTGAGTTGAGTGAGGGGTTGGATGTGAACATTTATACTGACAGCCAATACGCCTTTGGCGTGGCTCATAATTATGGGCGACTTTGGGCAGAACGGGGATTCCTGACCTCTCATGGACAACGCATCCAACATGGCCCCCTGATATTACGACTGTTAACGGACCTGACATTACCCAAAAGATTGGCTGTGATAAAATGTAGCGCACACAAGACAATAGTGGACGATGTAGGGCGAGGCAACGCTTTCGCCGATGAAACAGCAAAGGAGACTGCTAGAGAAAAATTACCACGAATGTTTGTGGCAGGACCAGCCAGATGGGTCCCAGATGTTCACATGTTCGCAGACACTGTACAAAGTGTCAAGAACATACAGAGTAAGGCGACAGATGAGGAATTGAGAGCATGGAAGGATGGACAGGGACGACTGGATGCGGATGAATGTTGGACGGATGTGACAGACAAAAGACGATGGATGCTCCCGAATGCGTATGTTCTTCCAGTAGTGACGATGGCGCATGGACCTGCCCATGTTAGTGCAAAGGGCATATGCAAACTGTTAGACCCAGTGTGGAGCAATAAGAATATCTCTAAAACGGCCACTCACCTAGTCCGTCAATGTATGGTGTGTTTGAGACACAATCCTGGAAAGGGTACCCCTGTCCCAACTGGAAATTTTGCACCCCCCTCTTTCCCTTTCGAGGTGATTCAGATGGATTACATCGAAATGGAAAGGGTCAATAACTTGAAGTACGTCCTTGTGGTCGTATGTGCCTTTAGTAGGTGGGTGGAGGCGTATCCAACGAAAGACTGTACGGCCATTTCCACCGCAAAAATGTTGATAAAGGAGTATTTCTCCCGCTTCGGATTACCTAGGGTGATCTGGAGTGATAATGGCACGTC